>NC_060140.1:871902503-872212275 GCF_021461385.2 Schistocerca piceifrons
GAATTACTGTGCTGGTAAACCTTTACGTTATTTGATGTTCAAACAGCTGAGCAAAACTGAACGTATTCAGACATTTCTCCCTTTACTTATTCTGACCAACACTAACAGAGGAGACGAATGGAATATTCCAGAATTTGAAACACTAACAGCTGCTAGCATGAGTTTCTTAGAAGTAGATACCTTAGGGGTTGCGAAGCAACTCAAATCGCTTGATAAGGGCAAGTCTTCAGGTCCAGATTGTATACCGATTAGATTCCTTTCAGATTACGCTGATACAATAGCTCCCTACTTAGCAATCATATACAACCGCTCGCTCACCAATAGATCTGTATCTATAGATTGGAAAATTGCTCAGGTCACACCAGTGTTTAAGAAGGGTAGTAGGAATAATCCATCGAACTACAGACCTATATCATCGACGTCGGTTTGCAATAGGGTTTTGGAGCATATACTGTATTCAAATATTATGAATCACCTCGAAGGGAACGATCTATTGATACGTAATCAGCATTGCTTCAGAAAACATCGTTCTTGTGCAACGTAGCTAGCTCTTTATTCGCACGAAGTAATGGCCGCTATCGACAGGGGATCTCAAGTTGATTCCGTATTTCTAGATTTCCGGAAAGCTTTTGACACCGTTCCTCACAAGCGACTTCTAATCAAGCTGCGGGCCTACGGGGTATCGTCTCAGTTGTGCAACTGGATTTGTGATTTCCTGTCAGGAAGGTCGCAGTTCGTAGTAATAGACGGCAAATCATAGAGTAAAACTTCCACAGGGAAGCGTCCTGGGACCTCTGCTGTTCCTGATCTATATAAATGACCTGGGTGACAATCTGAGCAGTTCTCTCAGGTTGTTCGCAGATGATGCTGTAATTTACCGTCTGGTAAGGTCATCCGAAGACCAGTATCAGATGCAAAGCGATTTAGAAAAGATTGCTGTATGGTGTGGCAGGTGGCAGCTGACGCTAAATAACGAAAAGTGTGAGGTGATCCACATGAGTTCCAAAAGAAATCCGTTGGAATTCGATTACTCGATAAATAGTACAATTCTCAAGGCTGTCTATTCAACTACGTACCTGGGTGTAAAAATTACGAACAACTTCAGTTGGAAAGACCACATAGATAATATTGTGGGGAAGGCGAGCCAAAGGTTGCGTTTCATTGGCAGGACACTTAGAAGATGCAACAAGTCCACTAAAGAGACAGCTTACACTACACTCGTTCGTCCTCTGTTAGAATATTGCTGCGCGGTGTGGGATCCTTACCAGCTGGAATTGACAGAGGACATCGAAAGGGTGCAAAAAAGGGCAGCTCGTTTTGTATTATCACGTAATAGAGGAGAGAGTGTGGCAGATATGATACGCGAGTTGAGATGGAAGTCATTAAAGCAAAGACGTTTTTCGTCGCGGCGAGATCTATTTACGAAATTTCAGTCACCAACTTTCTCTTCCGAATGCGAAAATACTTTGTTGAGCCCAACCTACATAGGTAGGAATTATCATCAAAGTAAAATAAGAGAAATCAGAGCTCGAACAGAAAGGTTTAGGTGCTCGTTTTTCCCGCGCGCTGTTCGGGAGTGGAATGGTAGAGAGATAGTATGATTGTGGTTCGATGAACCCTCTGCCAAGCACTTAAATGTGAATTGCAGAGTAATCATGTACATGTAGATGTAAACTGACACACAATATTTTTAGCGCAACGCAATCCGACTTTCAATAATCCCTACAAAAGAATGGCCGTGACTAACAATAACCTATACCTTTCATGAATCACTTACCCAACAAAAATTTTCGTTACTCGAACTACTGCAATACAGCGAGTGCCAATACTGCCAGCTAAATAAAAGATTCTAACTACTGAAGGCACTAACTACTGATAGGCATAGTTAGCAAATGAAAGACTTTGATAGAGAACAAACAATGTATTTACCTTCGTAATGTTTAAAAGTCATAATATATATATATCAGTTCATGACATCCAGTCTTACAAATTTCCTTTTTCTGACGGACACACGCCCAGATCGACCGCTCTCAAAACTCCGCCATCTCTCGTCCCACATCCACCACTGCTGGCGGCTCACCTCCAACTGCGCAACGCTACGCGTTGTTCACATCCAACTGCCCAACACTACAATAGCAAATATTCCAACAATGCCAACTAGCCACAGACTGCACACAGCACAGTCAGTGATTTTCATAGAGAGCGCTACGTGGCGTTTCCAACATTAAAATCTAATCAGCCTACTTACAACTTCCATGGATCAACGGGGGTTACTGAGTAGTGCCAATGAAACCCAGGTAGAAGATAGCAACCAGGCCACGAGCGGTCGTCCGACACGAATGTTTCCAGCCTGCTGACGGGGTGTCGTCCTGCTGTTTGTCGTTGGTGCTGACCCCGGTGAAGCAGTCCGGTATCTTCGCCCTGCGCAGGCCCTCCTTGCGTACCTCGTGACTTTGGACACTCTGACCTCGTGACCACCTCTTGCCGCGACGCTACCGCCAATCCCCAAACTTCGTGCCGCTCTCTCGGGCCAGAGAACCCCGTACATACATCGGCAAGCAAAGGCCTTCTAAGGACACAACCCACAGATACCAAGTCTTCCTCATAGATATTGGCAATGGGGTCGTAAGAGGGATAGTCGATACTACCCGTGAATTAGTGGCGCCAGACAGAACAGTCTACTAACTTAAAGGCGCTATGGCTCAACCGTATTCCGATTTTCGCACATTCATGCCACTTCAAATGTTGTTAACCGTAGATAAGCTCTGAACTCACAGTGTGAACAACCTGTTTACATTCGAATACATAAATTATGGTCAAAGAGATTATAGCAATGAGGTACTTGGATGTTACACAGAAGGAATCACCGAAGATATTACAAGTTCTGAAAACTACACTACCTGACAAAAAAGAAATGTGAAGCGTCCAAAAGGAAGTTGGAACCGAAATGCAACTACACGGTTTGAGAGAGTGTGTGATGTTATTTCACTGATAACAAAATCGAGTAAAATTTACAAATAACTTAGTGGAATGAACCTATTTATCAGTATGACGCGCACGCGCTCTGCCCTAATTCGGTGACGACTGTTGCAACTGGTCCTGGTTATAGACTATGGGACGGCGTTGATGTGTGGCCTGGTCCGACATATACATATGTTCCATCGGAGACAGACAGTATCTTCCTGGTCACAGAAGGACCTCAGCACCACACAGTCAGTTCAAAGAAACCTGTGCCATGTCAGGACGAGCATTATCCTGTTGAAAAATGGCACCAAGATGCTGCCGCCAGAGAGGTAACGCATGAGAGCGCTGGGTGACCTGGACGTAGCATTGTGTCGTCAGAGTTCACTTGAAGTCATACCCGATTCACGACACCAGGATTAACATCACTGTGTCTTCCCAAAATATTGGAACCCCTTACCAGGTCGCCGGCATACTTGACAACGATAGTCATCTGGGGGGTAGGGCAGAATCGCGATTCATCACTGAACGCCTTATGACGCTATTCATGAGCAGTCGATATTCTCGGTCACGACACCACTCCAAACACAGCAGTTTGGTTTGTGCTGTTAACAAAAGCCGACGCAAGGGACGGTAGCTCACTAGTCCAGTTGGTCCTAATCTCCCACCGACTGGGCAGAGGACACAAAATGTGGCAGTGAGTCCATTCATTTTTCTTTGATGGCAGGGGCAGACGTGAGGAGGTTGTGATGTTGTTCTTGCCTAATACGGCACGCCTCTCTTGACTACGAATATGCCTGCTCCCACCATCCAATTAAGCAGAATAATGGGCCACTGCTAGATCTGAATGCCCTACAAATCTGGATATTGCACAACTGGAACAGCCGGCCAAATGGAAACGCACAATGACGCCCCTTTCACTGACAGCGCTAACAGCCCTGTCGCAACGTCGCATCTCCTTCACAGTGATCACTCAGTATCTGATGCTGTTAATGCCACTAATACCCTAGAACGCCTGGTAACAACACCGAAGACGAACAGTACTAAAGCACTTTGGTGGCCGTCTTGTTTAATCATGTACCTACTCGCCAGTGGTGTACACCTGTAGTAAGCCACAATGATGTCCGCGCCATCTCTTCCTGTCCGCAGCTCGTGGTCTCGCGGTAGCGTTCTCGCTTCCCGAGCACGGGGTCCCGGGTGCGATTCCCTGCGTGCTCATGGATTTTCATCTACCTCGAGATGACTGGGTGTTGTTGTGTCGTCTGCATCATCATCATTACGGTCGGAGGAAGGCAATGGCAAACCACCTGCACTAGGACCTTGCCTAGTAGGGCGGTGCGGGTCTCCCGCATCGTCCCCTACGCTATGTTACGGAGTATGGGACTTTATCATCATCATCATCTCTTCCGGATGCCTCACTGTTTTTGTCATGAAGTGTGTTAGATGGTCAAAATGTGGTACGTGATTCTTGCACCCAGCAACTTTGCCCTACTATCGATCAAAATCTGTAAAGGGTCTGGAAGAGAGTTATGCGAACAAGGCGAACATATGCGTTACTCTATAAGTCTGCTGTTCAGTATAAAATTTCGAATCAAGACAACTTCAGCAGTCTAAATTTCCAGTTATCATTTCATTCGAGCAACCAATTACAGTGCAGCATTACTCTATCTTCAGACCCTCTGGCCGACGTCATATCTGAATGTGTAGAGTTGAATGACACCTTGGCCATGCTCGGCGACGAACAGACAGAGGGCAGTCTGCTCTCCTTTCATAAAGTCTGAACTACTGAAGAATATCAAACTTTTCGGTCACAAATCTTGTTGCCTTCTACGTATGTTGTCGATCCATCCTCCACCCTTCTTTTTCGTTGTCACATGAAAGACCAAAACTGCAGGTGATTAAATTTTCTTATAGACAATATTATCATCTCTACTGTCAGTAGTGACTTAGTTTCATGTTTATGAGTGACTGGTAATCCACTGTGCGCCACAACAATCGATAAATCTTCTGCTCGACGTCAACCGCCTCTTGTATCAACGTCTGACACAAAGTTCCTTGACTGCTAAGTCACTTACTAGCATAACACACACACACACACACACACACACACACACACACACACACACAAACACTCACATACCGCAAGTATAAGTAAAACACATGACCGCTATCTTTGGGCACTGAGGGCTCAGTTGTTTAAAAGAGAGCTTTAGATTCTTCAAAAAGACAGTTTTAATTTTCTAAGTAGAGTTCTTAATTTTCTGAATAAATGATCTTAATTGCAGATGATAGTAACCAATCTGATAGACGGACGACGATGGCATCATACCGGATTCCAACACAAAAACTTTAGGAATTCTTGTGTCTATAATATATCTTTTACGGAAGATAATAAGCATTTAAATACTGTAATAAACTGATGGGTATTAAAAATGTATCACCGTGAACGCGGAATCAAACAAACATAAAATCTGAATGAAGTGTAGCACGCGCTTTGATATGCTAAAGATTAGCATTTCATTGAAATCGTACAAGGAAGGAGAGAAGAACGACATCTACATGTCGTATATAAGGAAAGATCATGCAGGTGGTTTCTCATACCAGAACTTCAATTGAATGTTGGTTCTTATCAAGAAAGTTGTATTACACCCCACATAAAAAGCAGAAATATCTGCCAGTGCATCTTAGGATTCAACAGTGGTGGGATTGTAGCCTATAGAGACAGTGTGGTTTATCGTTCCGCTATATCGCTGCTCGCATTGTTCGAGATCCCCCCCCCCCCATTGACATGCAAATACGATAGGATAGAGATAGGTTCAGCAGGCCCATACTCAACGCCACACAGGCTCACCTCGGCCACATGCATGTATCGCCCGGGGGTACACAGGGTCTCTCTCATAAAAGTAATGCGGCGTATTTTCTCTGATGTTGCACCAGATGCTTGCAGTTTCGTTTTTCCACTGTGTAGCTGGAGTCAGCGCATTCTATGCGACACCAAGTGACGGCATAAAGCACCGACTTGTCTCCCGTTAAAAACAACACGATCTTAATTTTGCGTGGCTATCCGATAGACCGGTGCCAATTAGTCTAGTGCGCTATTTGCTTTATCGATAAGTATTAACAGGCACAGTAAAAGAGAAAAAATATCCAGCGATGATGGTATTGCCCTGGCCCTCACTGATTGCTGGATTGCTATTAATACTTATCAATAAAGTGAATATCGCTCTAGAGCTTTGTCGAATGCGCAAGTAAAATTGCTTTTTAAAAATAATATCGTTTGCGATGGGAATCAAACTGACGCTGTCTGTGGACACTGGGCCTCGCATTAAAGACGCGACGAGCAGTAATTGTTTGGCTAACTCCAGCTAGACTGTGCGGAAACAAAGTTGGAATTATCTGCCCAAACACTAGAGAAAATGGGCCTGATGACTCTTAGCAGAGATCCTCGCTATACGTACAGAGTGAATCATCTAATACTGGCACCGAAAATATTTCGTAAATCGAAAGTGCTGTTGATGTGCGTTTTTCACAGAATGAAATGATAGTCAGGGTCTCGTACTGCTAGCCAATCAACGGATTGTAATAATGCCTCGAGAGTTCATTTTTTGGGCATATACAAACTTCTTCAGAGTAATGGCCACTGACATTAAACTAAAACTAGGGTGAATTAGAATGTCAGTGGTGTTCGTTGTAGGTTTCTAGGGCGAATCTTTTACGAGATATCGTCTATTGAAAAGTTACCAACGATTCTTTACAGTACCTAAGATAGCATACTGTGAAGAACATTGCATGTGGATAAAGTAGTTATATGAAGTGTGAACAATTAAGAGACAATTTTCCATCACAGGTTGTGTTCAAAGTGACCACTGGTAGCAGCAAATCACGTTCCCAGTATCGCATGGAATGGCAGCTACACCCGCGCTACCATTTGAGCGGACATGTCCCAGCAGGCTGCAGTAATACGTCGTTGCATATCATGGGGTGTAGTTGATGTGTCCTTGCATAAAGCGGCTGTCAGTTTTGTCCTCAGAAAATAGTCTCCAGCCGTCAAATCCGGAGAACGGGTTGGCCAAAGTACAGATCCTCTGCGTCCAATCCAACGATTTGGAAACAATTAGTGAAGACATGCTGTAGTACTTCTCGCAATATGGGCTGGACAGCCATCATTTCGGTACCTCAGATTCCTCCTAGGTTGCAGAGAAATGTGTTCTAGCATCCGTGGAGGTTGGTCTGTTAAGAGGAAGCGATACTTGTGTGCGCTCAGTGTTCGGTCTATGAAACACGAACCTATGAGCCGATGGTTCACTATCCCACACCACACGTAGCTAAATGTGGCTTCATCACTAAACAAGATACATGATACACCAACAGTATCTTGTCTTTATGCCGCTGTAGAGCAATTAACACGATTCTTATAATCGTTCCCATACCGCTACTGATGGAGAGAGAGGTGTCAGGGATGGAACCTATCTCGATGGAGAATGTGTAGCATACTTGCCTAACTCATGTCACTTCTTCTTGAGATATTACATGGGCTAACGTGCAGATCAACTCCAACAGCAACAAGAGCATTAATTTTCCCTTCTTTTGTTGTCACTTGTTTCCTTCTGTTACGTTGTCAACTTTTACGTAAGTAGTTGAAGAGGTTGATGTCTTTTGCGATAACCTGCTGCACACAGTACAAGAATGATCTGCACTCTTCCTACACTCTCCATACACTATGAGAATGTCGTTTTTTTTTTTTTTTTTTTGTATCGGTAAGTTCCGTCACTTGCTCACAATCTGCTGCTTGGATAGCCACACACCACCTGAGTAGCAAGTCGCAATGCACTCAAAGATCACATACGCGCGCTGTAAACAATTATGACAAAATCGTATCAAGCAACTACCCAGGCTGAATGGCACGAACAGTGTCAGTGTGGGAACTTTTCAAAATACGATACCTAGTAAACAACTCGAACTAGAATCCTGCAACGAACACCACTGATATTCAGGAAGTTTCAAACACGGCTGCTTGGTTCAGTGACCAAATATTCAGTGACTAAAATTGAAACAAATAAGCCCTCGGTCGCAATTATTTTTATTCTTATTGACCAGGTTTCAACACTCCTAAGAGTTCCTTCACCAGAATTAATACAATTAAAATGGCCTATAACATAGTTACAAATTTATAGGAAAAGACATTTTTATATAAATAGTGTAAGTACTGACTAACAATAAAAGACAGAGGCAGTACTTACATGTCACATATAAAACAATTAACAGACCAGAAGGGCTTTAGTCACAAAATATATAAAAAGGAATGCGTGAAAGCGAGCCACTATGGGCTGCTCGTACCTGTGCAGCCACATTTTGCAACGGACTGAGGCGCCCGCGTTAACAAGTGCGGCAGGTGAACATGACACTGCATCGAGAGTGCCATCTAGTGGCCGCAGGTACAACTTGGCTACTTCACTTTCAAGTGTGGACAGACGAAAATTATAATTGTGGTGTCACCGCCAGACACCACACTTGCTAGGTGGTAGCTTTAAATCGGCCGCGGTCCATTAGTACATGTCGGACCGGTGTGTCGCCACTGTGTGATCGCAGACCGAGCGCCACCACAAGGCAGGTCTCGAGATACGGACTAGCACTCGACCCAGTTGTACGGACGACGTAGCTAGCGATGCACACTGACGAAGCCTCGCTCATTTGCAGAGCAGATAGTTAGAATAGCCTTCAGCTAAGTCCATGGCTACGACCTAGCAAGGCGCCATTAGCCTTACATAGCTTGTATCTAAAGAGTCTCATCAAGAACGATGTATACAACAAGGATGGATTAAAGTTAAGTATTCCAGAAGCTACGTACTTTTCTTTATATCATTCATTACGTATCCTGTTTCAGACCTCACGCCATCCTTCGTGTGTTTATAGCGTGCATTGCGGTCCCCTCAAATCACACTGTGTCGGCACTTCTGTCGACACATCAATAATGCATATTGTTCAGTACATAATGTAAAAAGTAATATTTTGTTTAACAGCGACAAGGATACCAGCTACTGGATTTCCCATAGCGAGACCGTCGGATTGCCGATATTTTCATCAAATCTCTAGAAGAAAAGTTTTTGAACGGTTTTTCAGCTACATCACTAGCGTTCTCTCCTATTTCAGATACGCTGATGATATTTCAATCATCTACAAGGGACCTGTTGATGCAACTGGCCATATTTTTACTCACTTCAATGGTCTTCATGAGAAAATATCTTTCACCATCGAACTTGGAAACGAGGCCTACCAATTAAACGTTCTTGACTTGACGCTTACAACAGAAGATAATAAAATCTCATTCAATATTTTTCGTAAAGAAACATATACTGATCAGATCGTACCTGCGTCCTCCATTCATCCACAGTCTCATAAAAACGCCTTCTTTCATTGTACTATTCACCGAGCTACTTCCATTCCACTTTCGAAAGAAAAGTTCAAATACGAAATCAATTTACTCAAAACGAAAGCAGGTAATAACGAGTATAAAGCTAGCATAGTAGATGACATCCATAAAAAGAAAACTGCTAAAAGAGTTACTACGGTTGGCACCTCTATCATTGAATCTAACCCAAAAATATATATCTCTATTCCTTTCGTGGGGCCCATCTCCTATCAGATCCAACGCCTTCTTCGTAATAAACACAACTGCAACGTTGCATTTTCTACCAATAATAATTTGAAAAAAATCTTCATTCATAATTTAAAATCGATTCGTTCCCTTTTAGAAAGTTCTGGCGTCTATAAGATTGTCTGCGATACCTGCTCTTCTTACTACATAGGACAAACAGAACGTTCCTTTGCAACCAGATATAAAGATCAACTTTTAAGAAAAAATGACACTAGCCCTCAAAATTCGTCTTTTGCCGACCATCTTCTAATTACAGGTCACGCGCCTAAAGCTATTTGCGATATCAACATTGTGCACACTGAGAAGAAAGGACGTAAATTAGACATTCTGGAAGAATTAGAGATTTTTAAACATCTTGCTCGAAGTGATAGTCTCATCCTCAGTGAACAGCTGCAGTTTCGTAATAAAAATTTCTTCAACGGTATAAAGCCGTTACTTGACGTTTTATTAAAGCCGAACTCGTGTACCCTTGATGACTGCACTACACAAAGCTTTACGCCTCGCCTGGTCCCGTCAGCTCCGACATTGGACTGTTGATGACTGGAAACATGTCGCCTGATCGGACGAGTCTCATGTACTAGCTATGGAGACAGCCTCATGAATCCAAAGACCCAACATGTCAGCTGTTAAGGCTAGTGGAGCTCTGTAATCGTGTGGGGCGTGTGCAGCTAGAGGGATATGGGACCCACGATACGTCCAGATACAACTCTGACAGTTGATACGTGCTTAAGCATTCTGTCTGATAACCTACATCCATTCATGTTCATTGTGCATTCCGGTGGGCTTGGGAAACTTCAGCAGGACTATGCGACACTCCACACGTCCAGAATTGCTACAGAGTTGCTCCAGGTACATTCTTCTGAGTTTGAACACTTCCGCTGGCCACCAAACTCCCCGAACATGAACATTACCGTATTGATCCTATCTGGGATGCCTTGCAACGTTCTGTTCAGTAGAGGTCTCCAAACCCCTCGTTCTCTAACGGATTTATGGATAGCCCTGCAGGATTCATGGTGTCAGATCCTTCCACCATTTCTTCAGACATTAGTCGAGTCCCTGCCACGTCGTGTTGCGGCTATTCTGCGTACTAGCGGGAGCCCTACACGATATTAAGCAGGTGTATCAGCTTCTTTGACTCTTCATTTTATATGCGAACATTAACTTTTTCCCCAGTGGGTATAATGACACGCCGACTCCTGTGATTTTTCAAGGCATGAAACACAGTTGGAACAGAGCAATCTGCATGTTCGTTACTTTTGATTTAATCCATACGTACAGTCAGTATGGGGCAACTGAGGTCTGAAACTACCATTACGGATTTTCGTAGTCCGTTGTTAAGATGTCAAGCGTCTTCTCAGCCACATCTTTGCAGGGCATTTTTATGTAACGTCAACTATATCAAAATTATTTTGCTGATACCATTGAGGTCATACTGATTTCCAAGGTAATTTAATACAGGTAATATACACGCAAATTCGTTCAGCGCTTTATTTTTCCCCATCAGTCTTCTGGCTGGCTTGATGCAGCCCGCCACGAATTCCCTTCCTGTGCCAACCTCTTCATCTCACAGTAGCACTTGCAACCTACATCCTCAATTATTTGCTGGAGATATTCCAATTACTGTCTTCCTGTACAGATTTTCCCCTCTGCAGTTCCCTCTAGAACCATGGAAGTCATTCCCTGATGTCTTATCAGATATCCCTTCCACATTCCTCTCCGATTCTGCGCAGAATCTCCTCATTCCTCATCCTATCAGTACCCCAAATTTTCAACATAGTCCACCTAATTTTAAACATAGTCCACCTAATTTTCAACAGTGTTATTCTGTTTTTCATGTCCGTCATGAGCTATTTTTCTGCCTATGTAGCAGAATTCCTCAAACTCATCTATTTCATCTACATATACATGTACATGGATACTCTGCAAACCACATTTAAGTGCCTGGCAGAGCGTTCATTGAAATACCTTCACAATTCTCTATTACTCCAACACCTATATCTTTCCGTACGAGCTCTGATTTCCCTTATTTTATCGTGGTGATCGTTTCTCCCATGTGGGTCGGTGTCAACAAAATATTTTCGCATACGGAAGAGAAAGTTGGTGATTGGATATCGTGAGAATATTCTGTCTCAACGAAAAACGCCTTTCTTTTAATGATGTCCAGCACAAATCCTGTATCGTTTCAATGACACTCTCTCCCATATTTCGCGATAATACAAAACGTGCTGCCCTTCTTTGAAATTTTTCGATGTACTCCGTCAGGTCTATCTAGTGAGGATCCCACAACGCGCAGCAGTACTCTAAAAGAGGACGGACAAGCAATCTCCTTAATAGATCTGTTACATTGCCAATAAAACGCAGTCTTTGCTTAGCCTTCCCTACAACATTTTCTATGCGTTCCTTCTAATTTAAGTAGTTCGTAATTGTAATTCCTAGGTATTTAGATGAATTTACGGCCTTCAGATTTGACTGATTTATTGTGTAACCGAAGTTTAACGAATTCCTTTTAGTACTCATTTGGATGACCTCACACTTTTCGTTATTTAGGGTCAACTGCCAATTATCGCACCACTCAGATATGTTTTATAAATCGTTTTGCAATTTGTTTTGATCTTCTAATGGCTTTATTAGTCGATAAACGACAGCGTCATCTGCAGACAGCATAAGACGGCTGCTCAGATTATCTACCAAATCATTTATATAGATAAGGAACAGCAAAGGACCTATAACACTACCTTGGGGAACACCAGAAATCACGTCTGTTTTACTCGATGAGTTTCTTTCAATTACTATGAACTGTGACCTCTCTGACATGAAGTCACAAATCCAGTCACAAAACTGAGACGATATTCCACAAGCACGCCATTTCACTACAAGCCGCTCGAGCGGTACAGTGTCAAAAGTCTTCCGGAAATTCATAAATACGGAATTGATCTGAAATCCCTTATCAATAGCACTCAACACTTCATGTGAATAAAGAGCTAGTTGTGTTTCACAAGAACGATGTTTTCTAAACCCATGTTGACTGGTTGTCAATGTACCGTTTTCTTCGGGGTAATTCATAATGTTCGAACACAATATATGTTCCAGAATCCTGCTGCATGTCGACGTTAATGATATGGGCCCGTAATTAAGTGGATTAGGATTAGTCCTACTACCTTTCTTGAATATTTGTGTGAACTGTGCAACTTTCCAGTCTTTGGGTACGGATCTTTCGTCGAGCGAACGGTTGTATATGATTTTTAAATATGGAGCTAATGCATCAGCACACTCTGAAAAGAATCTAATTGGTATACAGTCTGGACCAGAAGAATTTCGTGATCACATTATGGTGATAAGTTTCTCGCTGTCATCATTTCTGCTACTTCTCACTACTTAGGTTTTTCTTCGATTTACTCTCAATCCACATTCTGTACTCGTTAGACAGTTTATTCCATTCAGTAGATCCTCACTTTCACTGAGGATAGTAATCTCATAAGTGAATCTTGACAGGAATATCCTTTCACCTTGAATTTTAGTTACACTCTTGAACTTTTCTTTTATTTCCATAATTGATTCTTCGATATACAGAACGAACAGTAGAGGCGAAAGCCTACATCCATGTCTCACACCCTTCTTATTGCGACCACTTCGTTCGTCATCTTCCACTCATATTATTTGCTCCTAGCTTTTGTACATAATGCATACTACACTTCTTTCCCTGTAGCTTACCCATATTTTTCTCAGAATTTCAAACCGCTTTAACCGTTTGACGTTGTCTAACGCTTTCTCCAGGTCGACAGATCCTTTGAAGATGTCTTGATTTTTCTTTAGTCTTGATTCCATTATTAACCGCAACGTTGGAACTGACTCTCTGACACCTTTACCTTTCTTATAGTCAAACTGTCCATCATCTAACACATCCTGAATTTTCTTTTCAGTTCTTCTGAATATTATTCTTGTCAGCAAGGTGGATACGATAACTGTTAAGCTGATTGTGCGATAACTCTCGCACTTGTCAATTCCTGCAATCTTCGGAACTGTGTGGACGACGTTTTTTCGAAAGTCAGATGGTATATCTCCGGAATCTACACATCAACATGAACAGTTCGTTTGTTGCCACTTCCCCAATGATTTTAGAAATTATGACGGAATGTTGTCTATCCAGTTCGCTTCATTTGATCTTAAGTCACCTAAAGCTCCTTTAAATTCTGATTCTAATAGTGGATCCCCTATCTCTTCTATGTCGACTCCTGTTGTTTCTTCTATCGTGTCATCGGACAACTCCTCCCCCCATAGAAACCTTCAATGTACTCTTTCCTCTGCATTTAACAGTGGATTTCTCACTGTAGTTTTAATGTTGCAGCTCTTGCTTTTAATTCTGCAGAAGGCTGTTTTAACTGTTCTATGTGCTGAATCAGTCCTTCCGACAAGCATTTCTTTTTGTATTTACTCACATTTTTCGTGCAGCCATTTCGCTTTAGCTTCCCTGCGCTTCCTATTTATTTCATTCCTGACTGACCTGCATTTCTGTATTCCTGAATTTCCGGGAACATTTTTGTACTTCTTTCATCGATTAACTACATCTTCTCTTACCCAGTGTTACGTCACAGTTATCTTCTTTGTACCTATCTATTCCTTTCCAGCTCCTGTTATTGTCCATATTAGAGATGTCCATTCCTCTTCAACTGTACTGCCTAACGAGCTATTCCTTATTGCTGTATCTATAGCCTTAGAGAACTTCAACACTATCTCGTCATTTCTTAGCACTTCCGTATCACACTTTTTTGCATGTTGATTCTTCCTGACTATTATCTTAAACTTAGGCTACTCTCCATCACTACTAAATTGCGATCTGACTCTATATTTACTGTACAACTCAATTATTTTTTGTTCTATCTCATTCGTAGTACTCAGCCCATATTCCCCCGTAACCATTTCTTCTACTCCTTCCCCTACAACTGCATTCCAGTCGCCCATTGTCAGGTTTTCATCTCCCTTTACGTACTGTATTACATGTCCTCATACTTACTTTGTCTCTTCATCTTCTGCTTGCAACGTCGGCATAACAGGGTGTAAATTTTAAGTTGACAAACCAGAATAACTCGAAAAATAAGCTTCACATGACAAAAATGTGTACAATCCAAAGGTGATTATTTTCGAGGAGTACATCTGCTTGTGCTAGAATTAGCCCGCCACCCCAGCCCCCCTGGGGGTGGAGCGGGAGGAAACTTTAAAATTTCAAATGGGAACCCCCAATTTTTATTGCAGAATCAGATTCTACATAAAAAACTTGGTAAATTTTGTCTTAAGCATTTGTTTTGATTCTCGGCGTTGTAATTCAAGAAAACCCATGTTCTCATTTTTGCGTTGAAAATGGTTACGGATCAATAAAAAATGCTTATTTACTTCGTATATTTTGATCAGTGTCTGAAGAAGAAAAACATCAACGATGTGCTAGCAGATGGCATTTCCCGATGTAGGTGAGAAATAAAGCGGAAATCCACCATATCCAGCATATTGTTAACGAACTCTTTTTCGATCTTAAAGCAAATCCAGATGTAAATAACTTAATTACAGGCCACTGATGATGCTTTACCTCAATAAAGTGAAACGCGTCTGATGAAAAAAAAACACGCATTTTTTGTAGTTTCAATGACAGAACGAAAATACTCTCAAGAATTGTCAAGCAACTACGGGCAATATGGCCACACAAATGAAGAATTTAATTTAATAAAGATATCTTGGAATAAGTCTTGGCCTAGGCTATGTCACAAATATATGAGATGTGATCATGTCTACATTTAATATACTTCTTTGCTTAATATTTACTATCGTCCATTAAAAATTACAATCCAGACGAAACCGATGTTTCCAAAGGAATATTTACGCAAATATCGACTGTAATGTTCTTGTTAAAAGGTATACTCGCTAACTCGCTGCCACTTTCCGCCTAACATGATAAAACTGAACCAACTACACAAAATGAAACACCACTGACGGATCAGGCCTTGGTTAGACCTCTTCCGAAAGGGTCGACTGCTACGTACGCAGCAGTACGAGGCAGGAGCTCTCATCGTGTGACATGTGGTCACCTCTCGCCAATACCTCCAGCCGTTATTGCCGGTAGAAGAATTATGGTCATGCCACTGCTCCTTCATTCAAGCGGCTTCTCATTTTGCCTCGCGAGGCTGAGTGGAACCTGTTCCCGACCTCAAAAGGAGCCGTGGAGGAACCTGGAATCGAACCCGAGTGCTTCCTCATAGAAGGCAGCGACATTAACAGATTATGGAGGCAGTCTAACGAACTACATTTATTGAACAATTCAAAAGAAAATCGTCTCAAAATATAAATGTCCCTACTTTTCAAATAAATGAAGTATTAGTTATTCTCATGACGTATAGTTGTATGAAAAACTGCAAGTCCATTTCCGATCACCATTCCCAATGATTTTCACACTTCCAACTGGTTTACATCTACACTTATACTGCGTAATCCACCTTACGGTATGCGGCGGGTGATGCTTTCGGTACCACTGTCAAATTCTCCGTTTCCTGTTCTCTCATAAGAGCTCGTAGGTATGAGCTCTGATTTCTCTGATCTGCCCGTTATAATCATTTCGCAAAACGTATGTGACAGAAAGCAATATGTTTTCTTACTCACCTTGGTATGACCTCTCTCGATATTTTGACTGAAAATCTACGCGGTAAGCAATGCCTCTCATCTACCGTCAGCCACTTTATTTGAATGAGCGTCTCAGCGATTGGTAAAGAAACCTATAACGAAACTGCCCGACCTTTTTTTTTATCCTATACATTGCCACCTCACAACGGTCTCAAACTTATGAGAATTACGTAATTAAGTAAATCTTTTCTGTTGCTACTTCTTTCGTAGACAAATTACATGTTTATAGGATTCTTCAAATGAACGTTAGTTTGGCAAATTACAATTAGCTTTATGTGGGGGTACCACAATAGATCGGTCCGCACGTATATTGTCAGGCGTTTCACGACTGTTACTGTTTTCATATTCGCCAATGTCAAATGTCTGAGGTAACTCGTACCTCCTGAGGTTCTGTCTAGCTCGGCTGTCCTATGTCGGCGGTACTGAATTCGGAGAACTCAGCCCGCTATTGTTCTACATCCTTCACGGATCACTGCCTTGTACTAGTGCCGCTATTACCTGCAGCAGAACTTGAGATTACGGTCTCTGCTACAGGCAGCTGAATTTCCCGTTGCAAACTCAGTCGTACTCTCTCCCACCCACACCTCCGTCTCCCGCCTTACGCTTGCGATTTCGTACCGAAAGTAACGAACCGTGGTCGAATAAGGTATCGAGTTATATGGATTGCGCTGGAAGCAGTTACATTGGGGCAAGACAGAGAGAAAATGAGAAGCTGGCTGTGAGAGCGGAGTGTCTAGAAGAAGGAAGAAGCAGCAGTACTAGCGATTCCGAAAGTTGTGACCGACTGAATATTTTCGGGTCATACTGAACACTAATTGGGTGGTACTTATAGCGAGTGTGTGTGTGTGTGTGTGTGTGTGTGTGTGTGTGTGTGTGTTGTATGTGTGTGTGTGTGTGTGTGTGTGTGTGTGCGTGTGTGTGTGTGTCTGCTCTCGCGCGCGCGTTTGCGTGACTAGCATGTAACTGAGAGCACTGAAGTGGTGTCTGTCTAGCGTCGTCTTTGTTTCGGATAATTACGAGGAGCGATCGCTAACTAATGCAACACGTTTTTTTTTTCCGAAAGCAGGTTGCTTTTACATTACTGGCCATTAAAATTGCTACACCAAGAAGCAATGCAGATGATAAACGGGTATTCATTGGACAAATATATTGTACTAGAACAGACATGTGGTTACATTTTCACGCAATTTGGGTGCATAGATCCTGAGAAATCAGTACCCAGAACAACCACAACTGGCCGTAATAACGGCCTTGATACGCCTGGGCATTGAGTCAACAGAGCTTAGATGGCGTGTACAGGTACAGCTGCCCATGCAGCTTCAACACGATACCACAGTTCATTAAGACTAGTGACTGGCATATTGTCATGAGCCAGTTGCTCGGCCACTATTGACCAGACGTTTCCAATTAGTGAAAGATCTGGAGAAAGTGCTGGCCAGGGCAGCTGTCAAACATTTTCTGTATCGAGAAAGGCCTGTACAGGACCTGCAACATGCGGTCGTGCATTATCCTGCTGAAATGTAGGGTTTCGCAGGGATCGAATGAAGGGTAGAGCCACGGGTCGTAACACATATGAAATGTAACGTCCACTGTTCAATGTGCCGTCAATGCGAACAAGAGGTGACCGAGACGTGTAACCAATGGCACCCCATACCATCACGCCGGGTGATACGCCAGTATGACATGACGAATACACGCTTCCAATGTGCATTCACTTCTGTCCAGCGGCGTTTCTACGAGTATTCATCAATGACATGGAATTCCACGTCAGCAAGATAAGAACGGGATGTCTTCATCTCAACCTCTCCACAGAGAATACATCATTTGATAATGGAAGGCCAGTATTGTCAGCCATCTTCCGATACTCACGTTGTAGCGCACTCATCTGCTGTGAAGACAGGCAGATCCCCCCTTCCCCTCCTAAAAAACATAAGCACATGTAACGCATACAGTTCTTGTGCTACTAGATATTTCCTACGAGATCAGTCGGTCATCCACCACAGTGTGATGTCACAAGTTGTGCAATACATCCACTGGTTTATCGGCTATGGTTAATTGAGAATGATCATGTACAGTAGAAGGTGTGCTCTGTGATGAATGACAGAAAAAGGTGTAACGCAAGACTGTGGTTCTAAGAAATGAACATAATCCTGTGACCAATACACTGGCATTTTTAGATCTACAGTGTTACGCTTTCCAGTAGAAATGTTGTCTGCGATATGGAATCAAGTCTTTCCATTCTGCCACATCCCGTCGTTGGATCCTATGGAGAAGTTACCTTTTTCGAACCTGTCTGCTGAAGTAAAACTCCAATGTGGTTTTGTAGGCAGGCCCTATGCATTCTGTAACTGGTCTTCAGTCTCTGCAGCTTTGTCATGTGAACGTTCCAATTTAAGTTGGAAGTGAGCAGAAGTCGGAGAGCGCTACAGAGATAGGGAGATGTTGCTGCAGGTCATTCAACCAATTCTTTTTCAGTGGCTCTGTCAGGGTGCATGAGATGTGTGGAATAGCCTGCGTTCGACTCTTATACAACTGCGAGTTCTGTGTGTGACTTAGAACACTATCTACTTGCAATCATTGACAGCAAACATCTTAGCCATCAGAGTACTTCCTCATCATATGTGATGATGAAACCTGTCGATCCTGTTTCAGCTCTTTCCTCTAGGCGAATGAAGATTTGTGAGACGCACTCCACTCCCATGCCGCTTCTTGGGAATAAAATCAAATTTTCAGTTCCATAACTATGGTGATCCCAAGTTGTCGACAGTTCCTTGCGAGGTACTGCAATCCCCATGAATACAGACAGATGTCCTGTTTATGAAATTAGTAGCAGCATGACATATAATTTCAAATGTCAAATACCTCTGATAAGTGTTTGCATGTTTTCTTGTAAGATGCTTTCTCCGATACTAACGATCATTTTTTATAGGACTGGTGCGAGCATAGTGTAATTTCTGAACTGTGATCGGTTGTGAACACTGGGCACTATACACCTCTGGAGAGCTATATTGTGCATATATCACAAAAGATCGATGTTTTAAGGAAGTAGTTTTTCCCTTTTACTGTTTGTCACCATAGTTTATCTTAGATAAACTTTCTAGGAGAATGTATGTCATATGCTGGAAATATATTTCTTATATTTGAATATTAACAGCATTGCATTCCACGTGTCTAACAGGTCTGAAACCGCACTGCTCTAACATTGTAGCATGTTTTATGTGCACAAACGTGTAGCCTTAGGAGTGCATGTGCTTATGTTCTATATACCATCTTGGTTCTGTTGCCAGTCACTAAAACAATACTTCAGAATTCATAGCGCAGTTGATTTACAAAAAATGCTTCAAACACCGTCCATCTAACACGCATATAATCCAGCCCTTTCGTCTTCTTCTTAACCGCCTGCAATTATATCACAACACTTCGATATCTATTATACACAAACAGGGGGTGCTAACCTCATCGACATGGGCGCATGTGGAGAAATCTTGCGTACTGTCATTGGAATATAAATTGCTTTTAAACATATTTCGGCTTGACTGATTGTCTGCAGTAGTGAAACACTACATGGAATCACTACTGCCTCTAATTCCAATGATTATTCGCATGGAAGTTAACTTTGCGACGAGGACCTTGTGGTTGGACATAATGCTTTTTATGGTACCCTCACGAAATGCAGAATGCAGTGGTCTACCTCTGGTAAGCTTCAAGTGAAATTAGTGACAGTGCTGCAGGGAGGGTTGGTCAGAGACAATGGTAAGGAATCTTTCAATCTCTAACTTTACGCTAAGAATGCTCTGTGACCGCCATCTGCAGAGAAAAAGTTCGTAAATTGCACACTATGATCGAAGTGCTAGAAGTATGTGAATCGCCGTCTGGTATATATTCTAAAATTAACACTGAACAGACGTACTGCACAGTCCTTTATCGACATGCGCAATCAAGTATATGGTACTCTCAATGTAGGGTTCAAATGGCTCTGAGCACTATAGGACTTAACTTCTGAGGCCATCAGTCCCCTAGAACTTAGAACTACTTCAACCTAACTAACCTAAGGACATTACACACGTCCATGCCGGAGGCGGGATTCGAACCTGCGACCGTAGCGGTCACGCGGTTCCAGACTGTAGCACCTAGAACCGCTCGGCCACACCGGCCGATTCAATGTAGGGGATAGATGGTTTAGCGATGGTGCAGAAAGTATGAAGCATACTGTCGCATCATCGTTCGGTGGTGGATTTACGATAAAATTGCTAAAGTTGATCACACTATCAACTGTGATGCTTATTATTACAGTACATCGATGGTGTCTTTTCCATCTCATCCATTCACTGGTAAATTGTTGATTACCACATACCGACTGACTGACTGACATCACTTGTTTGAAATGGAGAAAGAGTCTTGTTGGAGGAGCAACACCTTCCGGGGATGGCTAGCACCGAAACAGTGATTGCGTGCATGACTGCAATATGAGGAATCAATCGAAATGGAACACTGAGGCATCAGCTATCCTGTCACTGTGAAAGCTGAGTTTAAATGTAGAGGTCGTCAATCACCTTCAGACAGCTGTTTGGAAATGCTTCGCCACAAAACTCTTCCAATTTCCATATGAAGTGACTGTCCTTTATTTCAAATGAGCCAGTGTGTGTGTGGGGAGGGGGGGGGGGGGGTTGTAACATAATTTATACCATGTGATGTCTAGTTTTGTGTGAGAGCCAATGCCTCAAAAAGTGTTAGTGTCAGTTTAGAACCTGACACAGACCTCAAAGTCATGGTGAGAAAAACCCAAATGTATGGTGGTGGACAAAGCTGTGTCATATGCTGCTTGGATGTGTTACAGCAGATAAAAACAGTGTTTCAAACAGGGACACAGGGACCATCCCTTGAGACTGATAGTATGGTCTGTGGGATGTGACCGTCCTCCTACAGTACAGGCGATGACACTTCACACTGGCCTGTGCAGGCGACTGAGTAACTGTATATTTAATGGGGGTCGAAACCTATGCTTGATGCCAGCACACAGACGGTATTTGTTTTCGATATGTACATTGGAAAACAGGGATGTGCTTCAAGTATTATCGAGTTCTCTACCGGATGATGGTGAAGTTTTTATAGATTGCAGTTTATTTTCTTTCTCTGTTGGATGGTACAAAATAAGGATGATAGAGAGAATCTTTGGGTGCCAGACATGAATGCACCCAGAGGGATGCAGATCTCCTTCAGACTGCAGTACCTGTATGTAGTTTGGAGACACATTGCAATGGGGTAGCAGAATCCTGGTCCCTTGGAAACTCTCCATAATGCCGCAAAACTCTTCTGGTTTCCATATGTTGTGACTGCCTTTATTTAAAATCATGCAGTATGTGTGTTGCGGAAGAGAAATCATCGTTTGGCGTTGACTTCACACAATGCGTACTATTGACAGATCTACGATATCATGTTTTCATTTCCACCTAATGGTCAAAACATGGTCCTGTCGCACTAACTCAGCTCACTCTGTTTCTATACAGGTTGAAGAACATGGTACAGAGAGCACTCTCCGACTTCTGCTCAGTTCCGACTTGAACTGGAATAATCACACGCACAAAGCTGCAGAGACTGAGGAACAGTTACAGGAGGCATAGGGGTTGCCTAAAAAACGTGTTCGAGTTTTACTGTAGCAAATAGGTTCGAAAAAGATGACTGGTTTCGAGATATATGATTGCAAATGAATATGATTCACTAGTAGCTGTTATCATTAAAAGACTTCTCCATAAGATGCAACGAAGGTATATGGTTGTATGGAAAGACTGGATTCCAAATAGCAGACAGCATTTCCACCGGAAGGCATAACACTATAGATCTGAAAAATGCCAGTGTATCGGTCATAGGATTTTGTACATTCCTTACGACCACAATCTTGTGTTGCACTCCTTTCTTTTGAAGTTATTTGTCACACAGCGCAGCATCTACTGTATGCTATTATTCTCAATAAATCATCACCTATAAACCAGTGGATATACCGCCCGACTCGTCACATGACGAGTTAAAACGCGTTACAAATACTGGAGAAATGTCTAGCAGTGGCATAAGGGAGTTGCCAATATGGGCTTCATACCATATTCCTTAGCCAAATGAACTTTAAATTCTGTGATTTTATTACGAGCTTACACCGCCGTCAACATCCGTCCGCACTTTCAGTATGTTAATACACATCCCGCAACCACTGTCTATATTCAATGTTGTATTTGTGTGGGAAACCACTTTATTTGTAAGCAATATAGTACCTCGATTTATAAAGCCTGAATAGATTTTAACATGGATATGAGATACTTGTGTGCGCCTGTGGAACAAAGATCACTTGTGACAGGAACAAGTGTAACAGATTCGCCGTAAGCAGCAGGCTTATAAAGTATGTGTCTGTTCTGAAAAGTGCAAAAAAATGATTTTGCCTGTCATAAGGACGGTATGGATTTGACGTGGAAAAATCGATAGCCATAAGGAGAATGAAAGACTTTTTTTCGTCAAAAATTCAGTCCAGTCATGAGAATACTACACATGTTTATACACTCCTGGAAATTGAAATAAGAACACCGTGAATTCATTGTCCCAGGAAGGGGAAACTTTATTGACACATTCCTGGGGTCAGATACATCACATGATCACACTGACAGAACCACAGGCACATAGACACAGGCAACAGAGCATGCACAATGTCGGCACTAGTACAGTGTATATCCACCTTTCGCAGCAATGCAGGCTGCTATTCTCCAATGGAGACGATCGTAGAGATGCTGGATGTAGTCCTGTGGAACGGCTTGCCATGCCATTTTCACCTGGCGCCTCAGTTGGACCAGCGTTCGTGCTGGACATGCAGACCGCGTGAGACGACGCTTCATCCAGTCCCAAACATGCTCAATGGGGGACAGATCCGGAGATCTTGCTGGCCAGGGTAGTTGACTTACACCTTCTAGAGCACGTTGGGTGGCACGGGATACATGCGGACGTGCATTGTCCTGTTGGAACAGCAAGTTCCCTTGCCGGTCTAGGAATGGTAGAACGATGGGTTCGATGACGGTTTGGATGTACCGTGCACTATTCAGTGTCCCCTCGACGATCACCAGTGGTGTACGGCCAGTGTAGGAGATCGCTCCCCACACCATGATGCCGGATGTTGGCCCTGTGTGCCTCGGTCGTATGCAGTCCTGATTGTGGCGCTCACCTGCACGGCGCCAAACACGCGTACGACCATCATTGCCACCAAGGCAGAAGCGACTCTCATCGCTGAAGACACGTCTCCATTCGTCCCTCCATTCACGCCTGTCGCGACACCACTGGAGGCGCGCTGCACGATGTTGGGGCGTGAGCGGAATACGGCCTAACGGTGTGCGGGACCGTAGCCCAGCTTCATGGAGACGGTTGCGAATGGTCCTCGCCGATACCCCAGGAACAACAGTGTCCCTAATTTGCTGGGAAGTGGCGGTGCGGTCCCCTACGGCACTGCGTAGGATCCTACGGTCTTGGCGTGCATCCGTGCGTCGCTGCGGTCCGGTCCCAGGTCGACGGGCACGTGCACCTTCCGCCGACCACTGGCGACAACATCGATGTACTGTGGATACCTCACCCCCACGTGTTGAGCAATTCGGCGGTACGTCCACCCGGCCTCCCGCATGCCCACTATACGCCCTCGCTCAAAGTCCGTCAACTGCACATACGGTTCACGTCCACGCTGTCGCGGCATGCTACCAGTGTTAAAGACTGCGATGGAGCGCCGTATGCCACGGCAAACTGGCTGACACTGACGGCGGCGGTGCACAAATGCTGCGCAGCTAGCGCCATTCGACGGCCAACACCGCGGTTCCTGGAGTGTCCGCTGTGCCGTGCGTGTGATCATTGCTTGTACAGCCCTCTCGCAGTGTCCGGAGCAAGTATGGTGGGTCTGACACACCGGTGTCAATGTGTTCTTTTTTCCATTTCCAGGAGTGTATTTCCGGAGTCACAGTCATCAGGATGGGTTATTTCGGATGTCGTGCGATTGAGGCTGCAATCGTAATATTGAATTGTGAGTACAGTGATAAAATATATATGGCTAGTTTCGTGGGACGATTCTGTCTGCTGTGTGGGGAGTATGTGGCAGTGGTGGCCTGTGGCGAGAACGATTGACGTTTCCAGGTTATGGCAGGAGCTGTCCAAATGGAGAGGCCAGCCAGGGTACTGGAATGTAGTTGACCTAACAGTGCCGCCCTCTAGACAGTTGAATAGCAAACTAATAGCATGTGTTAGCCAGCCTTCGTGATCACGTGTGATCTCTGTGGAAATTTGAGAAGATTCAATATGGACGTGTGTTTGTGCTGGGTCATTATTCCCTCCCATGTACATTGTCCGGTTGAGTGCTTCTTCACATTTCCCATCTTATTTGGTTGAGGGAACATTGATTGTGATGTGTGTTGTGTGCATCTACCTGGTGAAGAACGGGTAGAAGACACTTTTGCTCGTTCTCTAGACTTGTGAAACAACTTAATTGACTTGGTAAAGTGGAAGGATGATTTTGAATCTGTTACATCATTGACATCGGTATTCGGGAGAGGAACTATCAATATCCTTTTTTTCGAGTTTTCACGGAAGGATATTTACAGACAAGACAATTTTCTAGTTATTCAGTGGTTTACAGCGCATTGCACCTCGCTGCACATGGTTAAAGTTCCAGGTTTCCAGATAAATATTTTCTACTCTATCTTCGGAATTATAGTGTGCGAGCAATCGGTACCATCGATATGATGGTCAACTGTGGTCCTGAAAAGGACCAAGATGATGTTTCTGGTGTGAAAGGATCAGCCGCCAGAGAAATCTGACGCCCAGGGTACGCCCGATTGCAAGTCTTATCTTGGTCGGAAATCATTGCAATCTTCGTGGAGGCTCATCATCCGAGAAGCTCACCATTTCACCAGAGAAGGCAAGGCTGGAGTTATGGAAGAAGTCGACGCCTCACTTGCAGACGCCAGAAGCTGAAGAACTACCACCTGGACACAACGACAGCTTACTGGTGTGGAAATCTTTAAACAGATTACGTTCGGGAGTTGGACCATCCAGAGACAACCTGAAGAGATGGGGCTTCATAACAGAAGATACGTCCTGTGATTGTTCACAAGCAACAGGCTCCAGTGCCTTTTGTGCCCTACATCCTGCACGAAGATTGATCTCCTGCAAGCCACTCCAAACGCCTTGGAGGTTGCAGAGTACTGGACACATGTAATATAAATATATATATTAAAAAAGCTAGAAACCCGCCTCGATTGGGAAAAAGCACCTACTGTTAACCTAGGTTTCGGCGTAGATAACTACACCTTCTTCAGAACAATAAAACCAACAAGTGCCTAAGAAGACCTTTGTCAATGATTAAAAGAACGCCATAACTATACATTTATAACGAAAAAAAAAAGGAAAACACAAACAGTACATATGTACAAAGTCTAAACCACTACCTAACTTAATGGTGTAACCTCCACCTCACACCAGCCTATGTTCGATGGGCCATGACCCACCATAAACTGCAGCTACAAGTAAGTGAGCTACCATTTGTAGCTGAAGTTTATGGCGGGTCATGGCCCATCGAACATAGGCTGGTGTGAGGTGGAGGTTACACCATTAAGTTAAGTAGTGGTTTAGACTTTGTACATATGTACTGTTTGTGTTTTCCTTTTTTCCGTTATAAATGTATAGCTATGGTGTTCTTTTAATCATTAACAAAGGTCTTCTTAGGCACTTGCGGGTTTTATTGTTCTGAGGAAGGTGTAGTTATCTACGCCGAAACCTAGGTTAACACTAGGTGCTTTTTTCGCAATCGAGGCGGGTTTCTAGTTTTTTAATATATTAACCAACGATTGCTGACGCTCTGCGATGTTGAAGGTTCTTATATATATATATATATATATATATATATATATATATATATATATATATATATATTGATGTGTATGGCTATTGTAAATTTGTATGTTTCTGAATCGAGAATAAATGAAATCGGTACCATGGTGCTATGCGCTTGATATCAAGAACTATCGCGTAAATGGTATGATATTCTGGCAAGACATGTGAAAATGCATACGTTCTTGTAATCTCAGAGTCTGTAATTAGGTGTAGAAAGCAAGTACAACAGTTCGGAGAGTGACAACTGTCGATAGAGGGCGCTCTGATCGCATATCAGTCACGCGTGTATAGGGGCAGTTGACTCGTGACCGTTGGTGTGGTGGAGAACTGACCAACCTCACAGGAAATATCTTGTACTACGATGACTATCTACGGTGCTTGTGCTTTTTTTGGGGATCTGTCTGTCTTTGCGGTATATGTAACGAGTGTCTGATAATCGATAGCTATATGCCTGGTGCAGAAGTGATGATTTTGTATGGCAGGATAAGAACTGTGTGTTCTACATCGATATGGTATGTGGTGACAGTCTGGTTGGATATCTGTTTCACGCTGAAAATTCAAGCTTTCCTCTACAGTAGCAGAGCAGTGTAATTGATGGAGTGTCTTTCCATATTTCATGATCTGTAAGTCACTTTTGCAGGGTTTAACTGTCAGCGCAATATGGCTGATGTATGTTTTTCTAGATCCGTACAAAGTAGTTTAGCCGCTGAAAGTCTCGTAATTTGCCTTTATGACGAAAGAAATGACAGTTAGTGCTCCCACACACTCGCAGTAGCAGTTTGGCAGGTAAATTCAGTAAGAGCCAAACAGAATGCTCCATTGATTCACAATACATCCTTTGTGCCGGGCATAGGAGCCTTTACAGAGTAGTTCGAACAATATAAGTGCAAGGTATCTACAGAAAGTTGTGAGAGTAACATGATGTCTTCTTTGTTTAAGTGTTCAAACACAAGTTCAAGCAGACCATCCATCTGTGGCCAGATGCTGTCCCACATCCGCCATTGTGGCTTTAGAGCGTTCCTAGACCAGCCATTTTCTCATCTGTAGGACAGTGCTTCGGATTCTGTTTGTGTAATTGTTCTGATTTCCCCGTCTGTACTTAGTAATCAGTGTGTACATCGAGAAGTGAGGAAAATAATGCCAGTAGCATGTAACGTACCCTCTCTGTCATTCTTTTTGTTTTTTTGTTATTGTTATTTTTTTTTTTTTTTGTTATTGTAGTTGTAGAGATATGAAATTATTGTAGCGGTTTGCTTAGTCAGCCGTACTTCGGAATTTTTTTTTTGACATTAAATGGAGCCTGAAACTTGCGTAATAAATACTTCGCGTGAAGTGTGATTTGCGGCATAAACAAAAATTAATTGCGGAGATGCAATCCACAGAATATTAACAGAAAAGCTGTAGAACAATGCGCACGACTGACTAGACACATTCAGAGGGTACGTACATTTGCGTACGAGTGGTTGCGATTTGATGAGAAAGATCTATCTTAATTTTTTTTTTTTGTGTAAAATAAATAAGTCGTAACACACTCGAAGATTGCGAACGTACAATCAGGGTAGAGGCACGTACTTTCTGTAATTCCCCGTGGCCTGGGTAAAAGAATTGCAATTATTTAAATTTAAGAATATTTCATTTTCAATCGCACTCCTATTTTTATACGAAAAGGAAGATTGCAGGTTCTGAATGTCTCGGCCAAAACACATCGAAGTTAACCTTAGCGGCCACCAAAGGAAAGTAGTGAGCAAAATCACGTACCTCTACTGTTGAGCAGCGCCGTCGCAAAGATCGTCGCCTCCATCTAAAATTCGCCTTTTCGAATTAACAGAATAATTTGTACTCCATTGGTATGGGATTTAGGCTTGATCTTGACAGAAATTATAAAACACATCTTTCATCATTTAACACACACATAGACATGAAACTATACATTACGTCTTTACGCCATCACATCAGAACACAAAAGGTAGTTGATACTAAAAGTAATAAAAGAATCTCGAAATTAGTCCTTTGTCTCTCAATGACAAGAAAAGTTTTTTAGAGTGTTCCTCTGGTATGACAGTCGATCAAATTTTCTTCTTGTATCTTTGAGATTAAATTACAACAATTTTTTAGTTACTTTTCAAGCAGCAAATATAAAATAAGCTCACTCATCGTTTCAGAAAAGTGATGAACGACGCAGCAGCAGTAGGACTCAGAAATTTCTGTCTCTCTCGCTCTCTCTCTCTCTCTCTCTCTCTCTCTCTCTCTCTCTCTCTCTCTCTTCAAACAATCAGGCAAAACTCAGAAAGTGGTGAGCGTCCTGTTACAGACATATTTATTTCACCTCCCCCATATTTTTTTCTTGTTTAAAATCAGATATCGCAGCTGATATCGGTTTCGGAATCTGTTTCCCACAAAAACGTGTGAAGTGACTCAAGGTGGTTTACAAGTGTGCAGCGATCCGTTTAGAGTCCATGCTCGAGTGTGGCGGCATACATCGCAAAACTGGTGCGGACTGTTACGCAGCTATCTTTCTTGAGTGTGTATTTTCAGACGTATCCAGTTGGATTTAGTATCTCCTAAAGCAGCCTGTGCTCAAAAACAAGTGTATTTTCTACAAAAGCGCGGAAAATGTCCATGGAACAATTTCACAGGTGCTTTGGGATCCTTTTCTTTCAGAGTCTCCTGAAGCAGTTTGTGTTCAATGATAAAGGATATCTGTGCACCGAGGATTGGAAAGTGGAAGGCTGCGGGTATTTCCAGTGTGACAGGAAGTGCTTAGTGGCTATCGCGTGACTGTACCATAAGCCAGCACGCTTGGGGTGTGGAGACTGAGGTGAATGTCTTGCCTCTTGTGCTTTTGATGACTGACTGGACTTTTATCGAATGATCTACATTTGCAGCAAACGCGTTTACCAGTATGAATTGCGAAGCATAAACTTAGCCCCATACTGAATATTTCACGATGCTTATTCGTATTCACCAAATATCAGTGCTGTCAACACAGTCCTCAATTGTTAATATACTACTCCTTCTCAAGCATAGTATCTCGTCAATTGAAAACAGTACACAATTATGTCTGTTCTCCCAGTCCAGTAGCTAGACACAAAGTGACCCCTTTCCCTGCCATTTTTCCCCAAACGGTCATCTTCGATTATGTCAGAGGAGGGGAGTTTGGTGGTGGTGTTGTGAACTACATCACCTGGGCTCTGGACTTCGTAGTGAACGCATTGGATGGAGCTACAGCATATGATAGTTCAAATTGCTAAAATAAACAATGCATGGAAAATAAAGACTTATGTCCATCCTATCCAGCAGCCCAGTAGAGACTGACTCCTTTTCCCACGAATTTCCAGATGGAGGAGGTGAGGGAAGTAGTGAGGGGAGGGGACTAGGTTAGAGGATTTAGCCCAATTCATGATCTATTTTCCCACCAAAAGTTGAAATTCCGCTATGACGTCACTCAGATGTTGCCACATCTATGGCTGCCATCTCGGATCCACCATCTTGAATAAATTTGGCAACAATGCAGAGTGGGGCTGTTCCCACTTGGCACTACTACTTTTGCTCTACCAGACGCATTGACCCCTTTTGCACTTTAAGACATCATCAGTTGGATGTATAATCATACAGTTACGATAAACTTATTTTATATGTATTATTCGTCGGTTATAAATCAGTTCACTTCTCGATGTTTATGTAAACAAATGATTACAGTTCTTCACGTTTCTAGTTGGCCTCTGCGTTTCTCTCATCTGGCCACATGCTAGAGGGCCCCTCTAACGCTCTACTGGTCTCTAGTTGCCGAGAAGAAAGAAGACAGTGGATAAATAACTTAACGGTGAGTAATCTATATTTAGCCTTCTTAAAACATGTTGTTGTTGTTGTGGTCTTCAGTCCTGAGACTGGTTTGATGCAGCTCTCCATGCTACTCTATCCTGTGCAAGCTTTTTCATCTCCCAGTCCCTACTGCAACCTACATCCTTCTGAATCTGCTTAGTGTATTCATCTCTTGGTCTCCCTCTACGATTTTTACCCTCCACGCTGCCCTCTAATACTAAATTGGTGATCCCTTGATGCCTCAGAACATGTCCTACCAACCGATCCCTTCTTCTGGTCAAGTTGTGCCACAAACTTCTCTTCTCCCCAATCCTATACAATACTTCCTCGTTAGTTATGTGATCTACCCATCTAATCTTCAGCATTCTTCTGTAGCACCACATTTCGAAAGCTTCTATTCTCTTCTTGTCCAAACTATTTATCGTCCATGTTTCACTTCCATACATGGCTACACTCCATACGAATACTTTCAGAAATGACTTCCTGACACTTAAATCAATACAGGATGTTAACAAATTTCTCTTCTTCAGAAACGGTTTCCTTGCCATTGCCAGCCTACATTTTATATCCTCTCTACTTCGGCCATCATCAGTTATTTTGCTCCCCAAATAGCAAAACTCCTTTACTACTTTAAGTGTCTCATTTCCTAATCTAATTCCCTCAGCATCACCCGACTTAATTAGATTACATTCCATTATCCTTGTTTTGCTTTTGTTGATGTTCATCTTATATCCTCCTTTCAAGACACTGTCCATTCCATTCAACTGCTCTTCCAAGTCCTTTGCTGTCTCTGACAGAATTACAATGTCATCAGCGAACCTCAAAGTTTTTATTTCTTCTCCATGAATTTTAATACCTACTCCGAATTTTTCTTTTGTTTCCTTTACTGCTTGCTCAATATACAGATTGAACAACATCGGGGAGAGGCTACAACCCTGTCTTACTCCCTTCCCAACCACTGCTTCCCTTTCATGTCCATCGACTCTTATAACTGCCATCTGGTTTCTGTATAAATTGTAAATAGCCTTTCGCTCCATGTATTTTACCCCTGCCACCTTTAGAATTTGAAAGAGAGTATTCCAGTCAACATTGTCAAAAGCTTTCTCTAAGTCTACAAATGCTAGAAACGTAGGTTTGCCTTTCCTTAATCTTTCTTCTAAGATAAGTCGTAAGGGCAGTATTGCCTCACGTGTTCCAGTGTTTCTACGGAATCCAAACTGATCTTCCCCGAGGTTGGCTTCTACTAGTTTTTCCATTCGTCTGTAAAGAATTCGTGTTAGTATTTTGCAGCTGTGACTTATTAAACTGATAGTTCGGTAATTTTCACATCTGTGAACACCTGCTTTCTTTGGGATTGGAACTACTATATTCTTCTTGAAGTTTGAGGGTATTTCGCCTGTCTCATACATCTTGCTCACCAGATGGTAGAGTTTTGTCAGGACTGGCTCTCCCAAGGCTGTCAGTAGTTCTAATGGAATGTTGTCTACTCCCGGGGCCTTGTTTCGACTCAGGTCTTTCAGCGCTCTGTCAAACTCTTCACGCAGTATCATATCTCCCATTTCATCTTCATCTACATCCTCTTCCATTTCCATAATATTGTCCTCAAGTACATCGCCCTTGTATAGACCCTCTATATACTCCTTCCACCTTTCTGCTTTCCCTTCTTTGCTTAGAACTGGGTTTCCATCTGAGCTCTTGATATTCATAATATCGGTTCTGAAATGTGAGATATAAATCATCAGCTCAGGATTATACCCAATCGTAGGCTGATGCTGACCTCCATTCAGCAGATGTTGTGATAATGTAATATGTTGTGCATAAATAGGCGAACAGAAACACTACTTTTTCATTGCAATATTGGCTCCAAATTGCTGCAATGAGTAATTATCGTCATATACACAAAGGGAACCATACGGAGTGACCAAAAGTAGAACGAAATTAGCACGAAAATCAGTTGCCAGGCTGAGACTCACTGCGGAATCCAATTTATCTATGAAATAAATGGATTGCAAAACACTTGGCCATTCGATTCGTGATTACTGCTTATCAGTTTGCTTCGCTTACCGGAAAGGATTAATATAAGAGACGAAGATGCTACAAGGAACATCGCATTCAGTCACAGGATCGTTTAGTACTTTGGAAGCTTTACCAAAATTCTTAACAAGTTCCAGTGGCGGAAGCTACGAGATAGGCGTTGTGCATCACGAAGAGATTTACTGTTGAAATTTCTAGTTCCAATTAATTCTGGAAACATACACTATTGGCCATTAAAATTGCTACACCACGAAGATGACGCGCTACAGACGCGAAATTTGACCGACAGGAATAAGATGCTGTGATATGCAAATGATTAGCTTTTCAGAGCATTCACACAAGGTTGGCGACGGTGGCGACACCCACAACGTGCTGACATGAGGCCGGCCGCCGTGGCCGAGCGGGTCTAGGCGCTTCCGTCCGGAACCGAGCGACTGCCACTGTTGCAGGTTCGAATCCTGCCTCGGGCATGGATATGTGTGATGGCCTTAGGTTAGTTAGGTTTTAGTAGTTCTAAGATCTAGGGGACTGATGACCTCAGATGTTAAATCCCATAGTGCTCAGAGCCATTTGAACCATTTTGCTGACATGAGGAAAGTTCCAAACCGATTTCTCATACACAAACAGAAGTTGAGCGGCGTTGCCTCGTGTAAGTAGGAGAAATGCGTACCATCACGTTTCCGACTTTGATAAAGATCGGATTGTAGCCTATCGCGATCGCGGTTTATCGCATCGTGACATTGCTGCTCGCGTTGGTCGAAATCCAATGACTGTTAGCAGAATATGGAATCGGTGGGTTCAGGAGGGTAATGCGGAACGCAGTGCTGGATCCCAACGGCCTCGTATCACTAGCAGTCGAGATGACAGGCATCTTATCCGCATGGCTGTAACGGATCGTGCAGCCACGTCTCGATCCCTGAGTCAACAGATGGGGACGTTTGCAAAACAACAACCATCTGCACCAACAGTTCGGCGACGTTTGCAGCAGCATTGACTATCAGCTCGGAGACCATGGCTGCAGTTACCCTTGACGCTGCATTATAGACAGGAGCGCCTGCGATGGTGTACTCAACGACGAACCTGGATGCACGAATGACAAAACGTCATTTTTCGGATGAATCCAGGATCTGTTTACAGTATCATGATGGTCGCATCCGTGTTTGGCGAAATCGCGGTGAACGCAAATTGGAAGCGTGTATTCATCATCGCCATACTGGCGTATCACCCAGCGTGGTGGTATGGGGTACCATTGGTTACACGTCTCGGTCACCTCTTGTTTGCATTGACAGCACTTTGAACAGTGGACGTTACATTTCAGATGTGTTACGACCCGTGGCTCTACCCTTCATTCGATCCTTGCGAAACCCTACATTTCAGCAGTATAATGCACGACCGCATGTTGCAGGTCCTGTACGGGCCTCTCTGGATACAGAAAATGTTCGACTGCTGCCCTGGCCAGCACATTCTCGAGATTTCTCACCAACTGAAAACGTCTGGTCAATGGTGGCCGAGCAACTGGCTAGTCACAATACGCCAGTCACTACTCTTGATGAACTGTAGTGTCGTGTTGAAGCTGCATGGGCAGCTGTACCTGTGCACGGCATCTAAGCTCTGAATGACTCAATGCCCAGGCGTATCAAGGCCGATATTACGGCCAGAGTTGGTTGTTCTGGGTACTGATTTCTCAGGATCTAAGCACCCAAACTGCGTGAAAATGTATCACATGTCAGTTCTAGTATAATATATTTGTCCAATGGATAACCGTTCATCATTTGCATTTCATCTCGGTTTAGCAATTTTAATGGCCAGTAGTGTATAACTACCACCCACATACTCGTATATATGGCGGAATTACCAAGACGAGAAAGTTAGAGCTCAATCATTTATCGATAGTCGCTCTTCCCAAGTATCATTTGCGAATGGAACACAAAGGAGGGAGAAATGGTGGCTCTAGATGCACGCTCGGCCACACTTCGTAATGGAGCTAGCGAAGTAGAGATGTTGATGAATGTGTAAGTTAGCTCTCAACTTCTCGTAGATGTTACCACTTCCTTCTACCATATTATGACGACACATGTTACATTATCAATGAATTTCGAACATACCATGCAAATAGAATGCACGTTGATCCATTATTGTTTATACATCCCGATTTTCAGAGCAGCACCATACAATTTCTACTGTTTAATCTGTCGTTTACTACTTCAATGTGAAACTTGATTTATGTTGTTTGTATCCAATTTCAAGCGATGCATGTTATAGCAGTACTTCCCGTTATTTGATGCAAGTTAGCACCTACCGACGTAGGTGGAAGTAACTTTGAAGGGATATCAGTAACGAGGAAATACTGATGGTGTACATGCGGGCAGTACGAGGAAGTGAGATTATACTCCGTCCATTGAACGTTTATTTTTCTTTCAGTGACGTTATCTACGGGAATATTCGATTTCATAGCGACGGTGCTAGACGGCCTCTATAAAGTTTTGGGCGAAATATCGCAGTATCGGTCGACAGGCTATGCCTCGCTGCCTGCGCGGTGAACAATAACGAGCAGACGCTTTCGTCGACAGCGAGCGTTCTGAAGCGGCAGCGTATAGGGCAGAGAGGAAGGGAGAGAGAGAGAGGGAGAGAGTGAGAGAGAGAGAGAGAGAGAGAGAGAGAGAGAGAGAACAAAACTGATTTTAACCACGAGTTTTACGACCAGAGGACACACGGAACCGAAACAGCTTCAGAGCAACTATCGATACGTGCCACCAAATGGTCTGACGAACGTAGAAACACTGCTGGCCAGCAACATCATGAAGACAGAATGCAACAAACCCCAAACTTGCCTGACGTTTATTTAGAGTTGCGCTCTACCAAAATTGCGATTCGGTAGTACAGAACATAAATGACGTAGTAAATGGGAGGGAAAGAAACATAAATGAATGTGTGAGAGAAACTGCGAGCCAAGCATTTCTCTTCGCTTTTTGATTGTCTGCTTGCTTGTTTTTGCACATAATTAGAACAGTATATCGTTCAGTGTTGTGTATTTTGTATCGTTACCCAAGAAAAACAGGAATAACATTGCCGCGGGCGGAGCTTGTGTAGTCCATATTTCTGACGCTAAGCGAGTATAGCGTAACTCATTGACAGGTCAGTACCGCCTGTGTTGTCGACCTGGCTTTTTCTGTTCATCCGCAGTGACTGTTTTTGTTAGCGATGTTTTGTTCTTGTTTCGTTTTTCATGATGGCAAGTTTTCTACTCGGTAAAAATGCTGCTGAAACAGTTTTAATGTTGAAAACAACTTACCAAGATGACGCTACGGGAAAAATTCACATGCATTAGTGGTTTGCTCGATTTGAAAATGGTGACATGTCGATTGACGGCAAACTTAGCTCTGGAAGTCCATCAATTTCCTGAATCGACGGAAATATTGCAAACATTCGATAGCTTGAGCTCACAGGCCGTCGACAGACAACTTCTCCACTGTCAGAGATTAGTAGGTTATCTTGGAGCTCGATTCAGGTAATATTAACGGAAGGTTTCAGAATGAAACAGGTTTCTGCCAACGCACCTGCGCACGCAGCCATCTCTGGTAGATAATGTTTGACTAAAAATGGCATGGTTCCGCTACCCCACCCACGTTACTCGCCTGACCTAGTTCCGTGCGACATTTTCGTATTTCCACACATGAAAAGGGACGTGAAAGGATAGTGATTTGACAACACTGAAGAAGTCAAGAAGAAAACGAGGGAGCAGCTGTCAGCCATTTCTAAATTTGAGTACAGAAAATGTTTCGAACAGTGGAAGAACCCATGGGACAAATGTATTACTTGTAATGGAGAGTGTTTTGAAGAAGCTAAGGTTGTTTTGTAAACACTTTGAAAATGCAAAGCTTTTAAAAATAATTCCTGCTTTTTGGGTATCCCCTCGTAAATAGAATTCTATAAGTAATAAAAATTAGTTTATCGCATAATTTCTGCTCTTTTACATAAGCAAAAAAATTACTTTTTATGCAAATATAGATTACGTGTACAAATATAAAAAATACAGTTATTGTTGTTATTTTGTTTTCAGTAGAACATTTTTCGACATGATCAAAGGCAAGAGTTTCCTGTTATTGATATATGCGACAGAAACAGAAACGCGTTTTCTATAAGCTCGACGAAGAATTGAAGCAATATGTTCCTATCAGTTGCGAAATGGAAACTTCAATGAAAATCAGAAATGTTTTATTTGCGATAGTTGGCTCCACCTTCCAGCTGCTTCTCCACATAGTCGCCGCTCCCGCTAGGACATCTGTCGCACCGTTATACCAACTTTCCAATACCCTCGTCATAGAAGGGAGCAGCCTGTGCTTCCCGCCAATTCTCTACGCTCATCTATAGCTCGTTGTCTGTGCGAAAATGTTGTCTTTGTAGCCAGTAGTTAATGTGAGCAGAGATGAAACACAGAGGGGCCTATTACCAGCTGTAGTGCGATTGATCAAATACTTTCCATCGAAAAGGCTGCTAGAGCATTTTCATTGCCCCTGCAGACTGCGACTGAGAATTGTCACAAATTAGGAACCGTATGACAGTTCTGTAATGTGGGCTGCATAACATTAGGCGAAATCTCTCACCAGGACCTCATACCTGCCGGGAAACACTATTTTCTACGGATCTTCATGTGCTCACCATGCGCTCAGAACTGAAAAGAGCGAAGTGATGCAACCGACAGGGATACTAGGGACTCTGTTGAACACATATGTGCAAAGCTTTATTAGATTTTCACAGTGGATTGCATTTCTTGACCGATCGGAACTTACTTTCCGAGTATCCCTCGTACATGAGTGCAGTGTCCAGTGTTGCGCGGGGACCGACGCTAACGACGCATGCAGCAATCGTCACATGAGCTTCGTCCCGTTCCTCGGACTTGGCAAGTAGGGTATCACTTTCAACCGGATGAGTTAAGAGTAGCCTCGGAAAGAAGTAAGAGAAAATCGCTGCGCCATTTAACAACGCCGTTTGATGTGGCAGTAACTTCAGCTAGAACGAGGATTATTCGTCTTAAGCAATGTGGTTGTGACTCGTCTGATAGACGTTACGGCTTGATTTAGTAACACACTTCTCACCAATGCTCATCCTCAAGTACGTGCTGCACGCACAGGTGAAGCGACCTTCTAGAAGATACTCCCAGAGGGCAACCTAGAGTAGTACTACTTTCAGAAGGTGCAATTTTGCACCTTGTTTTGAATTTACAGGACATTGAATGTAGAGTTTGCAGGAAGATGTGAAGGGGCGTGGGCGAGAGATTCTCTACCCGAGATGGATGTGAGTGCAGCAGAAGAAGGCAGCTTGTTTATTATTTTCAGTCTTCTTGCCCGTCGGTGATGATTTCTGGGAACTTGGCAAGTGCGGCAAATACGCCGACGCGTCGCCCCCGACACAGCCGTCCTTGCAGCGCCGTCTTTGTCAGTGGCAGTGCACACCAATCAACTGCTGATGCTGCGTCATGCCCCGTGTAACAGATACCACAGCAGATCAAGGCAGTACCGGAACAGAGATCACCGGCTGCCCATTACTCCAATTGCTTCCAGAGCAGAGTGCCAACACGAGTCAATGATGCGTTTGCCGAGATGAGGCAGAATACCGCCAGGCAGGACACAGCTGGACGGTCATCGGTACGAGAGTACAAAGCATGCAACGACACTGAGAGCAGCTGGCCGGTGTGGCCGTGCGGTTCTAGGCGCTTCAGTCTGGAACCGCGCGACCGCTACGGGGGCAGGTTCGAATCCTGCATCGGGCATGGATGTGTGCGATGTCCTTAGGTTATTTAGGTTTAAGTAGTTCTAAGTTCTAGGGGACTGATGACCTCAGACGTTAAGTCCCATAGTGCTCAGAGCCATTTTTTTTTTTTTTTTTTACACTGAGAGCAGACTGATCAATTTTTTCAGTTTTGTGTATGAATTTATGAGAACATGCTTTGTTGAAAGTAGAGTACTATTACTTCCTATTGTCATACTTCCACGGACACTTGATGCGCATAAACCATAAATGGTGGATTAAAATACCTGTGCTAAGACAAGACAAATTGATGCTGCCTATGTGACTATCGTGCCCTAAATTTTTTTTAATGAGATCCTGAAATCTGCAGAGCAGAGATGTACAATTACAGTGTACACTGAATATGAGTCTGAATTGTTTGCAGTGATTGACACTTTCCCAACCCAGTCTTGTCATGTTCGCGATAGTCAAATGTTTCCAAAGCTCTTCGTTCGGTGTCTACATAAAGCTACTATGTACGTCGATGATGGAAATTTACGAGCAAGGTGCTATCAAATACTGTCCGACATACACAAGAATGGCCAACCACAAAAGACGTCGTCACTGATGGTACAAAATCATGCGCAAGTTGCTGTCAATCATTGATCGGTCATCGTATTCCTAACCAAGCGAGGTGCAATAAAATGGAACTGGAGGAAGTGCAGCCTGCTCCGCTGATTCGTCATTCGCAGAAAAGCGTTTTCTTGCATTATTACACGCATTTATTGGCATCTGAACGTACGTAAAGCAAAATCGTAGAGGAAGTATTCGAGCAGCTGACAAGCAATCTTATGGATGCTGGCGTATCGTGGTCAGAGAAAACTTACCATCAATTAACGTCAAGCGGAAATTCGACATTCGAACATAAATCAAGCAACCTGATTTTAATTGCTTCAAGAAACACGATAATCCATACGTTGTTTGTTCTGTCAATTTCGAACGATTGGCTAGCTCTGCAAATGATTCCCTTTAAAATAAAAATGTTGCCTCCAAAGCAAACGTCAGAGTAATTTGAACAAAAAAAGTAAAGGAAACCATCTTGCGAAAGAAGTAGCAAAGGAATCAGCTGCTCATTATTTCAAGTTTCCACACATCAGGTTAACTTGAGCCGTTGCCCTGACGATCGCAACACGTGCACAGCATCTGCAGCTGTTGCTCTTCGCGCAGCAGCAGGCTTCAAACAGATCATCTCATGGCGAAAGCGTGATATCGATGCGATTTAGTCGAGCGCGCATGCCATTTACAGAAATAAGCGAAAGCATTCGCATCACGATACGCTTGTGACTGATGAGGTAATCAGTGTGTTAACGTCGCAACAATTGGTCGAGCTATTCTCTCGGTGGTGAAGATATGTTGATCAACTGATACAACAGCAATTAAGAATCAGAGCTGGCGATCATCACTGATTGGCCTCAAAATTGAGATACAAGTAACGGATGTGATACTGTTGGTTAAGAACATTTTAGTGACTGTCTTATAGTCACTGGCCAAAAAATGACTGGTTTTGTATCGCAGTCACAACATGTATTACCAAATTGACTCGCGTGCTCGACCCTTTGTTAGTAATCGTTGGACAACACCTTCAGCAACTGCAGTCGTCATCCGTGGATCGCTGGAAACTGTACTCAGACGTCTGGAAAGAACGCCACCAAGTCCATAGCTGTAAATCAATTAAGTTTTATCATTACAACGGCTGAAGTTAATGCAAATGTTCCTTCAGACTCTGCGGAAACTGGAAGAGCTTCTGAGGAGTCTGATTCTGAAGAAGACTCAACCGTGACGGAAAACAAAGAAAAAAAAGAGGGAAAAGGCAGGAAGTTTTTCATACAATGTAAACCCGGAAAAACAAGCTCATCATAAAGACAAATATATATTTGAAAGAATATACTTCCGGCAGTTTTATCGAAGTGACAAAAGTATTCGCAAAAGAACGGGAAATATTTGTAATAGGATACAAATATTTGCAACAGAGAGCTCTGAGTAGCGATAATAGATTCTTGCTCGAGGAGTATCTGTATTAGACCCACAGAAGACTTGAGGAAGAGCACATGAATACCAATATGAGTGTCTTGGCCAAAATCAGCACTCCAGGATCTGGACCACTAAACATGGTGCAGTTCATAGATGTCGTATTTCAAGAATATGCGTTATTATATCTACTTGAAAAACTTGTCAAGCGATCTCGTCGCAATGGTCGCCAATTAGGACCTCCTTTCTGGTTACTCACTCTCAGGTCTAAAGACCTTTGCTTCGCCTGAAGGGACGAGAAATCTGTGGATCTCTACAACGCAGACACACGATAACCTAACATTGGATGAACGGATGGCATTATTTGACGAATTTTCTGTTCATGTTACACACTATTTTTATCAGCGCCTCTACAAGCATTTGTAATATGAAAATTTGAAAACAAATGTATTTAAAAGACGTGTCATTGTCATCGGCTACTTCATACATTTTGAATTTAAAATGAGAGTTTCCGTGCACGCTCACGTTCTGATCTGGACTAAAGAGGCTCATGACGTGTGTTCAGCTGCCGAAATAGCGTACATTCAGCAGGTGATGTATTGCAGTCTTTCAAAGCACAGAAATTGTACTAACTGTTACAGACTTATCAGATACACTATCTTCGCAAGACTTGCTGAAAAGGGAGTAAACTCTATACAAGAGAACACTTTGACCGTCGCAAAAGAGGTGCAAACGAGTCAATGGTAAACTACTATAATCCTGACGTTCTGAAGTTATGCCTTGCCATTATGGACATAGACCCAGTTAGTTCTGAATTTGCTGTTTATATTTCGAAACTAGTTACAGAGTTAAGAAAGACATATTCAGGAAAAATATTCTACTGGCTGTAGAAACAGCTCTACGAAAGTGAAGACACAAGAAAGGCTTTTCGTTTGTTGGAACTCAGTATTCTCAACAATCGAGAGTTGCCAAAAAAAAAAGAATCAGCTGTGATGCTTTGTAGTTTCAAGTCACGTCTCTCGAGTAGACAGTGTGTATTTTTGGACAAGTTTTGTACCAAAACATTTTGGACTCACGCAGTTCCGAAAATATTCGTCTCTTAGAGGTTGCAACAAGTTATGGGCAAGTCAATAAATCTCATGTAACAAGATGCAATGCTCATGTAACTGATGTCTCCAATTACACTGAAGGCGCCAAAGTGTGAACTTTTGGATAGCAAAACGAAGATGAGGGAAAGGAAATTCTCAGCAGTGCTTCAACACTGCACACAGTTATTGAAACTTAGTTGACCACCATTAAACGGATGGGACATGGATTAATTGTAGTTACCAAAAGTTTTGAAAGTTGCAGAGAGAACATTAGGCAATGTTCGACTTAAAAAGGGTGAGAAAGGAATCCAACAGAAGACGAATGGATAGCTTTTAAAAATATATTAGGGAAGACAGCAGGTAAGAAGGCATGACCTGTTAGAAGTCCCCAGATACCATAGAAGACACTACATTTAATTGACGAAAAAAGAAAATAATAATGTAGTAAATGAAGCAGGCAAAAAGGAATATAGACATCTAGAAACAAGTTTGGCAGAGAGTGCAAAATAGCTATGCAAAATGAATAGAGCACGAATGCAAGGCTGTAGAAGGAAGTATAAGTAGATACCGCTTATAGAGAATATCAGGAGACGTTTGGAGGAAAGAAAGCCAACACTACGAAACAAGGGAAAGTTGAGAAATGGAAGTAATATATATAGAAGGCCTATACAAGGAAAACAAGCATGAGAACTATATTACAGAAAGACAGAAAGAATTAAGTGAAGATGAGATGAAAGATGCGAATCTACAAGATGGATTTCACAGAGCACTCAAAGACCTAAGTGGAAACAATGTCTCAGAGGTTGATGACATTCCCATACAAGAAGCGAAAGTTATTTACAGCTTGTAAAGAAAGAAGACTACAGTTATAACACCTGAAGGACATGAAACGAAGGTTCTAACTGAGAAGGAGGTGAGACAGGGATGTAATCCATCTTCGACGACGTTCAGTCTGGTCTGTAAATTGAGAAAGTTTGGAAGGAAACCAATAAGAAATTTGGAAAGGGAATTAAATTTCCGTACGAAGAAATAAAAGCTTTAAGTTTGCTGATGATATTTATTTTTGACAGATATTGTAAATGACTTCGAAGAGCAGTTGAATTGATCTGATAGTGTCTTCAAACAAGATTGTAAGATGAACATCAACAAAACTAAAGCAAGGGATATAGAATGTAGTAGAATAGGAGCAGTTGATGCTGAAGAAATGCATGATACACACTGTGCTGTCTTAAAGTACATCTATTCACTACCAGTTTCGATCATGTATCATCTTCACAGCAGAAAAATACCGGTTGTGACAATTTCACATGGCAAACATGCTATTAACATACGCCATTTTTACAATAGTTATTTTTCCACTGTTAAGATGGTCCACGATCGAAACCGGAAGTTAATAAATGTATTGTAAGACAACACAATGTGTGTCATGCATTTCTATAAGTGTCCGCCCCCAGTAACAGCGCGACAGAATGTCAATCCTAAGCATCCGGGTTCGATTCCCGGCTGGGTCGGAGATTTTCTCCGCTCAGGGACTGGGTTTTGTGTTGTCCTAATCATCATCATTTCATCCCCATCGACGCGCAAGTCGCCGAAGTGGCGTCAAATCGAAAGACTTCCAGCCAGCGAACGGTCTACCCGACGGGACACCCTAGTCACACGACATTTACATTTACTTCAGTAAGTATATTGATGCTCTTGACAGTTACCAGAAAAAAATTTTGACGGAATAAGGTTGGTAAATGTGACGCCAAAAGTAGTGGATGAGTCTTTCTGTTTGGGTAACAAAATAACTCATGATGGCCGAAACAGAACGTGTATAATATGCTGACTGGTAATAAAAAGCAATGATTTCTGAAAAAGAGGAATCTGTTAAAATCTGATATTAATTTAAGTATTAGGAAGTACGAGAGACGTTCAATGAGTAACGCCACACTTTTTATCTAGGCCAATTTCGATTGAAAAAATGTGTAATTTGTTTTGGGACATTGTGGTATGTCCCTACTTCAGCACCGACAGTTTCATGTAGTTCCGAGAGGTATAGACACTACATGTAGCCTTAAAAGTGGCGTCTGTGACAACGGTCCGTTCGAAGCAGAGAGCTATCATAATTTTTGCAGAAAATGAGAGCATCGTAGATTTTCACAGGAGTCTGCAGAATGTCTCTGAGACCTGACAGTGAACAAAAGCACTATGAGCCTTTGGACGAGGTGTCTATCATCAACGCAACAATGTTGCGCAAGCTTGTTCGATCTCCCGTGTGACTCCTGTAATCTTTTGGAACATGCGGACACTCTCATTCGATATAATCGACAAATCACAATCAAACACCTCAATGCACCACTGTACATCTCTGTTGATAGTGCTGATACATTCGTCCATAAGTTTGGATATTCAAAATTATGTGTTTGCTGGATTCCTCGCTGCTTAACAGACCATAAAGAGCAACGAAGGACCATTTGTGGGGAATTGCTTGCACTTCACGAGAACATCGTCACAGGTCACGAAACATGGGGTCATCACTTTGAACAGGTAACAAAACTGCAATCCACTGAGTAGCGCCACATCATCCTTCCTCCGAAGGAAAAGTTCAAAGCCCCACCCTCAGCTGGCAAAATGGTGATGGTCCTCTGGGACTCTGATGGTGTTATTCTGCTTGATGTCCTCGCTCACGGTGCAAAGATCAATTCTGAAGTTCGTTGCGCCATCATCAGGAAACAGGAACGACGTCAGCGTCTTCGTTGACACAAAAATGCAAACGAACTTCTCCATGACAACGCAAGGCCTCACATAATTCCGCGTACCCAACAAGCCCTCACAAAATTTCATTAGACTCTTCTTCCTCGTCCATCCAACAGCCCAGTTCTCACAACTTTCCAACTTCAGTCTGTTCGTCCCAATGAAGGATACGCTCTTCATGAGGCAGTAGTTGGATAACTGTGTGGTTACTGAAGCAGCAAGACGCTGGCTCCAACGGCGACCAGTAGGGTGGTACCATGCGGACATACAGGTCCTGGCACCAAGGTGGCGTTAGGCCGTCGCATTGAACAGCGACTGTGTGGAAAAATAAGGTTTTTGTAGTCGAAGGAGTGAGGAATAATGTGGCGTATTCGAATCGTAAATAAAACCAATCTCATCCAGAACTTTAAAACGCTGTGTTATAGATAACCCAGTAACAAAGGAGGAGGTACTAAATCAAAATGAAGAAAACGCGTCGCAACATGACTGAAAGAAGGAATCAGTTGATAGGACACATCCCAAAGCATCAAAGAATCTTAAATTTGCTAGTGGAAAGAATTGTGAGGTGTAAAACTTGTAGAGGGAGACCAAGGCTTGAACAAAGAAAGAACCTTCAAGTAGATGTCGTTCCAGCAATTATGCATATATGAAGTGTCTTACACATGGTAGCCTTGCATCGAGAGGAGCATCAAACCAGTCTTGTGATCAAAAATCACAACAAAACGTCAACATTTCATCTCTTTCAGTACTCCTTTCCTATACGAGTATTCCGAGAAACTCCACACTTCGTATGGGACTATTTAACTTTCAATACCATGGCATTTGTCAGACCTACCATTACCTTCTTTCATGCTTTTTGCGTCTACAACTTACTTCCATAAACTGATTAATCTTTCCGCGTGGGCAGAATGTAGATTACCATACTGATATCCACTTTGGTTACGCTGAATTGCTGATCATTTGCACATCCAAGTACGTAATACTGGTAGAGTCATAAAACTACAGTAGGCTACTGTAGATTATCGAAAGTACATGTATACTAGGTAGTTTTCCTAGTATGAAATTACAATGAAATGAATACCCCTAGCTGCATACAGGCGTTGATATAAGTCAACGGGGACAGTTGAAAATGTGTGCCCCGACCGGGATCTCTTGCTAACATGGCAGACACTCTATCCAACTGAGCCACCGAGGACACAGAGGATAGTGCGACTGCAGGGACTTATCTCTTTCACGCCTCCCATAGACCCGATTTCGCAACTTATTGTCCCGCACTATATTCATAGTGCCCCTGCCCATTACACTCATTACTCGCGGCCTTACTGCCGATTCCCGTAAGAGTTCGGGCACTGTTTGTGCACTCGCACACTAGTAGCCTAGCCTTGGTCAGTTAAGATCGTAAACACATTACATGTAAGTTAGATGTGTCACCTATCAGGCGTTACCTCATTTTGAACGCTCTGTTTACGTATGCGACAGCGTCTTACAAGATTCCCCAAAACCCAGAAGCGGTGAACCGTCTGGAAGGTGAGTGACGATATACAATGGCTCGCGAAATCCACAGAAATTTTTTTTGTTCGACTTAGGTATCCTCCTGTCCGTTACTTAAAAATAAACGAAACTGAAATTTTGAATTATTAATTCAGGTTTTATTCGAAAATGTTTAATTTGTAACATGACACAGGAGAATATTATAGTAAACAAAAACAAGGTTTATCATATAGTGGTAGAAAACACCGTTTCCTCAGAATTAGATAAAATTTAGAAAACGCGAAACAGAAAAATATTAAATATAGCTTCATTACTTCGACGAGCTAATATAAAAGACGTTTGTGTTTCTGTCGCACTTATCAATAACAGCAGGAAACTCTTACCTTTGATCATATCGAAAAATATTCTACTGAATACAAAATAGCAGTAACTATACGATTTTTTATGTTTGTACACGTAAATTGTACTTGCATAAAAAGTAATTTTTTGCTTACACGGAAGAGTAGAAGTTAGGCGATCAACTAATATTTATTACTTATAAAACGCAATGTACGTTTCGTAAGACTGAACTATATGCTGCCCTAATTATAGGCAAGACAAACAAAAAAGCAAAGGAAGTTGTTGGCTCCCACTTTCTCTGTCACAAATTGATATCTGCTTCTTTCCCTATCGTTTACTAGATATTTTATGTGCTGCACCACAACTACCGAACCTTATTTTCTTTAGAGCGCAACTCTAAATGCACGCCACGCCAGTTTGGGGTTTGTTGCATTCTATCTTCGTGATGTTTCGGTTTTTGTGGGGAGCAATGTATTTTTCACCAGGTTACTGTCTCTACGTTCGTATGACCTTTTAGCAGCACGTATCGATAGTTGCTCTGAAGCTGTTTCGGTTGTGTTGCGTCCTCTGGTCGTACACCACGTAGTTAAAATTATTTCTGCTCTGTTCAGTAACCTCTCTCTCTCTCTCTCTCTCTCTCTCTCTCTCTCTCTCTCTCTCTCTCTCTGCCCTTTAGGCTGCCGCTGCAGGACTCGCGCGATATCCCAGGCGCTGGCCGGTGAAAACTGTCGACGAAGACGAAAGCTCCTGCTCGTTATTGTGCAGCGCGCAGCTAGGCGCAGCCTCCCAAACGAGTGGACCGATATTGCGATATTTCGCGCGAAAACTTTATAGAGGCAGTTTAGCACCACCGCTCTGACGTCAAACATTCATATTGCCAACGTCACTGAAAAGAAAAAGAAAGAAAAGTTAGGTGGGCGTAGTAATAATACATCTTCCCCGCAGTGCCCATGGATACATCAACAGAGATTCCTCGTTACTGATACCCGTTCAAAATTACATTTTACACCTACGTGGGCAGCCGCCAGCTTGCATCAAATATTTGCCAGGTCAGGTGTAACATGCATTGCTTGAAATCAGCCACCGACAACTTAAATGAAGTTGTACTTCAAAGAAGTAAAATGCAGTTCAAACTGTAGAAATTGTATGGTGCTGGACTCCGAATTGAGGGTGGATCTGGTGCTACTACTTCCCCCCCCCCCCTTGTGTGTTCCATTCGCCAATTGTATGTGAGAAGAACGACACTGACAAAACACCGTATGACCTCCAATTTCTCTCCTTTCTTCATCGTGGTAATTCCGCCAGACATATGTTGGCACACACTACTGGCCATTAAAATTGCTACACCAAGAAGAAATGCAGATGATAAACGGATATTCATTGGCCAAATATATTGTACTAGAACTGACATGTGATTACATTTTCACGCAATTTGGGAGCATAGATCCTGAGAAATCAATACCCAGAACAACCACCTCTGGCCGTAATAACGGCCTTGATACGCCTGGACATTGAGTCAAACAGAGCTTGGATGGCGTGTACAGGTACAGCTGCCCATGCAGCTTCAACACGATACCACAGTTCATTAAGACTAGTGACTGGCGTATTGTCATGAGCCAGTTGCTCGGCCACTATTGACCAGACGTTTTCAATTAGTGAAAGATCTGGAGAAAGTGCTGGCCAGGGCAGCTGTCAAACATTTTCTGTATCGAGAAAGGCCCGTACAGGACCTGCAACATGCGGTCATGCATTATCCTGCTGAAATGTAGGGTTGGGGTTGGGTTGTTTGGAGGAAGAGACCGAACATCGAGGTCATCGGTCTCATCGGATTAGGGAAGAAGGGGGAAGGAAGTCGGCCGCGCTCTTTCAGAGGAACCATCCCGGCATTTGCCTGGAGCGATTTAGGGAAATCACGGAAAACCTAAATTAGGATGGCCGGACGCGGGATTGAACCGTCGTCCTCCAGAATGCGAGTCCAGTGTGCTAACCACTGCACCACCTCGCTCGGTGCTAAAATGTAGTGTTTAGCTGCGATCGAATGAAGGGTAGAGCCACGGGTCGTAACACATCTGAAATGTAACGTCCAATAATTAAAGTTCCGTCATGCGAACAAGAGGTTGCGGCGGCATGGTTCTTTCCGTCCCTTTACGACGAACCTGCACCTACCTGTGAACATTGTCTCAGCAGATCATCAGTAGGAAAGCCGAGTGAAACCTACTGTACTTCGACGTGAACCAGGCTGCAACTAAAGTCACTAATCTATGTTTCGGGAGAAACACGAAATGAAAGGTTGTAAATTTTGTCCTCAATTAATATACTCTGAAACTTAGGTGAACAAGTATCACCGCCAAGCCCGTGCTAGCCTTAACACAGTCTCGCACAATCCCTTTCAACCACGTTAGCAAGTTTATGGTGTTGCATTTCCCGAAATCGTAATAGATACAAAAATACTGATTAATTTTGATTGCGCTTGCTAGCCAAATATTAAGTCTGTCGGTACCAAATACAGTCACAGTTTTAGGCACCGACCTCCTCAATACGCCATGCGGAATATATGTCTTATCTCGTCACAAAATTTACTTAAAAATTCTGAAATTTCTACACACACATCGGAATAATTGTGCCATCACTTTCCAACACTTTTGATGTATGAACCACTACTAGATCCGGCAACATATCATTTCCATCGGAACTACTACTGCACACGTCCGATCTCTTTCATGGCTAGGCTTCGACTCTTCTCTAGAATACTCTAAGTCTTCTCTACCAGCAGAGAAAGGCGCGCGAAGAATATTGCTTTACCATTGGTCAGTTTACTCAACAGTCAATAGCAAAACAACATTCTCCCGCGTCAGTCCGCGCTTCTCATCAATAACCAATCGCAAAATAGTAAACCTAACGACTGCACCTTTTACCGACGTAATTATCTAATATGCTGAAGTTTTGTTTATGCATAATGTTATTTACTATTGTTATTTATACCTGAATTAACTTTCCCTTTACCATAAACTTACTTTACAAATCTATTCTACAAAAATCCCCTTTATTCATATCCATACTTCTTCGAAATGTTCCCACACTAAATCCTACTACATAACTCGTTAAACAATTATCTTCATATTAACCGTAATCCTCACTCACGCATCATTCATACTGCTAAAACATATTTATAACATTTTACATACACAAAAAGACATAATAACACTTTATGAAAATACCAGAACAGTTTATGAAAAACATTCTATTATTTTAGTGTACTCTACTGGGCACAATCGAAACTAAATCAGTCCCCTATCCAATACTGTCCTCTATCAGCTGATACGTAAACTACATGCGCATCCAGTCTCGCGTCACCATCTGTCACTATCCAGCTCTGAGACACGTCTCCCACTTAACCGCCTCCAAGGCAGGGTCGTTATACGGCGCCACGCCTCAAGGAGACCGAGACGTGTAAACAATGGCACCCCATACCGTCACGCCGGCTGATACGCCAATATGGCGATGACGAATAGACGCTTCCAATGTGCAGTCACCGCGAAGTCGCCAAACACGGAAGCGACCATCATGATGCTGTAAGTAGAACCTGGATTCAGCCGAAAAAAATGACGTTTGCTATTCGTGCACCCCGGTTCGTCGTTGAGTACACCATCGCAGGCGCTCCTGTTTGTGATGCAGCGTCAAGGGTAACCGTAGCCATGGTCTCCTAGCTGATAGTCCATGCTGCTGCAAACGTCGTCGAACTGTTCGTGCAGATGGTTGTTGTCTTGCAAACGTCCCCATCTGTTCACTCAGGGATCGAGACGTGGCTGCACGATCCGTTACAGCCATGCTGATAAGATGCCTGTCATCTCGACTGCTAGTGATACAAGGCCGTTGGGGTCCAGCACCGCATTCCGTATTACCCTCCTGAACTCACCAATTCCATATTCTGCTAACATTCATTGGATCTCGACCAACACGAGCAGTAATCTCGCGATACGATAAACCACAATCGCGATAGGCTACAATCCGACCTTTATCAAAGTCGGAAACCTGATAGTACGCATTTCTCCTCCTTACGCGAGGCGTCACAACAACGTTTCACCAGGCAACGCCGGCTCAACTGCTCTTTGTGTATGAGAAATCGGTTGGAAACTTTCCTCGTGTCAGCACGTTGTAGGCGTCGCTACCGGCGCCATTTTGTGTGAATGCTCTGAATAGCTAATCGTTGCATCTTTTTCCTGTCGGTTAAATTTCGCGTCTGTAGCAAGTCATCTTCGTGGTGTAGCAATTTTAATGGTCAGTAGTGTAGTTAACGTGTTACCACAATTCACGCGAACTAGGAATTTCAACAGTAAATCTCTCGGTGATGCACAACGCCTCTCTTGCAGCGTCTGCCACTGGAATATGTGGAGAATTTGCGTAAGGATCCCAAAACTACCAAACAATCCCTGTTCTTTACAGGACCTTCATCTCCTGTACTAATGCTGCCTAGCAAGGGATGAAGTCTGATAAGCAATAGACTCGAGTCGGATGAACAAGTGTTTCGGAATTACGTTTACTTACCTTTTCCCTAGTGTATCTCAGCCTTGGATCTGATTTTCGTACTATTGATCTATGTAGTAATTCTGCTTTTTGTCACTCCCAATGGTTCTTTCTATGTGTTTAGCGGCAGGCTAAACGTAGATTACCCGCTGTTAACTTATTCATACACTGTCTTCTTCGTTATCGGCAGATAGGGACCACATTACAATTTCAGATTATCGTTCTCTTTTCTCGTTTCCTCTTTAGTCGGCTACGTGCCATTTTGCTTTCTTCATTCCACTTCATAACCGTTCTCTTTCTTCGTTGGATTCCCTCAAGTTTTAAAATTTTGCCTCTGAAAACAGCTCTTTCTGCTGCTTAGTCTTCCTTTACATTCTGTATTTTCATATTTTGCGTAACTTCTCAGACCCACTTCCTGTTCCATACATAACTCTCTTTGTTAGCCTATTTTCATTCAAAGTAGCTGTGTTATAATATCTATGTCATTTTTCTCAGGTACGTCACAAGAATAAAACAAATATAAAACAAAAATAATTATATACATGTAACAAGTACCACATTTAAGAATCCTCGCCATTCGATACGGTTACGGAGCTTGTATGTGATGCTTATTTTCTGCCACAAGGTATTTAACTGACAAGAAGTATATTTCATGTGCTATCTTGCATTTCGTATAGATATGTCTCTTTCTTTAACATTCAGGCTCGCTGAAGAGGTATTTGCATTGTAATGTAAAAATGAGACAGCCACCTCACCAAGCAGGGAGCTTGCTGATGTGTTGCTTAGATCTAGAAACAGAGTAAGGGTTCTCACAGATTTATTTTTCTTCTAAAGCGTTGTTTCATTTGACTTGACATTCTCACTAATTTATCACCTTAACATAGCGAAAGTTCACTGAAGGATTTTTCTGCAAGCTGAACTTGTCATTAATGTCGTTTCTCCAGCACGACATCGCCACATGAAAGTAATATACCAGAATGTCATGGCCTTTCATTTTCATGCGCTCTTAATAGTTTCCGTGGCGAAAGGTTGGAACCAAATAATGAGAATCAAACAATTTTTCACTGCAAATTGTTATCAAGAAACTTGCATAGTGTTTTTTTGAGCACATAAACAATGCAAAAGATAGCACAAAAGTGACTGAAACAGCTTTTACCTCACGAGCCATTTCTCGCAGATTACTTTTCATTGTTTTAAACAATTGCACCGCCGCACCTAGCTGATCAACGTCCTGTTACACATTTCAGTTCGTACTAAATCCCCAATGCAGCTTCTTGTGTGATGTTTCACATGGTTGGTTGGTTAGGGAGAGGGGACCAAACAGCGAGGAAAGGATGGGGAGGAAGTCGGCTGTGCCCTTTCAAAGGAACCACCCCGGCATTTGCCTGGAGTGATTTAGGGAAATCACGGGAGACCTAAATCTGGATGGCCGGATGCGGATCTGAACCGTCGTCCTCTTGCATATGCTTCGTCAACCTTTCCAATTCCTCACACATTATAAGCTAAGCTAGAAGTCTCCCTGTATCCAGAATATTTACGTCGTTAGAGCATTTGGATTTGTCATTGTCAATGTTTTCTTATGTTCTGGGATACACTTCCGTCCTCAGGACAATAAAAATATTATTCAAAGCTAATTTACTATTCAGTGCGCCACTCGTTATGAGAATTACAAAAAGGAATAAACAATCCACACTATTACGATCATATTTAAAAATAATTTGCTGTGGTACCACAGAGCCCACGTTCATTGTGAGCATAAGTTTACTAGGTTTGTTCTATTTATCAATATGTTAACAAAAATATGTTTAACAGGACATGGACGCTGCAGTTAAAAACTTGGCCTTGGCCATATCCTGACTTAAGAGGAAAACAAACCTTTTCCTTTTCTTTGTTTATTGAAAATTTTACAAATATCCTGCAGGGATACATGATTTTATTACATTTATCAGATTGTCATCAACACTGGAAAACTACATGGAATTTAATATATACAGCGGTTGTAATGACAACGAGATCATATCCAGTGGCTGCTCTTGCGAAAAATTTCTGTCTCTTGTTGTAGAATAATTGGGACTGAGAAAACCTGTCCATCGTCACGTTACACGGTTTTATTCCAAGAGGTTTTGAGCCAAATACCTCAAATTGACGGTTTATCGAAATATTTACGAATCCGTAGCATTTCCTTCATTACCAATACTCGAGTTGGTGGTTGCCTCAACTTCATCTTCAGCGGTGTAATCATCCTCTGACATCAGATTCACACAAAAGGCATGATCTGTGTAAGGGATGTGTTTCTTGGGGTACTTTATCTTTGGTCCTGTGATATTTCTGGAGCCAACACATAGGCTCTTTTGGCACGCGAGACCTTCCGCCAAACACTGTCCACGCTTTTCCATTGTTCTATGTCTCTCGTGAACTATTGGAATTTCATGAGCAATGGATGGATAAATTCCACGAGAATCTTTTACTTCGCAATCATTTTATTTTTAGCTCATCGGTAGCCTTTTCTGTGAACTCTGAGCAGTTTAATACACTCAGCAAGAGAGAAAAAGCCCTACGCTGGCACTGTCGTCACCTGTTATTAATTATTCTACACTTTTGCCGTTAGTTCTTTTACTGTTCACCTACATTAATATCATGTTTGTATCACACTTTAACAACCACAAATTCCACTCCACTTGGTAAAAAGTCTCTTTGCAAACAAATAATGTCCTGCCTCAACAAGTTTGATACCTTTGTCACAGCAGTTTTGAAATTCTTGTTCCTTCAGCAACAACTTGCAGTGTATGTTACAGTATGCTTCACGAAATTATTCAGTTTTTCCCATTTGTAGCCAATTACGCATGCTCCAGTTTCTCCTGGTTCTTTTCATTCCAAGTAAATATCGCAGACTTTTCACCCCTAAGGAAAGTAAAGGCAACTCCTCTGAACGACTCACGAGGTGCGTTGTTATAGAAGTAGCAGGTGCTCACGCGCTGCTAGATATAAAGCAACTGATAACGTTTCATGTACTACAGGGAATATGCTTACCAAGAATGAAATGAAGTTCAAAGGTATTCGATGCAGCGAATGGACCGTGTGTTCTTGTGGGGGAAGTACTGAATTTTAGTATTAATAACCCTGATATGTCTATCGTGATAGCGGTTGGTTGGCTGTTGCCATAGTTCGGTATAGAGCTATTTTAGAAATTGGCAGTATCAGTGTATATTTTGTCACAGATTTTATTTATGGAAATACAGTCATGTCAGCAACCAAATTTACAGTGTCACACACATCGTGTCCTTTACACACACCATACATAAATTGCCTCATCAGGGACAGCCCTATGTCTACCATGTTTTCTTATTAGAAAAGGCACAGTATCATTAAAAGAGGGTGAACCTATGTCTCTAATAGACTTCAAAAAATTAGTAGTGCGATACATAATTGCATCACAATCAATGGAACTTTCAAATCCACCAATTTTTAATTACATCCACACAGAACTATGGCAAAGTGTCAACCAACATATCCTCCACTGCACACGGTCCATCCACTGCAGTAAAAGATCCATTATCTTTCAATTTCAGTTTATTCTAAATTTTGTTGGTCATATGAATGCATATTTTCAAAATTAAAGTATGTGCCCTTGAAAGAAACTACACATTGGTCCTGCCAAAACCTGAGAAACGATTCTTGGTGTTGTAGCTTTTAGAGGCACCGTGGAATGCTCTCGTTGGGAGGCATCCCTGTGCATCTCTGTAAGTCTCAGCTTGATTGCATGAATGCAACACAGAATTTTAATGACGTAGTACTACCATGTGGGTTTCCTACATAGCACTCTGCCCCGTGGTAGAGTGACGTTGACCCTGATGAGGCAGTTTGTGTGTGATGTAAAAGACACAGTATCTGCCAAACTGTTAATTTTTTGGTGATACGACTGCATATTTTCATAAATAATGTCAGGGATCTTGAAAAAAGCTGCAGATTGATCTTGCCAAAAGCCGACAAGCGGTTCTTGGTGTTGTAGCTATCAGGGGCATTCGGGGATGCTCTCTGTGTGAGACGCCCCTGTGCATATCTGTGAGTCACATTTCGATTGCATGAATGTAACACAGAGTTGTAATGAAGTAACGCGACCATGCGGGTTGCCTACATAGCACTCTGCCTGCTACTGTATACCGGTATATAAAGCAACTGATAATGTTTCATTTACTGGGGGGAATATGCTTACCAGAAATAAAGTCAGGTTCAAGGGTAATGGAGCTTTTACTGCAGTGTGTGTTTTTGCAGAAGTAGCACTGACTTTTAGTATTAATGAAGGTGATACATTCTCTTATGGAAGAGTTGCTTGACTGCTGCCATACTTCACCATTGATGTATTTTAGAAATTGATTGACTTTAAGTATATAAATTGTACGACAAAGAAAATAGTTTCCCTTAACAAATATGTAGGAACTAACGACCGATAACACTATCACTGCTTAGTTGTTATCATAGCTCATATGAACTTATTTAACTCAATCACTCCATTCCTTCGACTTCATGTCGCTTCTATGTATAAAGTGGATTCCTATCGCTAAGTTGCAAACATTGGTTGATAAAGTGTTTGCCATATTAAAACTACCATTTGTGAATCTGTCGAATTGGCAATGAGAAATGTTCTGTGTTAGTGGTGAGCAATTTCGGACACACCTATCAAAGGATATTTCTCACTACAACTTCCACCGCTTCGCAAATAGTAATTTCAATAAAACAAGGTAATTTGCTGACCTATTTTTCCAACATCGTGCTGGAGGTTCATAAGAAGATTGACCCATTAATCATTCCTGTCTTTACAAATGTCTGTTCATTTGTCAGTCACCATTATAAGTACCATTACAGAGACATTATTAACCTGAATATCATTTTAGTTTTGCGGACAGGTAATGTTTCAAAGATTATACTGTATAGTTTACCCAATATTTGTTGTGAGTAGTACCTCGAAGTTGCGATGATGTGAACTAATACTGCCATATAAAGTAACTGTTTAAAAACTCATTCACTGTTAGAGTTATAAGGAATTACCGTTGTTCATCACCCAGTAAACGTGGCAGACTGGCGTTTATTACTTTATAAAGTAATGAATGGCATTCTCCTACCTTTAATGGGTGATGAGCAACGGTAAACAGTCCAGTCACATTAATGTAACCACCACCAACGTTCGACGTCAACGTGCGACATCTACTCATAGACAGCAAATGGCAACATTAGCACTGGAGAACGTGTGAAGCGTGTTGGGGACGCGGAAAACAGTGCAGTAGCTGTCGTAATGCGATCTATCTGACGTCAAAAGATGCGTTCAAAAATGGTTCAAATGGCTCTGAGCACTATGGGACCCAACTTCTGAGGTCATCAGTCCCCTAGAACTTAGAACTACTTAAACGTAACTAACTTAAGGGCATCAGACACATCCATGCCCGAGGCAGGATTCGAATCTGCGACCGTAGCGGTCGCGCGGTTCCAGACTGTAGCACCTAGAACCGCTCGGCCACCCCGACCGGCCAAAAGTGCGTGATCACTGACTTTCGAGCCAATGGTAGAAGCATTTCGGAAACGGTTAAATTTGTAAACTGTTCGCGTGCCGCCGCGGTTGAAGTATATTGTGGATGGCCAAATGGCGCTATCTGAAAACCGGCGGCGAGACAACGACGATACATCACGGGGCAGAGACGAGAGTCGTGAACGACGGCTGCGGAGATGTCTACAGGTGAACAGAAGTGCAGCTGACCGTTTAAATGAACCGAGGGCCTACCAACAGTGTCCCCTCAAAGACCGTTTAAGGACACTGCAGTGTGTGGGCTTCCGCAACATGTGACTGGTTCATGCACCCATGGTGACTGCTCTTCATCGCAACTAGGCGTCCACTGAGTAGCAGCACGTGGTCTTATAAGATGAATCACATTTTATTCTCTATCAGACATTCGGCCGTTGGGTTGCATGGTGTGAAACGTCTCAGAGGAACGGAGCTAGGCCGAAGGAAGGAGCTGGTCTGTGGAATGGTTTTTTGACATTCCCTGAGTGCTCTCGTCACTCTTCAAGGCATAATGGATCAACAGAATTATTTATCTATTCTTGCGGACCATGTCCACACCTACATGTAGTTTGTTTTTCCTAATACACGATGGCATCTACCAGTAGGACAATACAACGCGTCACACAGCTGCGTGGTTCTAAGAGCACCGGGATGAGTGTATAGTACTACCCTGCCACCAAATTCCCCGGACTTAAATCCAGTCGAGAATCTGTGGGACCACCTCGATCAGGCTGTTCACGCCATGGATACTCAACCGAGAGAAGCTGGCCATGGCATTGAGGTCGGCATGGCTCCACATCCCCATCTGTACCTTACAGAGCGTATTATTGCACGCCTCTGCAAAAGGTGTTCATTCAGGCTTTGACAGGTAGTCACATTAATGTGACTTCTTAAGTAATAGAACCCAGTACGTTGTCCTCGATTGTTACTGTTCATCGGAGGTGAGGGTATCATCTGGAGTGCCCCAGGGAAGTGTGGTAGGTCCGCTGTTGTTTCCTATCTACATAAATCATCTTTTGGATAGGGTGGATAGCAATGTGCGGCTGTTTGCTGATGATTCCGTGGTGCACGGGAAGGTGTCGTCGTTGAGTGACTGTAGGAGGATACAAGATGACTTGGACAGGATTTGTGATTGGTGTAAAGAATGGCAGCTAACTCTAAATATAGATAAATGTAAATTGATGCAGATGAATAGGAAAAAGAATCCTGTAATGTTTGAATACTCCATTAGTAGTGTAGCGCTTGACACAGTCACGTCGATTAAATATTTGGGCGTAACATTGCAGAGCGATATGAAGTGCGACATGCATGTAATGGCAGTTGTGGGGAAGGCGGATAGTCGTCTTCGGCTCATTGGTAGAATTTTGGGAAGATGTGGTTCATCTGTAAAGGAGACCGCTTATAAAACACTAACACGACCTATTCTTGAGTACTGCTCGAGCGTTTGGGATCCCTATCAGGTCGGATTGAGGGAGGACATAGAAGCAATTCACAGGCGGGCTGCTAGATTTGTTACTGGTAGGTTTGATCATCACGCGAGTGTTACGGAAATGCTTCAGGAAATCGGGTGGGAGTCTCTGGAGGAAAGGAGGCGTTCTTTTCGTGAATCGCTACTGAGGAAATTTAGAGAACCAGCATTTGAGGCTGACTGCAGTACAGTTTTACTGCCGCCGACTTACATTTCGCGGAAACACCACAAAGATAAGATAAGAGATATTAGGGCTCGTACAGAGGCATATAGGCAGTCATTTTTCCCTCGTTCTGTTTGGGACTGGAACAGGGATTGGTTGGTTGACTTGGGGAAGGAGACCAGACAGCGAGGTCATCGGTCTCATCGGATTAGGGAAGGACGGGGAAGGAAGTCGGCCGTGCCCTTTGAAAGGAACCATCCCGGCATTTGCCTGGAGCGATTTAGGGAAATCACGGAAAACCTAAATCAGGATGGCCGGACGCGGGATTGAACCGTCGTCCTCCCGAATGCGAGTCCAGTGTCTAACCACTGCGCCACCTCGCTCGGTGGGAACAGGGAGACAGGATGCTAGTTGTGGTACGAGGTACCCTCCGCCACGCACCGTATGGTGGATTGCGGAGTACGTATGTAGATGTAGATGTAGATGAGTGGACGGTGCATGTGAAAACCATATTTCTCCAGACCAAACCGCTTCTGAGATGGAGCGCGAAGTTAAATGAAAATGGACGTGCGAGGAAGGGATTAAAATTTTAGAGGCAAACCAAGGCTTAATACGGTGCACAGATGCAAATTGAAGCAGGTTGTAGTATTTGCTGAGAAAGAGGAATAAGGCAGCAGAGGATAAACTTTAGACTGAAGACAACAACAACCGAACGAAAATGGTGACTCTGTTGGATTAATGATTGAGGCAGGTAATCCCATAAAAGTCTCTTTCTAATATCGCACAAACTTTAAAAAAAACTATAAAGGTGATCTGGCACCTATTAAGCACATATGATCATAAAGAAACATTATTCACAATCAACTTCACACTTTTTATTTAAGGTAATGTACTTAGTCATTTTACGACTTCTCGGAAGTATTTACCATAAAAAGAGAAGCACAGGTGCAATATACTAACGCCAAGGTGGCCAGCATAGCGTAATAGCCCAATTGTAATGTAACGTTATCTTGAAACGACGCTGCATCCACGATACTGGCCTTGACATTTAGCCCATTCCCGCCCCCTTGCTGCAAGACGTTTTACAGAAGACCATAGCAAGAGTACTATTGCTACCTTCAATACTTAACCGCTTCACAATATATGTATACATAATTATGATCAAACGTAACAGCACAGAGCGGCATTGTGTTCTGGCGTACTAAATATCAAAGATTCGTACCGTTAATGGAGAAAATGGCGTTCAGTCGATCCGGATAATGAACATTGGCCATCATTAGAGTTGGAATAAATGGATAATGTGGTTCTGAAGACGCTCGAAACTAATAAAAATACAAAGTATGTTCTACATTTATGCCCAAATTAATTAAGTTAAGCTACAACTTCTGATAAAATTTAAGATAAAAGTATGTGTGTCTTTTTCTACAATCACTGCTTAGAAAAAGGGAGGAAAGAGAAAAAAAGGCTAGAGAGAGAGCATTAAATGAGCTGGAGAAGGATGAAGAAGGGGACGTCTCAGCATTACGTTATTCAATAAAACAATACGAAATAACCCCATTATAATGGCAGGGATTTGTCACTAGTCGTTTGCAATATGAGTCCACTAAAGTAACCATAGGACCTACTCACGCAATGTGAGAAAATAAGTCTGAAGTATTTGCAATTACACAACTGGCCACTAAAATTGCTACACCAAGAAGAAATGCAGATGATATACAGGTCTTCATTGGACAAATATATTATACTACAACTGACATGTGATTACATTTTCACGCAGTTTGGGTGCATAGATCCTGACAAATCAGTACCCACAACAACCACCCCTGGCGGTAATAACGACCTTGATATGCCTGGGCATTGAGTCGAACAGAGCCTGGATGACGTGTACAGGTACAGCTGCCCTTGCAACTCCAACACGATACCACAGTTCATCAAGAGTAGTGACACGTATTGTGATGAACCAGTTGCTAGGAAACCATTGGCCAGACGTTTTCACTTGTTAAGAGATCTGCAGAATGTGCTGGCCAGGGCTGCAGTTGAACATTTTCTGTATCCAGAAAAGATCTTACAGGACCTGCAACATGAGGTCGTGCATTATCCTGCTGAAATGTAGGGATTAGCAGGGATCGAATGAAGGGTAGAGCCACGGGTCGTAATACATCTGAAATGTAACGTCCACTGTTCAAAGTGCCGTCAATGCGAACAAGAGGTGACCAAGACGTGTAACCAATGGCACCCCATACCATCACGCCGTGTGATACGCCAGTATGGCGATGACGAATACACGCTTCCAATGTGCGTTCACCGCGATGTCGCCAAACACGGATGCGACCATCATGATACTGTAAAAAGAACCTGGATTCATCCGAAAAAAATGACGTTTTGCCATTCGTGCAACCAGGTTCATCGTTGAGTACACCATCGCAGGCGCCCCTGTCTGTGATGCAGTGTCAAGGGTAACCGCAGCCATGGTCTCCGAGCTGATAGTCCATGGTGCTGCAAACGTCGTCGAACTGTTCGTGCAGATGGTTGTTGTCTTGTAAACGTCCCCATCTGTCGACTCAGGGATCGAAACGCGGCTGCACGATCCGTTACATCCATGCGGATAAGAAGCTTGTCATCTCGACTACTAGTGATACGAGGCCGTTGGGATCCAGCACGGCGTTCCGTATTACCCTTCTGAACTCACCGATTCCATATTCTGCTAACAGTCATTGGATCTCGACCAACGCAAGCAGCAATGTCGCGATACGATAAACCGCAATCGCAATAGGCTACAACCCGACTTTTATCATAGTCGGAAACGTTATGGTACGCATTTCTCCTCCTTACACGAGGCGTCACAACAACGTTTCACCAGGCAACGCCGGTCAACAGCTGTTTGTGTATGAGAAATCGGTTGGAAACTTTCCTCATGTCAGCACGTTGCAGGTGTCGCCACCGGCGGCAACCTAGTGTGAATGCTCTGAAAATCTAATCATTTGCATATCACAGCATCTTCTTCCTGTTGGTTAAATTTCGCGTCTGTAGCACATCATCTTTGTGGTGTAGCAATTTTAATGGCCAGTAGTGTAATTTTTCAAGAGGAAATTAAGTTTAACAGTAATTAGCGGTAATCTTAAAAACCCCAAGTCACCTAATTTTCAGTTTCCCAGTGGTAATGGGTGATGGATAATTCTTTATTAAATCTATGATAAGATCCTTTTTCTCCTCCTGATGTCAAATTTATACCATTTATTGGTTGAGTGCAAAAAATTTCCTCGGTTACTTACGTAGATTTCAGTATCCCGCAGGGGATACGTTTTACTGCCGGCTGCTAGTATAAAAGAAAAATTAACTCTTGTAATTAGTTTAACATTCAGTAATTTATCTCTCCAGATAAACAGCATTTTAAACACATTGAGCTTCACTTTTGATGACAAAGTTTGTTTAATCTGCCCTTCATGGAATATTCAGAAATATCTGCGATGTATCACAGTTATTATCGCAAAAGAACTTGTTATCTTTCCTTTGATCTCCCTCTTTTATTTGGGAGCACGATCACTACAGAATATTCCCGGCTGATTAGAAGTATTGAACATAATACAGATCTGTCTGCACTGTTTGCACGGCTGAGTTATCGCTAGGGATGTAAAAGGCTAATTTCAGCTGAACTCTTACTTTCTGGATACAACTTCTCTACTATTTCTCTTTGCATTTCGCCTTTCGTTTAAGTTTCCCATTTCTGCTTTCTGAAAATTCCGTGTTATAGGAACAGCGTTTGATATTGCTACCGGTATGGCTGCCGTTTGCTTATTGGCAAATTCGTGCTCCCTCTGGGTATAGCTAATGAGAAAACTCTTTGCCTCAATGCTGGAACTCGGAAACGCCAATACCGTGGCGCGACTTAATAACCCAGCCAGGCGTACAGTGTTTTGGAGGACGGTTTCCGACAGCAATGTTTGGCCTCGGTCGGTCAGTGGAAGCATCTGTGTCGACACCATCTGGTACTGGTGGGAGTCCTAATATTCGGTCGGACGTCTGAGAGCAGGGCCCTGTATATCGCTGTGAGCCACCCCCTGTGCGGCCCTGGGGAATGTCTCAGGCTAAGTGTGTTACGCGGAGTTGCATAAAGAGCAGGTTGTACACGCTTCGAGGACACCGACAGCGACAAGGCATTTGAGACTCCGGCGCCAAATAATACTGTGTATGTGTGTGTGTGTGTGTGTGTGTGTGTGTGTGTGTGTGTGTGTATGTGTTTGTGTGTTTTCGTTTGTTCGCATGTTGCAAGCGACTGCGCTGAATTTTCTGGTACGCTGCAGATACGAGAGAAGCAGGCTGAAGGGACATGTTTCTAATTCGTTCATTTATTAGCCCGAAGAGCGCATTTATTATTCTTCTATATACGAGTATTTGTGCTCTCAGTACGAAGGCTCTTTCTGAAACATAACGTTCACTTCAAACTCATTTTTCCAAAAACGTGGTAGAATAGCGTGATAAGGTGTCACAGTTTTGCTTTGATATTATTGGGGATGTAGACAGGACCTGATAGCTGTATGCACTTATTCCTTCGAATACTTACCATGATGCATTTGTTTATAGTAATTGCAAACAGACAAAACAGACAACTGAGGAATACACATGATAAAATAAATGGGAGAATATCGGAGAAGTTGAAAAATTTCTGTCTGGGAAAAACATGGTAACCGAGACGCGGAGATTCTGGAGAACTTAAGTGGGAATCTGTGGAATAAACGTAGAAATGTTTTCACGGCAACCCACTTGGGTAAATGTAGAGAAGCACTATTTGAGAAAGACCATGTGACAATTCTGCTGTCATCATCGTATATCTCGCCTTTGTATTATGCGAATAAGGTTATCTTAGTGCAAGTAAGACACATACTGACAAATTATGTTACCTCGTTCAGTATGCTCATGGAATGGGACAGAATCTTAGATTCTGGTACGTAACACCTACTGCCACGCACTGCACAGTGGCTTGCAAAGTACAAATGTCCATGTATGTTTCTTCCCGACGACTGAGTTTAATACGAAATCTATTCCTCTTTTCGCAACGATAGTACATCGTATACAGCGTATTATTCAAAAAGAGTTTCCACAAATCCTGTTCTTTAAGCTCTCTGTATGGGAGTTCTCCATACTTACAGGTTGCCCCAAAAAATGTACACGCTCTTCCACCGTTCGTAAATTTTTACTCTTTTATGTTTCTTGACATAACAGCAAGTGCAAAGGTGTATTACAAAACACCTTTCAGCTCTACCAGTCTTCAAGTTGATGACCTTCACTATCCAGACAACAATTATAAAGCTTTAACACTGGAATGAAAAACTTCAGAAATCAATTCGAACTGTATGCCGTATAAACATTGTTTATACGACCCGTTGAATCTACGTTCATTATTGTCTAGTCCTATTCATGCTGGGAAAATGTAACACTATTTCTTCCACAATCCACCTGTACAAAAAGTTTTCTTCAAAATAAAGTCACTACGAGTATGACAGTAAGTAAGTGCTGCATCTTCAAAAAAAGCATCTTTTCTTCTAGTTTAGACAAATGCCAGTTATAGACCGTTTCGACAATAGCACCAGTTTATTCCCATCCATTGTTGGGTGTAGATGATGTTCGGCTTTTGTTTCAGTCTCTGTTTCTGTTTGCTCAGCATTCTCTACAGCCTTCTGTGGCCAACTGCAGTTAACGTTATATTTGATTTTACGTGAGATGGTGTGATGTTTCTGCTACTTGTTATCCTGTGAGTTACATTGAAACAGTAATGGGGTGAGGGTTCTCTCACACTTAATAAATAGTGAATGCTGTCTTCAACAATCAGTGAAAGTTAATATTTTGGTTATCATATGTTAAGAAGTACCCAAACGACTTTAAACATCAGGCTAGTCACATAACGAAAATGAAATGTAATATTTAATACATCAATATAAAATAGCACACAAATGATGAAGGTGCATCCTTGTGAATTTCAGTACTGTGTAACAGTTGCGAGAATATGTAAATGAAAGAAAATGTTATCAATATAATTTAAAATATTGAGCTGATGAAGTATGTGCGTCTGCAATATTTTATTTTATTTCGACTGGTTCACTTCTTACTCAATAGAATGGTAATTTTATGCTAGCATATGTCCTAGAAAATATCACTCGTTGACGATGTAAATTTGGGACGAAAACAGAAGAATTGTGTATCACCTTCGAGGTGAACTCCAGCTGACAGATCACTCGCAGGTGGTGAATTGAATGTGCCATAAAGAGAAAAAGGGACATCGTCATAGTCAATCATATTTTGGTAAAAGAAAGCAAATTCAGTTGATATACACTGATGTTAAAAGTGTGCAAACACTTCAATGTTTCATTTTGAGTTGGTGAACGAATCAGTATTTTAGACAGTCCATCAAATACAGCATTAAACAAACTGCAACTAATTGTTGGCCTTCGATCGAAATTCTGTAACTTTATTTTTTAATCAGTTCCATAGATACTGAAGCAAGCTACTTCACTAAAAATTGTTCAGTACATTTTGGCACAAAATTTCATTATTCTCCATTATTCTTTCCATTGTCAATTCCTATTACAGCCTATGACTTAGTTGAAGTTGCAAGAGCGGTGTGATCACAATAGACAAAACTTTTGTTTGTAGTCCTCTCTGCATAAATAACTCTCTTACTTTTGTCTATATTTCAATTAATACTTCTTCACATCGTCACGTTTCTTGGACTATTTGTTATTCATCAGTTGTACTACAACCCTTCTCTTTTTATCGCCAGTTACACACGTTCACAGTCTTTCATGGCTCCAAAATTTCCCATACCTTACAACTGCCTCAACAGCAATAGTTATCAATAATTACGTAGGCTTACGCCTCAGTACACTAATAACATTACATTTACAGTATCCTCACAGTTCAGAAACAATACTTTACTTATTTTCTTGACACTAATGCCCAAAACAATACAAAATAGAAAATATTTGCTATTAATAATAGCAACTAGTTCTTATGTAGACTGATAAGTCATTTTGACATTCGTCTCTATCGATGCTAAATCTTATGAACGGATATTTTACATGAATTCCTATTTGCTTAATTCCGAATGTCCACACTACCTGTCAATATTTCTTTCTTGTCAATACCATTCATGTGAAAACGGAAACACAAATATCTCTTACAGTGCTCTTTGACCTTTAATGTAACGATCATAGTTCTCATTTTAATCTCCAAAAATATTTTCGTTGTTTGAAGACCATATTACTAAGAACACTCATAAAATTTATAAATGATACAAGGTGTAGTAGACATTTTGTCTTCGCTTTTTCTAAATTCGCTCTGTTTGTGACACATTAATAGATTGGTACGCATTTCCAAAAAATCAGGTTCTCAAGTTACTTTCATTTGTTCTGCTCATTTAATATTAATATTTTGGGATCATCTTTTACTTTGTATACCGTTCGCCTTCAAGATCGTCATCAATGTATAAATCCATCAGTGCCCAGCATTTCATAAATGCTAAACGTCATTAATTAAGCTTTTTTTCTTACAACAGTGAAGTCCTATAACCGTGCTATGTATTATTGAAGGGTTTTTGAATATGTTTGCCTTCATTCCTGTGCTAGAAGTTGTGAGTAGCAGTCCACTACTAGGAACAATGCCTGAAAACTCCAGTGTACGGATTGATGTATAATCTCTCGAGTAAATGTTCGAAGAGAAACTGTGCGGGTGTATGCAAGGAATTATATTCCGCCACTTAAAGGGCCAGTATAAGCCCCACACTCCATTACTGTACCCCAGTTTGATGGAATGGAGCACTTGATTGGAAAAAGACGGTAATTCAAAAGTAAATGATTTGCTGGAATAAACTATGAGACACCATCACGTACCTCGTACAAGGAATGTAATGTACGACTGTGTGCCGAATCTTTTTCTGTTTATCATACAAATTAATATATGTTTTTGTTCTTGAGTTAAAGTTTGCATTCGAGTTTTATTTATTTATTTAAACACAAAGAAGCATAACCTCATCACATTAATGTGTGATTTGGTCTCAGTACTGCTTAGCATTACATACATGCTGCAACGGATATAAGGGCAGATGTTTCTATTAGTGACTGAGGGAAGTGTACTGAACATACATCAGTATTTACTTCGTCTGCAGATTAGTAACTATAGATATTAGGAGTATTATGTATGTAGGTTCCTTACTACATCCAAGTAGATGTGGAAAGAGCCAGCCGTTAATAGTTATTACTGGTGCAGTTACGACTCGCAGAAAATATCAAGTAGTAAAGTTCGTGACGTGTCTGTAGGAAGACTATTCGACGCAGAGAAAAAATAGCGAACACAGTGAAGTGTGTATGTATTAAGGTATAACAGATAAAAATATCTGCACTTATATCCATTAAACCTTGAATACGGTATAGTGGATCATGTTAAAACTAGAAAGGTAAAAATTGTTATTTCGCTTTAAATGCTCATTTTTCACTGTAAAAAATAAGAATAAAGTAAAAAATGTAACAACAATAACAAAGGAAACAATTCGGGTACTAATGGGCTAAATCACTTGTCCAGATACCACTAACGTGCAGCTCAGTTTCAATGTTTATTAGTACTTTCTCAACCAGAGGTTTTACCTAACTGCTCTGTAAATCGAGATTTTGTGTTCATCATTTAACTATATCGGATATATCTGCATCAAGTAAAGGCCTTCCATTCGCATCAGTTCCTTCTTCTTGTTGTTGTGGTCTTCAGTCGTAAGACTGGATTGATGCAGCTATCCATGCTACCCTGTCCTGTGCTAGCTTATTCATCTCCCAGTACGTACTGCAGCCTACATCCTTCTGAATCTGCTTAGTGTATTCATCTCTTGGTCTCCCTCTACGATTTTTACCATCCACGCTGCCCTCTAATACTAAATTGGTGATCCCTTGATTCCTCAGAACATGTCCTACCAACCGATCCCTTTTTCTACTCAAGTTGTACCACAAACTCACTTCTCCCCCATTCAATAATTCCTCATTAGTTATGTGATCTACCCATCTAAACTTCACCATTTTTCTGCAGCACCACATTTCGAAAGCTCCTATTCTCTTCTTGTCCAAACTATTTATCGTCCATGTTTCACTTCCATACATGGCTACACGCCATATAAATACTTTCAGAAACTACTTCCCAACACTTAAATCTATACTCGAAGTTATCAAATTTCTCTTCTTCAGAAACGCTTTCCTTGCCATTGCCAGTCTACATTTTATATTCTCTCTACTCCGACCATCATCAGTTATTTTGCTCCCCAAATAGCAAAACTCCATTACTACTTTAAGTGTCTCATTTCCTAATCTAATTCCTGCAGCATCACCCGAGTTAATTCGACTACATTCCATTATCCTCGTTTTATTTTGGTGGTATTCATCTTGTATCTTCCTTTCAAGACACTGTCCATTCGGTTCAACTGCTCTTCCAGGTCCTTTGCTGTCTCTGACAGAATTACAATGTCATCGGCGAACCTCAAAGTTTCTATTTCTTCTCCATGGATTTTAATACCTACTCCGAATTCTTCTTTTGTTTCCTTTACTGCTTGTTCACTATACAGATTGAATAATATCGGGGATAGACTACAACCCTGTCTCACTCCCTTCCCAACCACTGCTTCCCTTTCATGCCCCTCGACTCTTATAACTGCCATCTGGTTTCTGTACAAATTGTAAATAGCCTTTCGCTTACTGTATTTTACCCCTGCCACCATCAGAATTTGAAAGAGGCTATTCCAGTCAACATTGTCAAAAGGTTTCTCTAAGTCTACAATTGCTAGAAACGTAGGTTTGCTTTTTCTTAATCTAGCTTCTAAGATACGTCGTAGGGTCAGTATTGCCTCACGTGTTCCAATATTTCTATGGAATCCAAACTGATCTTCCCCGTAGTCGGCTTCTACCAGTTTTTCCATTCGTCTGTACAGAATTCGCGTTAGCATTATGCAGCCGTGACCTGTTAAACTGATAGTTCGGTAATTTTCCCATCTGTCAACACCTGCTTTCTTTGGGATTGGAATTATTATATTCTTCTTGAAGTCTGAGGGTATTTCACCTGTCTCATACATTTTGCTCACCAGATGGTAGAGTTTTGTCAGGACTGGCTCTCCCAAGGCTGTCAATAGTTCTAATGGAATGTTGTCTACTCCCAGAGCCTTGTTTCAACTTAGATCTTTCAGTGATCTGTCAAACTCTTCACCCAGTGTCATATCTCCTATTTCATCTTCATCTTCATCTACATTGTGTTCCATTTCTATAATATTGTACTCAAGAACATCGCCCTTGTACAGACCCTCTGTATACTCCTTCCACCTTTCTGCTTTCTCTTCTTTGCTTAGAACTGGGTTTCCATCTGAGCTCTTGATATTCATACAAATGGTCCTCTTGTCTCCAAAGGTCTCTTTAATTTTCCTGTAGGCAGTATCTACCTTACTCCTAAGTAAGATGAGCCTCTACATCCTTACATTTGCCCTCTAGCCATGCCTGCTTAGCCATTTTGCACTTCCTGTCGGTCTCATTTTTGAGACGTTTGTATTCCTTTTTTCCTGCTTCATTTACTGCGTTCTATATTTTTTCCTTTCATCAATTAAATTCAATATTTCTTCTGTCACCCAAGGATTTCTACTAGCCCTTGTCTTTTTATCTACTTGATCCTCTGCTGCCTTCTCTATTTCATCTCTCAAAGCTACACGTTCTTCTTCTACTGTATTTTCCCCCCATTCTTGTTAATCGTTCCCTAATGCTCTCCCTGAAACTCTCAATAACCTATGGTTCTGTCAGTTTATCCAGGTCCCATCTCCTCAAATTCCCACCTTTTTTGCAGTTTATTCAGTTTTAATCCACAGTTCATAACAAATAGATTGTGGTCAGAATTCACATCTGTCCCTGGAAATGTCTTACAATCTAAAACCTGGTTCCTAAATCTCTGTCCTATCATTATATAATCTATCTGAAACCTGTCGATATCTCCAGGCTTCCTCCATGTATACAACCTTCTTTTATGGTCCTTCTTATCCATATTATTCTCTTTAATGCCAAATAAATAATTATGGTGAAAACAAAATCATAACGTACTGATGTGATCTGTTCTAATAAATTTTGTCTAGTGAAGTATTATATTCTAGAAACATATTTTTACTACAAGAATAGCTGATTATTGACAGAAGCTGTATCAGGAGATGAATATCAACACAGAAGATTGGATGAATATTCTTGTTGAAATAATAACACGTAGAGATGAACAAGCAACATTATTGCGCTGCATTGTGAAATCTTTACTCGTATGGAACGAGTTTATCTCTCTCCCTCATATGTCTCTCCTTCCCCACCCACTCTCCCATCCACCCTCTCCCTTCCACCCTCTCCCTTCCACCCTCTCCCCCTCTCAATGCCTCTGTTCATGTGCGCGCGCTGTGCAGAGATATCCTGCCTGTAGTTGAGGGCAGAACGACGAAGAGAGGTTCACTGCCACAATCCCGTATCCGTCAGGCGTTTCACGTTTAGCAAATTTACCATCAATGAGAGCAGAAACGTGAACAATGTCTGCGTATCGGCTTACAGGGGCGCGTAGACAGCGGTGCCAGTTACGTATTGGGTTCTGCTCTCTATAGGTTGCAGAACAAGAGGTATTCAGGCGCCGCCGCAGAGCACACTATCATTGTAACAGAGTATCAGGAATGATATACGCACACAAATATAATTCAGAAGATGCAGCAACCGTGGAACAGTATCAGCAAAGATTCGCAGTGAATTCGATATGAAGCTATAGCTGCAAACGAGTTTGGTGGTGAGCCTATTTTACCATCGCTCACACTCTTTCCAAACAGCCTGCGGTCATTTCGACAGCATTAATAGGGCACTGAAGTAATTAACCATCACGGCTTCATGAGAACAGATGCTAATGTTCTTCACATACAACGTCCTACTGTCCGTCCTACAAACTGTCGACAACACTCGCCGTCGCAGATTTGGACTTTGAATGCAGAGTGTGCAAGGGGCTATATTTGTATCCTACCACAAGGCAGAACACACAGAAGTTCTAACTATCCACCAACCTGGCGTCTTGACTGATGTCCTAGCACAGTGACAGTACGTATGTCAGGCTTTCTTTATGTGAGGCTTAAATGAACGTTACTAGTGATTGGGCCAGGGCTCTCAAACTACCGAATAAGATGCCCAGTCTTAAATTCAGGGATGCTAGTAGCTTTAGTTAAATGGAATAAAGTAGAGGTGAAGCTGTAAAACAGATATAATAACTGCTCAGATACAGAGTCACATTTTAAACTGTTCACAGTTAACTATGATGTTATATGGAATGTCTAATACTGCAACAAAAACTGACCTAGCCGCGCGGGATTAACCGAGCGGTGTAAGGTGCTGCAGTCACGAACTGTGTGGCTGATCCCGGCGGAGGTTCGAGTCCTCCCTCGGGAATGGGTGTGTGTATATTTGTCCTTAGGATAATTTAGATTAAGTGGTGTGTAAGCTTAGGGACTGATGACCTTAGCAGTTAAGTCCCATAAGATTTCACACACATTTGAACATTTTGCCGGCCAGAGTGGCCGAGCGGTTGTAGGCGCTTTAGTCGGGAACCGCGCGACCTCTACGATCGGAGGTTGGAATCCTGGCTAGGGCATGGATGTGTGTGATGGCCTTAGGTTAGTTAGGTTTAAGTGGTTCCAAGTACTAGGGGACTGATGACCTCAGAACCATTTTTGAAAAACTGACCTACAGTGGGCACACTACGTGAAGACGTGATTCGCTGGAAAAGACATTACTAGTGGTGAAGGTCGAAGGCACATCGAGAAGATGGCGGTAAAACATGAGATAGATCGATGACACATGGAAAGTCTGCGGGAGAAAGTGCGGGACGGGAGAAATGGTTCAAATGGCTCTGAGCACTATTCGACTTAACTTCTGAGGTCATCAGTCGCCTGGAACGTAGAACTAATTAAACCTCTAACGACATCATACACATCCATGCCCGAGGCAGGATTCGAACCTGCGAGCCGAGCGTAGCGGTGGCTCGGTACCAGATGTAGCGCCTAGAACCGCACGGCCACTCCGGCCGGTGGTCAGGAGAAAGTGGCGTGCTTTAATTCATGGGGTCACAGAGCCTCGGACTCGGGAAAATGAAGAGAGACAGAAAAATGTTGATACAGACCACAAAACTTTATGTACTGCACTTGATAAAATTACTCTTATTTACATAATCTGCTCTGTGCAGAGTAGCGGAACATTGATATTTACATACATTGGTGAGCAAATAGAATCTTTTCCGGGTGTCAGTGCCTACCCGGAATCGCACAACCTATGCTAAATGTGCGCTCATCCGTTCACGTCCCACGCTCGCCTCTAACCACACAGCCCTTCACTCCGTTCAGCCGTCTCCACACGATCAACGTTGAGCATCGCGAAAGCTCAGAAACGATGCGACTTTTATATATAGTATTTGTGCCTCAAGGTGGTAGACGCTACCGCAACGCGCTCCAGCGGCAGTTACCGGCTTTATTTGGCTCGCAGATAATACTGTTTATCAAATGAGCGAGGGTAAAATTACTACGTTTGCTCTATTAAAAAGCACATTTTCTCCCTTGACCATTTGCTAGTCTCGTTGTTCTGTCTGTATCATTTGTAAGTAAGAACTCCAATATCCATGAACAAGGGAAAATTGAAAGTACCATGTCCAGTCAATGACATCGGCTTCCGTCAAAAACAGTGCCACAAAAATTTAGAATATTTCTCCACAAAAGCAAAACATTATTTCGTCTCCTTAACTTTTAATAAAGCCCTAAGGTCGATCTTGCTTGTTTACTGTCCCTTATCAGTAGCAGAATCCTTACAACATGTGAAATACAAAACGTAAGACAAGAAAGTGCAAAATACCTTAACGCATGTAGTCCCACCCGTCTTGTAGATTAAGCCAATTCATTCCTCATAAAGAGCGCACGTATAGTCTACATCTACATCTACATTTATACTCCGCAAGCCACTCAACGGTGTGTGGCGGAGGGCACTTTACGTGCCACTGTCATGACCTCCCTTTCCTGTTCCAGTCGCGTATGGTTCGCGGGAAGAACGACTGTCTGAAAGCCTCCGTGCGCGCTCTAATCTCTCTAATTTTACATTCGTGATCTCCTCGGGAGGTATAAGTAGGGGGAAGCAATATATTCGATACCTCATCCAGAAACGCACCCTCTCGAACCTGGCGAGCAAGCTACACCGCGATGCAGAGCGCCTCTCTTGCAGAGTCTGCCACTTGAGTTTATTAAACATCTCCGTAACGCTATCACGGTTACCAAATAACCCTGTGACGAAACGCGCCGCTCTTCTTTGGATCTTTCCTATCTCCTCCGTCAACCCGATCTGGTACGGATCCCACACTGATGAGCAGTACTCAAGTATAGGTCGAACGAGTGTTTTGTAAGCCACCTCCTTTGTTGATGGACTACATTTTCTAAGGACTCTCTCAATGAATCTCAACCTGCCACCCGCCTTTCCAACAATTAATTTTATATGATCATTCCGCTCCAAATCTTTCCGGACGCATACTCCCAGATATTTTACAGAAGTAACTGCTACCAGTGTTTGTTCCGCTATCATATAATCATACAATAAAGGATCCTTCTTTCTATGTATTCGCAATACATTACATTTGTCTATGTTAAGGGTCAGTTGCCACTCCCTGCACCAAGTGCCTATCCGCTGCAAGTCTTCCTGCATTTCATTGCAATTTTCTTATGCTCCAACTTCTCTGTATATTACAGCATCATCCGCGAAAAGCCTCAGGGAACTTCCGACACTATCTACTAGGTCATTTATATATATTGTGAAAAGTAATGGTCCCATAACACTCCCCTGTGGCACGCCAGAGGTTACTTTAACGTCTGTAGACGTCTCTCCATTGACAACAACATGCTGTGTTCTGTTTGCTAAAAACTCTTCAATCCAGCCACACAGCCACACAGGCTCTTACTTTGTTTATCAGGCGACAGTGCGGAACTGTATCGAACGCCTTCCGGAAGTCAAGAAAAATAGCATCTACCCGGAAGCCTGTATCTAATATTTTCTGGGTCTCATGAACAAATAAAGCGAGTTGGGTCTCACACGATCGCTGTTTCCGGAATCCATGTTGATTCCTACAGAATAGATTCTGGGTTTCCAGAAATGATATGATACGCAAGCAAAAAACATGTTCTAAAATTCTACAACAGATCGATGTCAGAAATATAGGTCTATAGTTTTGCGCATCTGCTCGACGACCCTTCTTGAAGACTGGGACTACCTATGCTCTTTTCCAATCACTTGGAACCTTCCGTTCCTCTAGAGACTTGCGGTACACGGCTGTTAGAAGAGGGGCAAGTTCTTTCGCGTACTCTGTGTAGAATCGAATTGGTATCCCGTCAGGTCCAGTGGACTTTCCTCTGTTGAATGATTTCAGTTGCTTTTCTATTCCTTGGACACTTATTTCGATGTCAGCCATTTTTTTCGGTTGTGCGAGGATTTAGAGAAGGAACTGCAGTGCGGTCTTCCTCTGTGAAACAGCTTTCGAGAAAGGTGTTTAGTATTTCAGCTTTAATCGTGTCATCCTCTGTTTCAATGCGATCATCATCCCAGAGTGTCTGGATATGCTGTTACGAGCCACTTACTGATTTAACGTAAGGCCAGATCTTCCTAGGATTTTCTGTACATAACATTGAAAATTACAGACTATACTTTTATTAAACTAATAAGAAAGTATGAGAACCTAAAAGAAAACGTGAAGGTTAGTAAAAAAAAACTCCCATCTACTCATTACAGCAACTGTGCGTAACGTATGACCATACGTTGCATCTTACCATTTCCTTGAAGCTTTAGATGACATTTAATTATAACAAATTGTACCAAGAACAACGCGTTTTTGATGGATCCTCAATGTACCGTTGGCTTAAAACGGCATACTTTCATAATTCACACTTTATAACAGTTCATTCGCCACCAGTTTGACGTTTCCCGTCGTTTTATTGCAACAAATCACACGATTAACGACGGAAATTCGAAAGATTTTCTATTTTCTGGTGTTTAGAAACACCCTGTATACATATGGGCTTTATCTGAACGCCAGTATGGTTTTTCGTGACTCTGTACTGAAGAGGAAACGCCTGCGGGGCCCACGAGAAATACATGTCCTGCAACAAACTCGTGACGTCACACTAGTCGGCTTGTCCGCCATATTTCGCGAACGCTCGGTGCAGGACCCACAGCAAATCAATATGTCAATGAAAATGTACCTACTAAAGTTCTTAACTCTGTCGTGTGTTATCGAGGTCTTGCATGCATTTAAACGCGCATTTAAGAATTGTTAAACTCGTCTGAAATAGTTACTCGCTCCTCGCCAGAGAAGGCTGCTGGCACTTGTAAGACCAGCAGTACCACGTGCCGTGACGTATGCGCCACAACCTGTATTTCTCATGGGCCTGGATGGCGTACATGGAGGTCGGTGGCGTTCTTCAATTCATCGGTCTTCGTTCAAATTCACGATCAGCATATCAGTCTTTCTAGATTTCGCTCTGCACGTTCGGGAAGGTTCTCCAACGTGTTTTTCCCCTCTGTGACGTCAGAAACTCCGCACGCTCAATGCTCAATTGTCGAATGCCGCAGTTGATACATAGGTCCCGTGACATCACCGAAGTTAAGCGCTGTCGGGCGTTCGGCACTTGGATGGGTGACCATCCTGGCCGCCATACGCTGTTGCCATTTTTCGGGGTCCACTCAGCCTCGTGATGCCAACTGAGGAGCTTCTCGACCGAATAGTGGCGGCTTCGGTCAAGAATACCATCTTACGACCGGAAGAGCGGTGTGCTCACCCCACGCCCCTCCTATCCGCATCTTCTACTGAGGATGACACGGCGGTCGGATGGTCCCGGTAGGCCACTCGTGGCCTGTAGACGGAGTGCTAAGGTTCTGAAAACAATGTAAAGAAAAGAATCTGAATATTGTGTATGATTTCTTACTATTGAGTGGCACTATGATGTTTGTCAGTGAGACCAGAATTTAGACGTAAAAGAATGTTAATAAATGAAAGTTGGCTATATTGGTAACTCAATCCACCACTTACTTCGTGTCAGCTTTCTAATTACTAAGAGACTTATAGAAGAGAACGCTGTGGCTCCCAGACCAGTTGTGTCTCGGTGGTCGAAACGAAAATGTACACAACACTAAAGATATTAAATATATTTCTGTCAATTACATTGTGCAATCATAATCGCCGCAGAAGATGTGGTATAGCTTCAGTGTTCTGGTGCCGGTGGACGGTACTGAAATATCTCGTTGCTGAATCTGATGACGTGACAATCCCGTGACGTGCAGAGAAAGAATAAACAAATGAACACTTTGTAGTTTTTCCACTAAAATTTGTTACTATGACAAAATAATGACATTAAGAATATACGGTACTATACACCTCACCATGTACCAGGCACGTGGCAAATTTCTTGGTGATATTGCACAAATTTCTGTATCGCTACAAAAAACACACACACGCATTCACACCCACACACACATACTCGAATAAGGCTCAAGGGCAGCAGAAATGTGGCTCCTTAGAAGGTAGGACGAAACCAGGCTTCCTATGGCTGGCTGGATTAAAAGAGGGAGGGAATGGACCAAAATACGGGGTCCTCAGTCCCTTGTTCCGAATAAAAAATTCCCTCAAGTGATAATATAACAAATGAGACTGACAACACAAAACGGAATGAAAGGAAAAATCACAAGAACGATGAAGGGCAACAAACGTATAAATAGACAAAATGGGGACAAGAAAAAACATAGAAACGCAAGAAACCGGATGAAGAGAACAAAACAACAAAGCAGATGACCATAGCTGGCTGACCATGAGAATAAAAAGGAGAAGCCAGCCACTCTACAACACATTAAAACCTCCACTCTAGAAGCACTAGGGTGGAGGACACAGAAGGACAAAGGAAATGCGTCAAAATTTCAATAAAATGATAAAATCCACCCTCACGAATGAAATGTAGAACTAAATCAGCCAATGAGGCGTTGTCAGATAAAATTAGCGGCAACGAGTCCAGTAACCCAAGATTCCGTCGCTGGGCAGTCAAAGTGGGACAGTGCACCAGAAGTTGGGCCACTGTCAACGGGGCGCCGCATGGACACTGAAGCGGGTCTTCACGGCGCAGGAGGTAACCATGGGTCGCCCAAAAATGGACAATGTCGAGCCGGCAGAGGACAACTGATTCCTTGAGAGATGCCCGCATGGAAGGCTTCACATTCGTAGTCTCCTTAATGACACACACTTTGTTGTGCGTACTGTTATGCCATTCCGTCTCCGAAAGCCGAAAAAGTCAGAACGCAGGTCAGGTTCAGAGATGCCCGACCCCAGAACCGGTTTCCACGCAGTCTGTTTGGCCAGTTTGTCGGCAAGTTCGTTGTCTGGGATTCCGACGTGACCTAGGGTCCAGTCAAACACGACTGGACCGTTCTAGCGCATACATGGACTCCTGGATGGTCGCTACCAAAGGATGACGAGGGTAACACTGGTCGATATCTTGTAGGCTGCTGAAGGAGTCAGGACACAGAAGAAACGACTCCCCAGGGCATGAATGGATGTGCTCAAGAGCAAGAGATATAGCCACCACCTCTGCAGTGAAAACGCTGCAGCCACCGGGCAAGGAATGTTGTTCAGTATGTCCTCCATGGAAATACGCGAAGCCAACGTGACCACCAGCCATCGAGCCGTCAGTGTAAATCACTTCATGGCCTCAGTACATGTCAAGAATCGAGACGAAGTGACAGCATAGAGCCGCGGGGTGAACTGTGTGCTTTAGGACATGTGAAAGGTCCAGGCGAAGCCGCGGCCTCGATGTACACCTTGGAGGTGTACGCGGTTGGACCACGAGCATAGGTGATAAAGGCAAGGACTCCAGTTCAGATAGAAGGGATCGGACGCGAACTGCAACTTTAAGCCCTGATCTGGGCCGCTGATGTAGGAGATGAACCGCAGCGGCTGGGAAAAGGAGATGGTAATTCGGATGCGCAGAACTACGAACGTGTGCAACGTAACTGGCGAGCAGTTCTGCACTCCTGACCAGTAATGGAGGAACTTCAGCCTCCACACAGACGCTGGTCACCATACTCGTCCTAAAAGCTCCCGTCGCTAGTCGAACGCCACTGTGGTGCACTGGGTCGAGTAAACGCAACGCTGAGGGCGCCGCCAAACCAACGCTGAGGGCGCCGCCAAACCATAAAAAAGAATCCCATAGTTAATGCGGGATTGAACAAGGGCTCTTGTAGCTGCAGCAGCGTAGAGCTATCTGCATCCCTTGGCGTTGCTCAGGCAGCAGAGGGCATATCGTTTGATCTTTGCCCAGAGTTGGAAGGTGACATATGGCATCCAATGGTCGACACAAACCTCTCCCAACACTCCTGTTTCCACCTTTTTATAAGCTGGCGAACGCTGGCACGGAGCCGTTTAAAGGTTATGAGTTGCTACAGGAAAGGGTACTGGTTAAGCCGCCGTAGAGCTCGTTGACACACCTTAATTGCCTCAGCGACTTCCGGCGACCACCAAGGAACTGTCTTTCACCAGGGACACTCTAAAGAAACAAGGGATCGCGTTTTACGACGCTCAAGCACTACCTCGACGTTACCGTGTGAGGGAGATTCAATGGTGACAGCAGAGGTGAAAGTTTCCCAGTCCGCCTTGTTAAAACCCCATCTGGGCAGGGGTCCATGGGCCTGAAGCTGAGGCAGTGACCAGAAGATGGGGAAGTGGTCACTACCACACAGGTCGTCATGTGCTCTCCAGTGGATAGATGGGAGAAGGCCAGGACTCTAAATGAGAGATCAATGGCCGAAAATGTGTCATGTGCCACACATAAATGTGTGGCGGCCCCAGTATTTAAGAGGCAGAGGTCGAGTTGTGACAGCAAATTTTCGACACAACTGCCTCGCCCAGTAATAACTGTGCCACCCCACAAGGGGTTATGAGCATTAAAATCTCCCAAATGTAGGAAAGGTTTAGGGAGTTGATGAATCAGTGCAGCCAATGCGTTCAGGGGTACAGCACCATCTGGAGGAAGATATACATTGCAGAAAGTTATTTCCTGCGTCGTCCTTATCTTGACAGCCACAGCTTCAAGAGGGGTTTGAAGGGGCACAGGTTCAGTGCATACTGAGTTCAGGACATAGACGCAAACTCCACCTGTCACGCTATTATAGTTGCTACAGTTCCTGTAATATCCCTTATAGCCAGGGAGGGCAGGGGTCTGCATTGCTGGGAACCAGGTTTCCTGTAGGGCAATGCAGAAAGCAGGTCTAAAGCTAAAAGTTGCCGTAGCTCAGCCAGGTGGTCGATAAAACCTCCGCAGTTCCATTGGAGGATGATGGTATCACGAGGCTGGGAATGCATGAAGAACACACGGGGGCAGGTTATGCCTCAGGGTTACCTACTGCCTCCGACTATTTGCTGCCATTTCTAAGGTGGAAGAGGCATCAGTGAGATCCAGGTCCGCAGGGGACGCTAAGATCTCCACTGCATCCTTAGATGCATGCTGTATAGGGAGTGGTAGTGTTGAGGCCACTAGAGGGCCCTGTTTCTTAGCAGGCTGCTTCTTAGTTTGCTTGCTCTCTCGCTTCTCTTTAGGGGCTTGCTGGGAATATTTCTCCAAAGCAGCTTCAGGCACAGAGGAAGACCGTGAAGCTCTTCGTTGAGCCACTGGCGAGTTTCCGCCATGGCATTAGTGGAAACCTGTGAAGAGAGGGCCCCACGGGACCCCTTCCACACGAGAGGAGCTGGCGGAGGCTATTGCTTCTCCAGCAGCAGGGAGGGGACCAATATCCCCTGCATTTAGGGGGGAGGAGGGGGCGCTTGCTCCCGAAGTGGGTGCTTTGGGAGGAAAATTTTCCCCCTACCAGCAAGGGGGCAGATGTATTCAGGTGGCCCAGAGGGCCCACTGTTCGTGGCAGAGAGTGAGGAACCACTGGCACTTGGGAGAGCGATGGTGATGTAGCTGCAGTGTATATCTGCGTCAACCAAATTGGATGTAATCTTTCGAATTTACATTCAGCCTCTGTGTGAGTCAACGAGTCCAGGGTCTTGTACTGCATAATTTTCCACTCCTTTTCGAGTACTGGGCAGTCTGGCGAGCAAGGGGAGTGGTGCTCTCCACAGTTAATACAAGTGGGATTTGGCGCACATGGAGTATCTGGGTGCAGTAGATGTCTGCAGTCTTGAGATGTGGTTCTGGAAGTGCAGTGGCAAGACATGTGCCGGAACTTCCAGCACTTAAGGCACTGCATAAGGGGAGGGACATATGGTTTAACGTGACAGAGGTAAACCATCACCTTGACCTTTTCAGGCAATGAGTCACCCTGAAAGGCCAAGATGAAGGCATCAGTAGCAACCCTGTTGTCTATGGGTCCCCTGTAAATGCGCCAGATGAAATGAACACCCCGCCGTTCTAAACTGGCGCGGAGCTCGTCGTCAGACTGCAAAAGGTCACGATGGAAAATAATCCCCTGGACCATGTTGAGGCTTTTATGGGGAGTGAGGGAAACAGGAGTATCACCCAGCTTGTCACAGGCAAGAAAGGCTCGGATTGGGCTGGGGATGCTGTCTGAATCAAGACTGGGCCGTTTCACATCTTGGACAGCTCTGTCCCTTCTTTAAACTTATCCTGAAGGTGTTCAACGAAACACTGAGGCTTCGTCGGTATAAAAGAGTCCCCATCGGTTCTGCTACAGACTAAAAACAGAAGCGAATATGGCTCTCTCCATTCTGTAGCTCTACGTACCTCCCATGGTGTATTGAGGGAGAGAAATTACTTAGGGTCTTATCTGTCAGCATGGTATTCTATCTTGCCCTTCTTAGAGAGTGCTGTTGCTGTACGGTCACCAGCAAGAGATGACTTAGTCAACTTGATTAAGGGTCATCCGCCCTGATGCCACCCACTCTGATCAGGGGCTCTCCCCACATGCACCACCCAGCCACAGCAAAGGTCAACTGACATGATGGCCCAGAAAGACAGGCATCTACTCCTCTTGGCATACAGGGTGCGGGGGGGGGGGGGGGGGGGGTTACAGCTCATGCATCACTAGTGCGATCCCTGTGTTGTCAGGGGGCTACCACCAAATGGCAAATGGGTACATGACGGCCCCACCACAACGGACTGGCTACTGTGCGGGCTTTGGGTGCAGAGAAATCCAATATTGTTATGGGGGTGAAAGAGGACAGGAGACAACGGAAGAAGATGACATACCCAAGAAAGTGTCCTTGCCCAAATAGTTGAATCGCAGGTGGAGATGCAAAGCCATGAGCAGAGATGTGTGTGTGAAATATTATGGGACTTATCTGCTAAGGTCATCAGTCCCTAAGCTTACACACTACTTAACCTAAATTATCCTCAGGACAAACACACACACCCATGCCCGAGGGAGGGCTCGAACCTCCACCAGGACCAGCCACACAATCCATGACTGCAGCGGCTAGACCGCTCGGCTAATCCCGTGCGGCATGAGCAGAGATTCAGATGATCAAATCTAAGGGCATTCGTGCACCACGTAAGGCATCCTTCCCCATATGACCCGCACTTGTGTAGAATTTTGAAAGTGGCAGGTCAAACCATAGAATGAGACCTGAACTCATGGGGCCAAAAAGTGTGAGATTCCTTTTAGTCGTCTCTTACGATAGGCAGGAACACCTCAGGCCTATTATAATCCCCGGACCTGCAGCGGGGGCAGGCTTCCTATGAAAGATAACAAACAACAAATAGGAAATATCTGATCTGTATCGAAGTTCTTCGCAGAATGAAGTCCAAGTATCCGATGCATCTATATCAGAGCTGTAAAACTAACAACAGAGCACGAAATTCACAAATATTGTGGCCTCTATGACCGACTGTAAAATATCATTTTTGAGCCTTTGTGACAATTGTGTCTACGAGAGCCAGTATCCCAGAGAAAGCGGCGTTCTGCTTGGAGGGGGATAGGACGGTCTTTCCCTAATCGTTGTAAATGGATTGTGACCGGAATCGTCCTGACTGGCTTGAAGGCTTGTGATTTCCATCGAAGGACCGTATTTTCTGACACCTGTTGCAGATAAACTTGTAAAAGTGCTTACAGAAAGCAGCAACTTGAAGAAGCTCTGATAGCGGGACCAATGAAAATTCGTACGTTCTGCTGCTGTTTATGATTGGTTGGAATACCTAAAGCTCAAATGAGTTCGCTGAGTGTTCTGTGAGCTTGCAGACTACGCATAGGTATTTTAACCAATCCAGTGGTTGGCTCTGAGACTCTCCTGAGAGTAGCTGTATTGCTGCAGGACACTCATTAGTGGTATAGAAGAAGTGACTACTGTATCCGTGTTTGGTGGATCAAATTGATAATGCAATTATTTAGCTTCACAGGGTATGTGCAGTACTGTATAATAATCAGGGGCCTCAAAAAATATTTCTGAGAATGTCTAAGCAGTAGTATTTGTACATCGTGTGATTTGTCTCAAGCGATACTGGGTGCTAATAAATGGTGATTTCTGTCCACGGCTGCGCGTAGGTCGTTACCAGACGCTACAGAACCTCTGAAATGTCAGACGAGGAAAAAACGTTTCACTATGGTCTTCATAGAAAATTTTATTTTGGCTCTGGAAACACTGAAGCCATTGTGATGGGGTGGCACTGTATGGCCGGCCAGTTGCAGTCGTCAGGTTTCAGTTCATCTTACCACGTATAATGCTTTTCAGTTTCGCGCAGGGGTCGTAATATGGCTACCCCAGCAGCCAGTCGCTGAACTATTACTGTGACTTATTGTTATGCGTGAACAACGTCTGTGGGTCATTGACTAGAAGGTGTGCCTTCCTTAAAAGAATCTTATCAGAGAATCAAAAGTTTCTGATTGAAAACAGGATATTATTAATTTATCCCTAATCTATACATGTGGTTTCCAGAGGGGAGGTGCGGTGTTTTGTGTCCTAGGGCCGAAAAGGGTCACTTTCGATTACTAAGCGTTGCTAGGCGTCGTTATCACTTGTAAAACATCCTTAGACTCCATGACAATCACTAAAGGCCTCCTCGAATGGTTTCCACTTTCTTGCGACCGTCAAAGAAACATTGGATAGACAAATCAGGCACGCACTGCACAAGGTATGACAGAGAGGCCCAAACGAATTCCTTTCTAAGAAAATTGCAGCACTTAATAATTATTGAAAACTGTCATTATCCGTGGGGTAGATTACGACGAATAGCTATACATGACTGTACTACACCTTTTTCTAATGCATTACACTTTCCACTCATTCGATGCTGTCCTCCAGCTCTTCCTATCTTTTGCTGATCTTTCATCTCTAAGAAACTACGAGAGGGTATCAAAAAGCTTCCGAACTATCTCTGTAATAAGAGGAGAGCCATCCACATCGCTGTTGGTGTGGCATATGGAACAGTGCAGGCAGTCCTCACGTATGATTTCAACAAGCGATCTCCGGTTTGTCGCTGCGGAGTTCGCACCCGGGCTGCGATCCAGGGGTTGAAGGAACAAAGTATCGAAGTCTGTCAAGAACTCTATCGGCGTGCCACGGATCACTTGACTTTCATATCGGGGATCATTGTGGGTGACAAATGGTCGGTGTACGTGTACGACCATGACACAGAGCAAGTTTCCGCTACGGAAACCAGTAAGGCACATTTGCAGCTTGATCAAGTGCATGCTCCTGGTCTTCTTCGTCATTCGCTGCACTGTACATCACGAATTCGACACCAGGACCAGACCGTAAATAGTAAGCTGCACTGTGTGAGAGGAAATAAAGTAATTCCTTGTGAACAGAGATGGTCTCAAAACATTTAGATAAAACAACGTCATATAACGCTCAACATTCTCTGTGGTCTATTTTGCATATTCCAGACTTGGTCTTCCTTTACTATTTTCTTCCGTGCACTGACCCTTCTAGCGCCACATTGATCGTCCCTGGTTCACGCTGCAGATTCCCTAGTAACTTTCGCTTGCACTCTTTGTTTTCCTCATAACCAGATCGCTACTATTACGAGGTGCATTCAAGTTCTAAGGCCTCCGATTTTTTTTCTCCGGACTGGAAAGAGATAGAAACATGCGCATTGTTTTAAAATGAGGCCGCGTTCATTGTCAATACGTCCCAGAGATGGCAGCACAGTACGGCAGATAGAATTTTACCGCCAGTGGCGAGAATGGGAATTGTTTTAAATACTTAAAATGGCGACGTTTTCCTTACTTGAACAGCGTGCAATCATTCGTTTTCTGAATTTGCGTGGTGTGAAACCAATTGAAATTCATCGACAGTTGAAGGAGACATGTGGTGATGGAGTTATGGATGTGTCGAAAGTGCGTTCGTGGGTACGACAGTTTAATGAAGGCTGAACATCGTGTGACAACAAACCGAAACAACCTCGGGCTCGCACAAGCCGGTCTGACGACATGATCGAGAAAGTGGAGAGAGTTGTTTTGGGGGGATCGCCGAATGACTGTTGAACAGATCGCCTCCAGAGTTGGCATTTCTGTGGGTTCTGTGCACACAATCCTGCATGACTACCTGAAAATGCGAAAAGTGTCATCCAGGTGGGTGCCATGAATGCTGACGGACGACCACATGGCTGCCCGTGTGGCATGTTGCCAAGCAATGTTGACGCGCAACGACAGCATGAATGGGACTTTCTTTTCGTCGGTTGTGACAATGGATGAGATGTGGATGCCATTTTTCAATCCAGAAACAAAGCGCCAGTCAGCTCAATGGAAGCACACAGATTCACCGGCACCAAAAAAATTTCGGGTAACCGCCAGTGCTGAAAAAATGATGGTGTCCATGTTCTGGGACAGCGAGGGCGTAATCCTTACCCATTGCGTTCCAAAGGGCACTACGGTAACAGGTGCATCCTACGAAAATGTTTTGAAGAACAAATTCCTTCCTGCACTGCAACAAAAACGTCCGGGAAGGGCTGCGCGTGTGCTGTTTCACCAAGACAACGCACCCGCACATCGAGCTAACGTTACGCAACAGTTCCTTCGTGATAACAACTTTGAAGTGATTCATCATGCTCCCTATTCACCTGACCTGGCTCCTAGTGACTTTTGGCTTTTTCCAACAATGAAAGACACTCTCCGTGACCCCACATTCATCAGCCGTGCTGCTATTGCCTCAGCGATTTTCCAGTGGTCAAAACAGACTCCTAAAGAAGCGTTCGCCGCTGCCATGGAATCATGGCGTCAGCGTTGTGAAAAATGTGTACGTCTGCAGGGCGATTACGTCGAGAAGTAACTCCAGTTTCATCGATTACGGGTGAGTAGTTAATTAGAAAAAAAATCGGAGGCCTTAGAACTTGAATGCACCTCGTATTGCAAGGCGACCGATTTCAACTGCTACTTCCTTACATCTGTAGACCATTTAGTTGCTACCACAGAAATTGATTAATCATAAATTACTTATGTCAATATGACAAGCTGCGATTGTTCGACTGAGACTAGTTGCTGTGTTAACACCCTACTGATTAGCCTGAAGATGATAGTATGCACCGGTTGAAACTGATTGTTTTGCTAGAATACGGACTATCTGGAAACTTAAAAGCCACTCAGTTAAAAAAAATATGTAGCGCCTCTCCTTCTTGCAAGGATATTCACTAAACTCAGTTCCCATGCATTCGTTTTAGTACCTATTCATTTAGTACACTGAAGTCAAGGAAACCACCTTCGCGATCTGCACAATATCTTGAAGCCTCCGACTTTAACATCAACGAAATATGGAGAAGTCTGTAGGAAGAATCGTCAGTGTTCAACGGCCATCTGGTTGAAAAGCCTTCCATGCGAGTTCCAGGTTTCACACTCCCCAGACGCCAGTGGAGAACCATCAACCGCATCCGAACAGGAAAGAAATCTTCGTATATCTAAAGCACAAATGGGGCTGGGCAACATCTCCAGATTGTGACTGTGGAGCTGTCCTGTAAACAATAAATCACATTGTTGGTGAATGCCCGAAACGAGCCTTCGTGGGATCAATACATGACATCCACAATGCATCACCTGAAGGGCTCAACTGGGTCAACAGATTGGACTTAGAAATCTAAGAACTTTTGTAATGTGTACATAATTTAGCGTAATACTTTGGACATTTGATTCTGTATCTGTATTTTGCTTGTCATTTCTCACACTGTATACTCTTAAAATTATGTATTTGATACAAACTCTGTATCATCAGACGATAAATAAAATGAAAATACACTGCTACTAACACCATCCCAAATTCTTCAGAATATCCAACATCCATGCACAAAAAAGCTTCAAACGTCTGATTAACTTATAAATGAATTAATGTGTTACCTAGTTTGGCACACAACTCAGTGTTAATGACGTCTTTCATCCTTTTGTAGGGAATGTCAGCTAGAAAAAGTTTCGAAAAGTTTTAAATTACGTATAGGGTTTGTTAGAACTCGCTAAGTGCTCTCATTCTCAGATACTGGATCAACATAATCCGGGTAATTTATGCGCAGTGAGTTAAACCCCCTCAAGACATACATGCATTTTGTTAAAATGTTCAAATGTATGTGAATTCCTAAGGGAGCGAACTGCTGAAGTCATCGGTCCGTAGACTTACACACTACTTAAACTAACTTAAATTAAAGTATGTCAAGAATAACACACACATCCATGGCCGAGGGAGGACTCGAACCTCCGGCGGGATGGGCCGCGCAATCAGTGATATGGCGCCTCTAACCGCTCGTCCATACATGCATTTTTTAATTTTAGTAATTGACTTATTGTATTAAACCTTTAACGTAGGATTATACCTCTTAACGAAAACATTTTGAACTTTTAAACTAGATCAACCATTCACGGAGTTGCGCTCTGTCTTTGCAACTAATGAAAGGCTGTTCGATTTTTGCCACACGCGTTTCGCCTCTTTTATTTATGAAGCATCTTCGGTGGATTGTAATATATGTTTATAAAAAATTCATTATGTAGTCATTAGAAGGACGTTATTATGCTACGTTTCGTCGTGTTACTCTCTTGGAAACAGTTTTTGTAGGACAAGTTTCTTGAGGTTAAATTACCGTTTGGTGTTACATAGAATTTCCAAATTTGTTAGCCCATTTATATCATCCTGGATATGTGTCCACTCGGTTCCATAGTCCAGATGACTGATTTCGGCGTTTTTTCCTCCCTCATTTATTAACAAATTTATTAATAAAAGCGGGTGAAGAAGTGCCGAAAATCGGTTATCCAGAGTATGGAGACCGAGTAAACAAATTTCCAGGATGAATAAATTTATTAATAAATGTAGGCTATAATACGTTGAAAAGTGGTTGTCTGGAGTATGAAGACCGAGTAAGCACATCTTCAGAATGACAAACACGCACTAACAATTTCGGAAATCGTAAGTCACACCGAAGGATAATTTAACTTTATGAAACTTGTGCTGCAAAAGCTGTTTCTAACCTGAAAACAAGAAGTAACATGAGGAAATGTAACATATTAACTTACTTCTAACGACTACATAATTCATATATATGTATAAAATGTATTACAGGCCACTGAATATGTTTCGCAAATGAAGGAAGAGAAACCCGAATGACAAAAAATAAACTGCCTTTCATTTAGATTCAAAGACGGAACATATCTCTATCAGTTTTGAAGCAACAATGACGATCGGTCCACAATTACATGAAATACTGAAAGTCAAATTTTTGTTATCCCTGAAATCCAATAGACAGATAGCATTCAACTGGCACAGATATGACCAGGTGAGTGTTTTAGTTATTTAGTGATATACACCTCGCCACTTAATTTTTAAAGCTTTTTTACAGCACCGCAATTCAGCCGCTTCTAATTTCTTTCTCTCCGTATTCTAGCTGATCCAAGTTTCAGTTTCGTAGAATTCTGTGATGCATACTTACACTTTTAATGAACTCTTTTCTTATTTCCGTATCAACAGGTGATTACAACGGAACTCTTTCGACTAACGTTTCCTTCATCTGTGTCTACACTCTCCGGTATACAAATTGTTTTATTCAGTAATGTACCTAACGTTCCTTATTTAATAAGGGAATGCTAACCGAAAGAATGCAGGCAGTTATGACTTGATCGCTATCGCACAGATATTTATCGAGTACAACAATGATCGAAAAACAAATTTTATAGCAGGTTAAATGAATTACTGTAGCAGGCAATAATTTTGAATAACTAAGCGAAACAGTATGGAATTTTCATTGCAGATAATTAATTATGGTCTCCATCCCAAAAACGAACAAAAGATAAAATTGGTTAATGACTGAACCGACGCTGAAATTACGTAATAATAACTGTTGTAACGGAAGGCAGCAGAGGGACGAAATTGCACACGCGCGAGTTTTATTGCTAAACCACGTGTAACGTGAATGCTATGAAATTTATTGGTAATGTACTGAAATTACTTGGTATTTAAAAAACCATTGTTGTTAATATTAACACGTCACTCGTAATGTACTGAACTACGTTATTTACTGTTGTCGGGACATTGAAACAAATACTCAAGAAAAATAACTGTGTCACAATAAATGTATCTCATAAAAGTCTGTAATGCTTCACTAAATAATACCAAGCACTTCATTGATGCAAATCTTACTTAAATCAATAGTACACGAAATATTTGCAAAATGCACTACAAAAAATTGGAAAAGTGACTTTAGCTGAAATGGCAAAAGTGTTACGTTGTGAAATAAGGTAAAAAGAACCTTAATTACTACTGCGCCTGATTTCATGAATTATTTACTTTAATTTAACCGAAAATTTAGTTACTTTTATCTTCAATGAATTATCTCTTTTGCTTGTGATTTTCTCGGTATTTATGGTGAAAGGTTAGGACCCTGTTAATGGTTAATGACTCGGTATAATCAACATCGCTTATAAGTTTTATGATTCAATTAAATAAAGACTACACTGTTCAAGTACTCAGACTATTACGTCGGTAAGTTGCGTACATCACTAATAAGATAACATGCTTGATCTTATTTTGTGGCAAGTTGATAGTGGAGCGACGTAGCGCTCTGTATAATGGCCATTATTGGTAACAGACTCTTCTTTATGAACGTTCAATTTTCAATAATTTAAGGTCACACAGTACTCTTCATCAATTAACAATTCTTCTTATATGCTTTGTACTCGCTCACATATCCACAATGCCTTGCTGCACTTACATCATTTCACGAACAATCTTCCCACATGCTTTAGAGCACCGCCACTGTACGTCTATTCCGCACAATACAACAACAGCCACCTCTCTCTCCACACGCTATCTTCCACTGTCTCCGTGCGCTCTCGGGTCCAGTTATACAATTGTCAAGATAGAAATGAATTCTTCTGTTCCCATACAATACAAATCTCCCTGACGTTCCTACTACAAAGCTTTTACAATACTATTTTTCAGTTATCATAGTCATATTACAATTTTTGAATAGTAAATACTATCAAAATCAATAAAGTTCATATATAGAGAAGAAATTACTTTAAAATTACGTAACTGACTGAAAAATCGTGAGGCACTGCGTTGTTGTAAGTCTACTTCCGATATCATTCTCGTTTTGGCTATAATCCGTAATCTTGCTTCTATACTTCAATCCCAATTTTGATGATAAGCTGGTCGCTACTTTCTCTTTCTAACGTCCTATATCAACCAGGTTCTCACTTATGTTCGTCTCTTCACCTTAGTTGTGCTGTACATTCCTTCCAACTTCTCAAAGAGTCTTATTCGTCTGAGAACCCTGTCATTGCCGTCTGTTTCCTCTCGCGTTTCTACTCCTTCTCTGAAATGCTCTTTCACTTCCTTTGCTACTTAAGCGACCAAAAATTAGAGCCACCACGCCGATAATCTGCAACCCTGCCATTAAGAGGTCCTTAACTCGGCTCCACTGATCTGCATGCGTTTCCATTTTCGTTTCTGTTAAACATGCACTGTACAGTTTAACATATCGCCACTTAAGAGTCAAAGTTTCTTTGTGTCTATCAACAGTTTTCAGAAGATGCCTTACTACAGGTCAGTGTTGCGCAGTGTCGCAAGAATTTCAGCAGTCTGCCAAGACTCAGTCTATTTATTCGTCTTCATCTACTATTTGCAAAAGCTCTCATTCTTTGAGAAAAATTTCTTACTCTCGAGGGGTGTCATTAGGTTTCATGTTAGTATACAATACAACGCACATACAACGCTATACGGAAAAATTTAGTCTGAAGAGGGTAATCCAGATTAATATCTCAAAAATATTTATGGCTTTCATTTGACTCACCTTCCGACAGTCAGCGGCTAAAATGTGTCAGTCTATATTCGCATCGTAATCACCACTCTCATTTCGCAGTTACATAGAGCGTAAAACCAAATGAAATACTAATACAAATCCCATTCAGTAATTAATTTATACTCATATTTCATTCATGAGAGTATTTAAATTAATATGATGTGCGTGCAATCAGAGATAATCTTGTTGCGCACCCACGCAGCAGCTTTAAGCAAATATTCGAGTAATACGTGCAGAGTAAATTTTTCAACTAAAATCACACAGACTGAGTGAAGAGACAAGTTGATTACTTACAGACATACACAAGCTGCAGTTTCTAATCATTTTAATGTACAACAGAAAGCTGCATATCTAAGTAAGGAGATGTCATAACTACGACGAGCAACTGACATTGTTCACAAGACACCACCTCAGGTGACGGTTTCGAGAAGCCGCTTCGATCAGTTAAGTTACGATGCGAAAAGTCTCTTGTTTCAATTGTACTGATGTTCAGACTAAAATGAAAAAGATTTGTCACTAAAGTTCAGCGCCTACCCACTCAACCCTGACGTCACCACTATTTAAGCGAGTTGATAGGGCATATGTAGTCTTCATAATTCCACTAGTTCGCAATTCTCGGCCTCAAAAGTCAAATTTTTTAGAGACACGTAAAATTAACAGACACATCATAAGCAGCCAGTCTATGCTAACATACACCTAATAGAGTCTATAGTTCGTAGTAATTGGCTTAAACCGCTGCTGATTCTAATCAACTACGCTTCTCATCTTCCTGTGATCCGGAATAACTGATATCCAAGGCATTCTAAACTTCGGTTATTCCCTATTCCCATCAAGCCAAGGAGCAGGGGTCCCAATTGTGAATACTTGGGAGGCAATTTACAAGCCCGGTGTTTGTCTTACTACATGGATTGGACGTAGTGGATTTGAGGTATCTTTAACTACTTTCTACCTTGGTTGCCGCTACGTGAAAGAAGATTTTTTTTTCCTTTCTCGTTGTCTTTCACAAAGGGTAGAACGCGCCATTCGAGATCTGTCTCACCGAAGAGCCCAGTTACCACTCGATACTAGGAGAATCGGTAGTGACGCGGAGCCAATCCTAGGGGGATATTTGGGAGCAAATTCCAGTTTCAGCATTTGTCTTACAACCAAAGTTGTAACTTTAGCCGAAACGACCTGATTAGGATTGTTTTCAATTTATTCCTGTAACGACACGTCCCAAAGAAAGGTATGAATCCCTAATAGGTGTACCAGTTTATGTACATAACAGGATGTAGGCCATGGCTTGCTCATCAAATGACGATACCAGCTGATGTCCCAGTTGCGAATATTATACGCCAGAGACAATTTGTGTAATGTTTTCGAAACTCGTTTTTGATAAAACTTGTGGCCACCACTTTATTCGTTGTGTAAATACGCAAAAACCAAACATGGGGAGAGAGTTATTTTACGCCCATCTTTTGAAAATATTGTAATTTAGTCTTATTTTATTCTTAACAATTCTGGAAACATATGTTTTTTGATGAATGCTATCTGATTCCGTAAACGTTTTAAATTTTCCAGCTAAATTTAATAGAAAATCTGTGTGTTAGTAGTAGGTGTCACTTTCCGTGATGAATGTCATATTCAATATTTTCATGTTCAGGACATTACTTACACATCAATATCTCTTTAAAAAGTATGTTGTGAGTGAAAGCCAACAAAAATTAACAAAATTTGCAATTTTTTGTTTTCTTCTTATTTATTGTAGGCGTAAAGTGAACACTCCTTGGTAATACACATTATTAGAAGTATTTTGATGTTGATAAGAGTGTGCTAAAGGATATTTTAATGTTATGGACCCTACTAACACTTCAGTACCTCTTTAAAAAGTATGTTATTTAATAAGTCAATAACAATAATTATTTTATGGTGGGCATAAATTCCCCCCCCCCCCCCCCAGTAATGCGGGTGTTATGGAAAATGCATTGGTATTGCTAAGGTTCAATCATATACATTATTAACTCAGGCACAGGGGCGTATCCATTGCGTGTTTAGAATAACTGTGGTGGTCATTTAACGCTTTATGTCTTCACGAATGATGGTGAAGTCCATCTTATCAAATTATGCATACAAATTTGTTATTAAAGAAGAGTGAATAAGTGTTTTTTTTCGAAATGGTTTTGAGCTGTCGTTGGATGAAAAGTAAATAAAGTAAGTTTCGAGAAAGTTAGCTTATTGCAGTTCTGTGTAAGCTCTGTATTGAACTCCTGAAACGCAATTAATTCTATGTCCATTACTTATTGCCCAAAGCAAGACAAACTATCACATACATGTTTAATGTCTCATTACATTTCACCAATTTTTCACTTACGATAAATAACTCTAAGACTGCTGCAATTACATGAACGATTTTCAGTCCATCATTTCCTGATTTACAATTTGCGCACCGTTAGCATATATGTATAGCCTCCCTCAAATTCTCCTGATCTATTCAAATCAGAATTTAACAAATTTCCCCTTTGCTTTGAGTGATTATTTATGGTGAACGTTCGGAAACATCAGATATCACTCCAGCGAGGTTACGGTTTCTTGTGAAACACTACTCTCAACATTTATACTCTTGCGCCCAGATGGTAAGTATACCCTACAATTAATAGCATATTGCGAGAACAACACGTTGCAGCGGTAACACATCAGAAAAGACTCAATTGCAAGATTTTTGGCATACGCAGAGGTACACGAAATTGTAATGTAAATTCGGATACACACTTAAAAATCGGGAGAGAATATCAAAACCGCAATATTTTGGCAAGAAACAGGTAACAGGGGGTGTAGGTAAAAGTCCTGATTCAGCATACGGTTTTAGTCTTCCAGGAAGTTTCCAAATAGCGAACACTGCTGTGCAAAGTGAAGGGTTCATTCTGGAGGCAATCCCATAGACTGTTGCTAAGCCATTTCACAGCGATCTCGTTCCTTCCTTCCAGGAGTGCTAGTCCAAACAGATCTACAGGAGAACTTCTGTGAAGTTAGGAGAGTAGGAGAGAGATGATCGCGGAAGTTAACTCTGAGGGCGGGTTCGACGTAGTGGTACCCCTTGCCTGCCATCCATAAACAGTCTAATCGTTTCATCAATAGGATTAGCCGAGCGGTCCAAGGCGCTGCAGTCATGGACTGTGCGGCTGGTCCCGGCGGAGGTTCGAGTCTTCCCTCGGGCGTGTGTGTGTGTGTGTGTGTGTGTGTGTGTGTGTGTGTGTGTGTGTGTGTGTGTGTGTGTGTGTGTGTGTATGTGTGTTTGTCCTTAGGATACTTTAGGTTAGGTAGTGTGTAAGCTTAGGGACTGATGACCTTAGCAGTTAAGTCCCATAAGATTTCACACACATTTGAACATTTTTTTGTTTCAACAATAAGTCGAACTCAACATGTCGAGCAGTTTGTCAACATAATTACTCAAAGGATAAATAATATGTGCGATTTTGTGACCTAGTTATAAAACATGCACAAAGAAAGTAGCCATTTTTGCTTATGTGGAAATGAATTTAGCGCTTACCGTTTTGTGAAGCGCCAACGAGAAAAATTTTTTCTCGGTGATGCGTGCTTCCGTTTTCCTCTCGGTATTATTCTCACTTGCCAAAACAATCGCCATTTCGAGGTAGTTTTAGTGTTTCGTATGTACTGGGTCTTGTCTTACACGACCAACGGATTTTCTGGCGTTAGACGGTTAGTTATTAGTTTTGTCGCTACACGAGAAAAGTCATAGGGTTCTCATGATTTGATAAGACATCAAAGAATAAGGGTCTGACACTAATACCAATCATTTTCGACTTTGCTTTCCATGTTACCATCTACCTACCATTCCCACTCCACACAAAGAGAGGCATGTCTTACTTCCAGAGTATTTTCCGTACGTTAAATCATGTGTGTACCAAGTTACGTTGACATTGTTCAAGGAATTCCAGAGTTAAGTAAACACTTCACGCCTTCCTGATACCACGATCACCATTAGACGTTAAATGTCATCACAAAATTAGAATTATATATTAATAACTTCAGCTGCTAACAAGCGTTCATATATATCAACGGGGACAGGTGAAAATGTGTGCCCCGACTGGGACTCGAACCCGGGATCTCCTGCTTACATGGCAGACACTATCCATCTGAGCCACCGAGGGCACAGAGGACAGTGCAACTGCAGGGACTATCTCGCGCACGCCTCCCGCGAGACCCACATTCTCACCTTATATCTCCACACACTACATTCCTAGTGCCCCTACCAAACACACTCATTACTCGTGGAAGACATTCTTACCAAGTCCCGTAAGAGTTCGGGTAATATGTGTGCATCCGCACAGAAGAAGGTCATGGCCGGTATTGCCATATACTTATATGGATATGGTGTCTGTTCTTTCGGACATGTCGAAAAGACCAGACACCATATAGTTCTCTAAAATACCGGTAATGACCTTCTTCTGTGCGGATGCACACAAATTACCCGAAATCTTACGGGACTTGGCAAGAATGTGTTCCACGAGTAATGAGTGTGTTTGGTAGGGACACTACGAATGTAGTGTGTGGACATATAAGGAGAGAATGTGGGTCTCGCGGGAGGCGTGCCCGAGATAGCCCCTGCAGTCGCACTATCCTGTGTGTCCTCGGTGGCTCGGATGGGTAGTGTCTGCCACGTAAGTAGAAGATCCCGAGATACTTTCTCATTAAGTTGTCTCCTGGTGCTGAGTTGTATTTCTATGGAATTTGGTTGATACTGATACCCGTATGGCCGAGTTATGCTGGGGCGGTAACAACAAAATATATAAGGATTTGCGTGTGTTAGTGTCTATAGCTCTCCAACAGTTGAATCAATATCAACCCAATTTTGTACACACATGATTTAGTACCAGACGAAAACTGGAAGTACGTCTACCTGTAATAAAGTAACATGTTCAAACACGGAATATTCGTTAGATGATGTATTTGGCACGATCAGTAAATTACTGGTTACGTATATGGTGCACGCAACAGTTTAAATTATAATGGTGTAAGCGTAAAACACAGCCAGTTTAGATTCTACCTAAGGCAACTTCCCTTAAAGTGGCACTGCGAAGTTAGCTGGTAGGTTGCACATTGGTTCCATACCTCTTATTGGTCTTTGCGGAAAATAAAGCTCACCTGGAAACATTGCATACTGGGTTCACAACATTGACATATTGGCTAGACTGAAACATGAACTTTCTATCGTAGATCAAAAAGTCCAAAATTAATGCGCTATATGTATATCATTATTTGCCTTCCATAATTTTATTCCAATTACTAAGCACTATGAAATCGGGATATGCTTGAATATAACGTCCGTGTACTGTTGTGCTTTGTATTTGTTTCACAGTCACGAATAAAGTAGCACGACTGTCAGTACCGTGAATGATTTAAAGTGCAACTGGAACAATAATTTCTTTCATAACTGCTCACATGTATTGCGCGTCATTCACTGCTCAGAGACTCGCAAATACGCAGCGTGTCATTCACAAAGCTTTTACAGTAAATCAAAGTTACAGAACAAAGAGCCATCGTTTGTCATGTACAGTATAACTTTACATGCTTGGTTAATTTTCAGACTCTGTTATGTTGCCTGCACAGAGACTCACAAACACGTGACGTGTCATTTATAAAGTTTTAACGATGAATGACAATTATATTACAAACAGATTACGGCTGTACTGAGGGCCAAAGAGTCATCATTTGTCACGTACAGTGTGATTTAGTATGCTCGGCGAATTATTATACTACGACATAAAATCTGTTCTTTACAATCCCATATTTCAGATAAAAGAATGACGTCTGAAATAAAGGAGCGATCAAAAAGGTTCGAAGGCCGTACAATTCTGAATCGATATGCAAATCAGGCAAAATTGCCGTGAGCGTTGAGGCAATCTTCCTACCGACAAACCAGGTCGAAGATACGCGTCGTGCTGCACGAAGAAGTCTGTAACTGCTTGCTGTACATCCTCGTCCGACAGGAATCGTTGACCCTTCGAGCTCTTTTTAAGGGAGCTACGGCACGACTATCGCATGGGGAGAGATCAGGACCGTAAAACAGGTGCTCGAGTGTGTCACTTGTCCATAATGGATGAGGCAGCACTCCCAGATTTCCACAACGATGAATTTCAACAGATACGTTGTCTCATACACATTCTTCATTCTCTGGTGAATATCTACCGGTGTTTGTCCTTCAGCATCCAAGAAAAGAATAACAGCACACTGGTCCTGTTAGGATGAATTTGGTAATAGCGTAGCCATAGTTTACGTATTTGCATTTAACAAATCGGAAAGGCACGAATGCCACACCAATCAAAATGATTCTCATTTGTTATTCCATCCCAATTGCACATTTTTAATTGGATTGCATGTAGCGATCACAATGGATCATCTTCAGATCCAAGTAGTTGCATCAGCAGTCCGTCTAATCTACTCAGAACCACATATCAGAGTACACTATTAATTTATTGTTCAGTTTCGGTTGAAACGTTTCAATTAGATTACGTGTTTCGATCGCACTGGATCATCTTCAGATGTAAGTAGTTGCGTCAACAATCCGTCTCGTCTACTCAGAATCACGTATCAGACTACATTGATGTTTTTTCGTGAGTAGACAAAATGGGCTGCTGTCATAACTACTTATTTCTGAAGAAGATCCAGTGTGAACGAAACATACAATTTAACTAAAAATTTGGAACTGAAACAGAACAATAAATGAGAACTATCTCAATTATCTGAACAGTTGCTGAATCTCTCAACATCATTACGTCCACTGTAGTGCCACAATAATCCCTTGCCCGTATGTCGGTACTTATACAAGGAGATTCAGCTGCCCCTACCGTTGGGTTTTATGCAATTCACAACGCCTTCAAATACCACATGCAAGATTTTCATATTCTCTCACTCGCCATACATCAATTATTAGTCCAACAGAAAAATGAATTGGATATATTTGTTAGAAATTTAATGAAGTTAAGCCTTGTATTCAGATACAGACCACAGTTTCTGATTTATATAAAAAGAACATTAAAATGTGTTTTTCTTGAGTAACACGGAGACTGCGGCCTCCAGTAGAAACGTATTCCAATATAAAATTTAATTACATTGAATTTCCTACTGAAAGGTTCTCTTCACCTTTTCTACCTCTACATCTACATATATATTCCGCTAGCTACCAAGCGGTGTGTGGTGGAGGGCACAATTCGTGCCAAAGTCATACTTCCCTCCCCCTCGTTGATCGCGGGAGTAAAAAACAACTGTATGAGCTCTAATTTCCCTTACCTTTGAATGATGATCATTGCGCGATTAGAAAGTTGGTGCTAATAATAAATGCTCTACATCCTCGGTGAGGATCGGATTTCGGAATTTAGTGAGCAGCCCCCTCTGTTTAGCGCGTCATCTATCTGCAAGTGTGTCCCACTTCAAACTTCCTATGAGATTTGTAACGCTCTCGCGATGGCTAAATGTATCACTCACGAATCTTGCCGCTCTTCTTTGGACCTTCTCAATCTCTTGAATCACACCCAACTGGTTAGGGTCCCATACAGACGAACAGTACTCTAAGACTGGACGAACTAACGTGCTGTAAGCAATTTCCCTTGTTGAAGGACTGCATTGCTTCAGGATTCTACCAATAAACTGCAATCTAAAGTTCGCCTTGCCCGTTACTTGTGTACTTTCTGTCAGACTAATAGTTCGTATGTAGTAAGTAACAGGATATGAAAACTTGTTTTTGAAGGTATTATGGGTGACATGAAACCCAAGTGGCAGGGAAAGCTGAATCACCGGTATACATACTGGTATCAGCGTCGCACTGTGTTGCTTATGCGCTGTAGCAACGCATCCAAACGAAAATCTTTGGGCTGGTCCCGGTGGAGGTTCGAGTCTTCCCTCAGGCATGTGTGTGTGTGTGTGTGTGTGTGTGTGTGTGTGTGTGTGTGTGTGTGTGTGTGTGTGTATGTGTGTTTGTCCTTAGGATAATTTAGGTTAAGTAGTATGTAAGCTTAGGGACTGATGGCCTTAGCAGTTAAGTCCCATAAGATTTCACACACATTTGATCTTTTTTTTTAAATCTTTGATCACCCCTTATAATCAAGCTTGTCATACAAGAGCTACGCTTCTGATTCCTAGTGATCTCTCATTTCCTAGTCTATGCATGAAACCCATTTCTATACATACTTGAAATTATTGAGTGTCTTCACACTGATTCCTATCCTGAGTGGGAACGTTAATATTAAGTTCAGTCAGTATATACGAATCCTATGCATTACACACCACGCACATTTTAACCACACCATTTTTCCTACTTTATTTACATATTGCTTCTTATTCAACAAGGCTGACTCGTAGCATCGGTGCGTGGGTTTCATTGAAGGTCACACTGTGAGATGAATTTGTAAGATGTACATATGTCGTCTGTTTGCCAAAGAATGGTGTGGCAAGTAGATTTGGTGTCGTATGCACTATTCATGAAACATTAGCGTTAATCACATCATTGAAATGTGTTTTCCTGAATTCTGTACTCATAGTTTCGTACTACTCGACAGTTAAATACATTATTTAAACACTTACATTCCCATCAACGTAAACCTCAATTTTCGTAGTAATTAGAAGGTTTTGAATAAATTTCTTAGACTTTAATATACACAATAACACAAAGAAACACTCATCTAGCGTTCGCAAGTGAACAACCGTTACGCTTCATGCTCCCAGAAGCCGCAAAATCACAAATACTCAGCTCATATCTGTTCCATTATCCACATCTAATTTTCAGACACAATCAAGGACAATCCAACTCATCGCTTTCGGTAACGACTAGAGCTCTGCCCTGATTGATAACGTTCTACTAAAAAGTTACTTCCATTCGCTGGTCAACATGAAGTGAGAAGCTGGTGTAATGTCTCGTATGACGCAAAAATTTCATATAGCTGAAATTTCGCAATTACAGACCTGTCTTTTACAATAACAATATCATAGTTAATGAAGTATTCAATATTAGAGATAGAATCAAACTTTTCGCCGCACCGCGTAGTGTGTTATGACTATTTGTTGTACAAGATCAGCTACAAGAACTAGTGAATCAAATTAGTTAATTAAACAGTTAGTTACATGTCCCATAGATCATTTGAACGATTCCTTTATCGAAATGATGTGAAACGAGTCAGTTTACAGGATGTGTGTACATGATTAGTGTTAACATTTTATTCCTACTCTCGCAATAAACTTAAACTTTTTTTTTTTTTTTTTTTTTTTTTTTTTTTTTTTTTTTTTTTTTTTTTTTTTTTGCTGACTACGAGCTTGTAAGTAGAAATTCGTCAATGAAATAGGAAGAGTTCCCTACGAAAAATGATTTTAAACATTTTATGCTATTGGGCAAATTATCAAAAATTTTTATTGCTGCATATTGAACTCCTCTCTGAGCCACTGACAGCTCTAACAATGGATAATCGTTATAGGTATGTACATCACTGTTCTCAAATTCTGATGGATAATTTATGAAGAATTTCATTAGCGAAAATATCTAATGTAACGGCGAAGTTACAGTTACTAGTTCCTTGAAGAGGTGCCTACATAATATCCATGGGTGAACACCACATGTTATTCCTATTACACGCTTTTGTGCAATCAATATTTTCTTTCTAAGGGATGCGTTACCCCAGAAAATATTTCCTTGCAACATCATTGAGTGGGAATATGCAAAATACGTCTGGAGGTTCATATATTTGTTTCCAAAATTAGCGATTACACGAAGAGCAGAAACAGCTGAACTTAATTGTTTGAAAAGCTCAGTAATATCTTTCTCCCAGTTAAAGTTTGGAGCATTCTACCCCATTTACTGACTTCTGCTCATGTTGTTCATCAATTGTTATGATTTTTTGTTGTACAGAATTGAATGTTGTGTGTGTGTTTTGTTTTTTCAAAATTTAAGGAGAGTCCATTATCAGAGAACCACGTAACAATTCTTTGGAAAATAGTATTTATTCTTCTGTTACTTGCTCTTTCATGGGATTTATTATAACACTAGTATCGTCTGCAAACAGTACCAATTTTTGCTTGTTGAATGTTGAATGGAAGATCAAATAAGAATGGATCACAATCTCAGCCCTTTGTGACTCCCTTTGTGATTTTACCCCATTCACTAAAATTTTCTACTTTTCCGACATTGAATTATTCAGCACACCCTTTTGCAGTCAGTTTGTCAAGTATGATTGAAACCAGGTGTGTGTGTAAAGTCAGAAATTCCATAAAACTCGAACTTTTGTAAGAGAACATTATGACCTGCACAATCGAAGGCCTTGGAGACATCAGAAGAGAGAGCCAAGGCAGTTCGCGTATCGGAACGTGAAGGTGGAGGCTATTGACTGAAAGTAAGCTTACTCCAATCAAAGAAGACAGTTTCCTTTTCTGTTTTTGACAAATTAAGTTTCAGTTAAGTTTATGTGTGAATAAAGTAAAATAATTTTATTGTTCATTTTCAAAATAATGAATTTATTTTTAAAAGGAAATTATGTAATGCTTTTTTTTAATAACTGTATCACGAAGGTCGCTGGAAGACGCACGTCTATCTGTGATTGCGACATTCAGCCGCCACCTGCTGATCTATGACGCCGAAAACGGGTCTGTGAATCTAAATAAATAATACTCGCAGTTGCAGATGATCATGAGGGTGTTTCCCTTCCTGTTACATGTTGAAATGCGTAAGAACACGATTCCATTCTGTAATTACAGTTAATGTTTCTCAATCTTCAAACAACGTTGTCTGCCAAACAAGTGACAAATGTCGATGACACAGGAACGTTACATCCTATAAGCCTAACGAAATCCTCCTTATGACCTTGGCATGACAACGATAAACAGATGGCTGCTTCGGGTCTAATCTATTGAGCTGCACGCCTGGGCGAACAGTCCATTGTGATCGGGGTATGTTTTAAGGCGACGTTATCAGCACTGCAGCCTACGTGCATGACGAATGAGAACTCTGGAATTTTCAGTGGTGTTGCCCGATGAGCTCCAGTTGGTATCAGCTGCACAACAAACGTGGACCAGCGCAGAATCGTACATTCGCTTACGTCATTTGCTGTGTTGCATTAACTGTGTTTACTGTTGTGAGAGCAAACATGGGGCGTTCCGGCAGCAACAGAACAACACAGCACCTCCACCAGTGAAATGGGAACAGGGTCAGCGTATACATCCGGTGGCTTTGTTAGCGGACTCTCAAGTTTCCTACGTGGAGTTCTCAAAGGCCTTGATCTGAACTGAGTATTTACATGTTTGCGTATCAGACAATACATCGAGTAGAAAACCTTCTTCTCCACTACGGCAATATAAGCAGTTGTAGAAAAATATGGGTGAGGTCTGAGAAATATGATAAAGAACACGCAGTTTTAGGTAAAGGGGGTCATAGTAAAGTTAACAATTGTTACCATTTCCTTTGTAACAATCAAAGCTTTGTAGTGCCCTGCTGTGTAAAATTAGTACACACATACGGTCTGAGATGTGCTATGACTTCCATTTTCAAATAAACTGTCAGAGACACCCGACGGTAAAAATCCATTCCACGGTGTCCCACTTCCGGGTTCGAGTCCCGGCCCGGAAAACAGCTTTAATCTGTCAGGAAGTTTGAAACCAGCAAAATACGCTGTAACAATGGACCTATGACCACCCACGGATTCTGTATTCCTATCTAGCTACTGTGGTCAAAAAGCTACAAAAAAACAAAAAAACAAAATACAAGGAAGAATCGAAAATTTCGTCACTAATAAGAGAGATATAGGCAAATACTTCCGGAAGTACCTACAAAACGCTTTCTCAAGAAGAGGAGTACTGTCGCCAGTTGTTGTAATGCAGAGTCGTAGGGGACGACGACAACATTTTTGGATGCCCACTGAAGCACACCAAAACATACGACCGCCTCGAGCAGCCACACAGCAAGGGAGATTTAAGAATCGTCAAACTCATCGCACAATTTCTTGACACTATGGATAGCTCAATGTAACGATGGACTGATCAGATACATAAGCTTGCAGGATTCAACAGATGCAAAGTGGCTTCCTAAAGACTATTGAATACAGAAGGCTGTAGAATACAGAATGTTATCATCCAAACTAAAGAATGTTTTAAATGTCCTTGTCTGAGGTGTGAGTACGTATGCAAATATTTAAATATTTCATTCAATATTTTAACTATTAGTTTGAATTTCATAGTAGTTTTTTTCTTCTGTTCATGCGTTAATAGAAAATGAAGCTTATATTATAAAAGTCGACGATATAACCCAACTGCTTAAGCTGGTGCACGGATAACTGTTCAGTGATTATGGCTCATCTCTGTCAAAGAGGTTTCAATTCAACGTCGCATTCTGTTAAAGAAAATATTGATAATCGACAGCATCTGTAAATACGTATAAATACACTACGGGCCATTAAAATTGCTACACAAAGAAGAAATGCAGATGATAAACGGGTATTCATTGGACAAATATATTATACTACAACTGACATGTGATTACATTTTCACGCAATTTCGGTGCATAGATCCTGAGAAATCAGTACCCAGAACAACCATCTCTGGCCGTAATAACGGCCTTGATACGCCTCGGCATTGAGTCAAACAGATCTTGGATGGCGTGTACAGGTACAGCTGTCCATGCAGCTTCAACACAATACCACAGTTCATCAAGAGTAATGAGTGGCGTATTGTGAGGAGCCAGTTGCTCGGCCACCATTGACCAAACGTTTTCAATTGGTGAGAGATCTGGAGAATGTGCTGGTCAGGGCAGCAGTCGAACATTTTCTGTATCCAGAAAGGTCCGTACAGGACCTGCAACATGCTGTCGTGCATTATCCTGCTGAAATGTAGGGTTTCGCAGGGATAGAGCCACGGGTCGTAACGCATCTGAAATGTAATGTCCACTGTTCAAAGTGCCGTCAATGCGAACAAGAGGTGACCGAGCCGTGTAACCAATGGCACCCCATATTATCACGTCGGGTGATAGCTTCCAATGTGCGTTCACCGCGATGTCGCCAAACACGGATGCGGCCATCATGATGCTGTAAACAGAACCTGGATTCATCCGAAAAAATGACGTTTTGCCATTCGTGTACCCATGTTCGTCGTTGAGTACACCATTGCAGGCGCTCCTGTCTCTGATGCACCGCCAAGGGTAACCACAGCGATGGTCTCCGAACTGATAGTGCATGCTGCTGCAAACGTCGTCGAACTGTTCGTGCAGATGGTTGTCTTACAAACTTCCCCATCTGATGGCTCAAGGATCGAGACGTGGCTGCACGATCCGTTACAGCCATGAAGATAAGATGCCTGTCATCTCGACTGCTAGTGATACGAGGCCGTTGGGATCCAGCACGGCGTTCCGTTTAACCCTCCTGAACCCACCGATTCCATATTCTGCTAAAAGTAATTGGAACTCAATCAACGCAAGCAGCAATGTCGCGATACGATAAACCACAATCGCGATAGGCTACAATCCGAAACGTGATTGTACGCGTTTCTCCTCCTTACACGAGGCATCACAACAACGTTTCACCAGGCAACGCCGGTCAACTGCTGTTTGTGTATGAGAAATCGGTTGGAAACTTTGCTCATGTCGGCAGCTAATCAAATTTCGCGTCTGTAGCACGTCATCTTCGTAGTGTAGCAATTTTAATGGCCAGTAGTGTACTTACGGTATAGTACCGCTTTAAAAATACTGCAATAGACATATGAGAAGTTCAGTTTAATTGTTTACTCTTCTCAAACATATGTCCAGAGTGTGATGAACCGCAGGACCAGAAGGGGCTCAACTGACTCACTGAAGTTAAATTCTACCAAGACTTATCTAAACACCAACTAGTTGTTGCAAGTCCTAAAAACATTTACCTTATGGAACCTACATCAATCCCAGTGCCAAATGCCTTCAAAAGTTAAAACATCTGGAGTTGTTCATCATGCACTACACACCAAGTCACTCCCAAAGTTCAGTTTCTAATTTAGCGCTTCTCACGACAAATACTTGATCAATGCGGTGAAAGCTTTGTTAACTGATTTTTACTTCCTAGAATATTACGTGAGAATGAAAATATAACAGTATGATAACTAGACTCGGCATATTTGTTCTTTAAAGAGCATGGACTCAAAAAGTTTATTGTGGACCCACACAACACTAACAACACTCCTCTTACCATCCAGGCTGTGGTAGTCGAATCCTGGCTCTCGGCGTAAGCTGAAAAGTAAAATCTGAAAACTAATGTTGCTCTCCGCTGCGGCTCATTGCTGTGAAAAAATGTTTGTTGAGTGTCAAAGCGGGCGATCTCTGCGCTTCCGCTATGATTTAGCTTTTTAGATTGACGCGTAATGGCGTCCGTTGAAGCAGCGGCCGCTATTATTGTGGAACTGTAAACGTCTTAAGAAAAATTAGACCAATACAAGGAACATGACAGAGGGCTTACTGTACATTGAAATAACTCAAATATAAACCTTAACGTACCATATTAACAAGGTTAACAGCATGAAAGCTCACATTACTTTCGTGCAGCAAAATGTGTGCTTCATAACATCAGAAACAAGCGAAGGAAGAGGAAGAGCAGTACAATCTAGGACCGATCTTCTCCCTTATTAACATATAGAGATTGTTGTCAGCGTGGTCTTCAGTCCAGAGACTGGTTTGATGCAGCTCTCCATGCTACTCTATCCTGTGCCAGCTTCTTCACCTTCCTTACCTACTGCAACCTACATCCTTCTGAATCTGTTTAGTGTATTCATCTCTTGGTCTCCCTCTAAGATTTTTACCCTGCGCGCTGCCCTCCAATATTAAATTGGTGATCCCTTGATGCCTCAGAATATGTCCTACCAACCGATCCCTTCTTCTAGTCAAGTTGTGCCACAAATTTCTTTTCTCCCCAAGATTATTACATTTTAAGAGTTTACTCCTTGATACTAAGATTAAAATTTAATATTTACAATAACACATGGATATTTTTCGCCACCTATGCAGTCGGTGATACACACAAGGTTTGTGTGCATTTATTTCGTCGTATAATATTTCGTGTTCCAAGTTTTTTTGTTTCAAATGTCTTTACGAGAATCGTCGATGGGGTGGCACAGCGGATAAATTGTCTCGCAAACGGACACAAGTACCTTGCACTAACGCGGCTAGTACAGTGGTCCCTCACCGCATTTGCGTCTCAGAATCTAACGTGGACAACAAATATGACACTACGCCATTTTTTTCAGTGTGCCTGAGAGATACCATTTCCTCAGCTCTGGACAGCTAACATGATCCTCAACAGGTTCTCCAGCGCCCTGCCAATGACAGCCTATCTTCTGGAATTAGGTAAAACACCCCATCCCTATGAATGTGAATCTGTTGGCAAGCTATTCGCCGATCGGCGAGTGCTGCCTCATCCCTGTATATAATCAAACCACCACGTGGATGCTAGCTATCGTTCTGCAGTCATACTGTTATGCATATAGGCACTTCGTCTGTCTGGGCTTTCACCTAGTTACGTTACGCAAGCAGCGAGAATTTGATTTGTCGATGACTGTGTGTTTCAAAATCCGAAAGCCAAATACATAAAATTGAATATATAACTAATTCTCCCTTTTCTTCTGTGCAACCTGGACATTGTTGAGGGGGCTTCACACAAAAGTTTTTATTGTTGATAATGGTTCTGAATTTTCTTCTATCTGACACAATTTATTCGTGTATTCCAACCTTCTTTAGTCAACTGTTTCGCTGCTTCACCAATGTAGCTAACTCCAAAAGTTTCATTACGAGCCTTTTGTGTTTCTTTCTATGAAAGTTACTATAAAGCGGTTTTCCGATTTATTCTGTAACCTGATTGACCTTCATTTCTTGTTCACACAAATTCCATTTTCACTTGTCGGTGCTAGGAATTTCCTCTGGATTTTTTTGTTCGATGTTTTCGAGTTGATATCAAGAATTAATATTTTGTTATATAGGTTGTGAAGTGAGCCTTTACAGCCTCTGTAGTTTTGTAATTCTTTCTTCATTAGTATCCAGATTCAGCACTGCTAGTTACATAATCTTTCCTAAATATTTTAATTAGTCCATTTGCGATATTTTTCTGAATTGGGGATTTAAGTTTGTATGATGAACTTCAATCTAGTTACTTCCGTATACCGAATAGACTTGTATGGAATTTTGGTTGATTCCACCATTTTGATTCCACCATTTCATATAGTTTCTCTTGAGATGAATTTCCTCCTTGTCCAGTATTTGACAGAAACCTGCTGCTTTTTTATAGATGTCTAACTATGGTTATGCGTTTACACTAATTTTTTATCAATTCATGAAGAACAATCGTATCTGGAAACGTTTGGTCAAGGCAAATTCTAGTACTGTAATTTGACTTTATGTTCCGTCCCATTACCTGTGAATACGATCATATTTGGCTCTTCTATTAAGATGTTGCATTAATATAGAGAGCTTACCATTTTCTCCTTTATAGCTTTTCTCATGTTCATAAGATTAAGTAAGTTTCACAGTTGTCCTTCCTATTTTCCGGGGCTTCAGAACTTTCTAGCAGTTTAGCTACAGATTAATTTGCAGAGGTAATGGAGTCCCTGCAGTAAATAGGAGTCTGCATCTTGTATCTGTCCAAGTTCCTCTTAATAACCAAACTCAAAGGCAAGGGTTCTCCGATATTTTATGAAAGAGTATAACGAATGCGACAAACGTGTAGCTGTGTTTACATCTATCGCTGTTCTCCGTAAACAACTACCGGTGACCATTTCCAGCGTAGCGTGGGCTTTAAAGCTGGTATTACTCCCCTTTCTGCTTCCATTCGCAGATGCTGCGGGGGGGGAAAGTGACTTTCGAAAAGCCTCTGTGTGAGCTGGAATTTCTCTAATTGTTGACGTCCTGGTCATTTCTTGAGATGCTGAAACGGTGGCCCGTCCTGTTACACTGTCAAGTCGATGTAAAATGTCAACTTCCCTTTGGCCCGCGAGATAGGATTAATGTTCTCACTACTGTGCTGACAGTAAACAAAGCACTGTAGCAATCCAACTACTTTCAGAAAGATTTCCTGGTCAACTACTGGACTGGAATGTGTACAGCACCAACAATTCACACATCGGCTCCAAGTGGTCGCAAGAAACTGTCACTGGTAGTGACACAAGGAGTATTGGGAAAGAGCCACTCTAAAACATCACTATCGCATTTGCCCAGAAATAAATGAATTTGCTATCACTTATCCTAGCCTACTCCTTCACTTTTGTACACCACTTCCAACTATTTAAGGGCTCTGCGCTCTGTTATGAGACCACGCTCACTAATGCCCAACACTCACCAAGAAAAACAAAATTACGTAAACAGAATCCTACTGCCGCACACAGAAAGGCAGTTTCGAATGATTTGTAGGCATTCCGTACCAGAAAAGTAACCTCGTTGATCGCAAGGACCACTTGCTCCAGCATCCAGAAATAATAACCACTTTAAGTCTGGCGAGCTCCCAACCGCCACTCGAAATTGTTTAATATTCAGGCCTTTCGACTCTCGCAGACTATTTCATTGGTCATTCATTGTCCTCGCTAATAGCGCTTCTGTAACGTGCTGCTGCTTGCTAGGACTTTTAGAAGTTTTCCAGCAAGTGTTGGAAGACACTGGCTATCACGGGGAATGCTTTCCCTTGAATTGAGCCTAGTCGTCCCCAACCACCACCTTCCCCCTGCACCCAGAAAATGCCTGAGGCAACTGCAAAAGCGAAAATGGCTATCACGCATGGCCACCAGCAAAGGATATGATACAATCAGTGCAAGAAAAAGCACTAAGTTGCCTGACTTTTTTGAACTTTAGTCTCGCTACCTAGTTTTTATTGAAATTTGTAGGAATTTATAAGAAAGCCACCACGAAGCGTTACATTAGCAACTGCTGGCCGGCAAGCACAGTATGGCGAAATATAGTTTATAGCAACATGTACGTAAAACAATTGTGAGATGGGGTAGCTGTGCTCGGCAAAATGTGCACCACGCACTGCAAGTGGCCACAGTAGAGAAGGGGCTGTCACCACATGATGGCAAGAACCATACTATAAGCTAAGTTACCAGCAATTGCGTAATAGTGCAACAAATGCAGCTCAGAGCTGTATAAATAGCTGTTGATCTTGAAGCAGAATCATTCGTTGTCCAGTGCCCTTCTCACGACGCCAGTGCCATGCTAGACTATGCTAGATGATCAGATGAGTGGCACGAGAAATCGCCCCCCCCCCCTCTCCCCCTAAAGAACCTATCCTCTGTTACTGGTGTTTGATGAGCATCTCTGTAACATTCTTGCACTTACCAAACTAACTCATAACACAGTGTATCTCTTGTCTTTGAATCTCTTTCTCGTCTATTACTCCTTTCTAGGAGTTCCAGAGCGACCTGACATTTGCTTCTCCTTCAGCTTGATCTGTGTGGTAATTTTAAGTTGTATGAATGCGACAGATGTATGAGACAGGTGAAATACCCTCAGACTTCAAGAAGAATATAATAATTACAATCCCAAAGAAAGCAGATGTTGAAAGATGCGAAAATTACCGAAATATCAGTTTAATAAGTCATGGCTGCAAAATAGTAACACGAATTCTTTACAGACGTAAGGAAAAACTGGTAGAAGCCGACCTCGGGGAAGACCAGTTCGGATTCCGTAGAAATGTTGGAACACGTGAGGCAATACTGACCCTACGACTTCTCTTGGAAGATAGATTAAGCAAATGCAAACCTACGTTTCTAGCATTTGTAAACTTAGAGAAAACTAATGACAATGTTGGCTGGAATACTCTCTTTCATATTCTGAAGGTGGCAGGGGCAAAATACAGAGAGCGAAAGGCTATTTACAATTTGTACAGAAACCAGATGGCAGTTATAAGAGTCGAGGGGCGTGAAAGGGAAGCAGTGGTTGGGAAGGGAGTGAGAAAAGGAAAAGAAAAGAAAAATTCGAGTATTAATTAAAATCCATGGAGAAGAAATAAAAACTTTGAGGTTCGCCGATGACATTGTAATACTGTCAGAGACAGCAAAGGACCTGGAAGAGCAGTTGAACGGAATGGATAGTGTCTTGAAAGGAGGATATAAGATGAACATCAACAAAAGCAAAACGAGGATAATGAAATGTAGTCGAATTAAGTCGGGTGATGCTGAGGGAATTGGATTAGGAAATGAGACACTTAAAGTAGTAGATGACGTTTGCTATTTGGGGAGCAAAATATCTGATGATGGTCGAAGTAGAGAGGATATAAAATGCAGACTGGCAATGGCAAGGAAAGCGTTACTGAAAAGAAATTTGTTAAAATCGAGTATAGATTTAAGTGTCAGGAAGTCATTTCTGAAAGCATTTGTATGGACTGTAGCCATGTATGGAAGTGAAACGTGGACGATTAATAGTTTAGACAAGAAGAGAATAGAAGCTTTCGAAATGTGGTGCTACAGAAGAATGCTGAAGATTAGATGGGTAGATCCCATAACTAATGAGGAGGTATTGAATAGAATTGGACAGAAGAGAAATTTGTGGCACAACTTGACTAGAAGGAGGGCGCGGTTGGTAGGACATATTCTGAGGCATCAAGGAATCATCAATTTAGTATTGGAAGGAGGGTAAAAATCGTAGAGGGAGACCAAGAGATGAATACACTAAGCAGACTCAGAAGGATGTAGGTTGCAGTAGGTAGTGGGAGATGAAGAAGCTTGCACAGGATAGAGTGGCATGGAGGGTTGTTTCAAACCAGTCTCTTGACTGAAGACCACAACAACAACAACAACAACAACAACATGAATGTGACGTGTCTGTTCCTTCGAAAGAACAGACTCCACGCAGATCCCGCACCTGTGAAACACTATACGTAAAAGGGAGAGGATCACTGCTGCCAGTTGCAGCGGGGCATTAAGCGGAATCAACTGTGTCCCGGATGGCGCAGTGGTTACCGCACCTGCCCAGTGAGCAGGAGATCCTGGGTTCAAATCCCGGTCCAGTACACGTTTTCGTTCGTCGCCGTTCATTCTGCTTAATGTTCCGCTGCAGGTGGCAGCAGTGGTCCCTTTCCATTTACATATGTAGTAATATGATGGTTGAAACTGTTTCCCACGACTGATTTCTGGGAGTCCCAGATTAGCCTTGTATCTGCTTCCCCTTCAATTGGTTCTGTGTGGTAATTTTATGGTTGCAACCATTCCCATCGACTGATTGCAGATAGAGTAATTAAACCATAATGGGTGTCTCTGACTCCCTAAGCTAAGTACCCTAAATTTGAATAAGTCGAGAGTCAACTGCCAGTCCCAGTATTAATCGTCTATCTTCTGGAGCTTCTACCTACCTATCGCTATAGCCTTCTGACGTAACATTCCTACCTACAAAAGTATCGACCGTGATAATCCACACTGACTTCGTGGCGTTATCCGCAACATCGTACATATGCATACATTGTGAACATTGACAGCCTTATAATGCTCCGCTTAGGACACTCCAGATGATACTTTACACCTGACGACTTTGTCCTGTTAAGAACTACGTATTGTTTTCTATTTAAACGTAGCCCAAATCATCGCCTAACTAGGGTTTATGTGCTTTTCTGCTTTTGTTGCTACTGACCAAGAAATTTGCCAGAGGATATACGACAGACACGTAACTGATCATATGTAACTGGTAACTGTCTCGTACAGTGACTAATGATTCAACGTGTCGTGCAGTGAAGTAATTGCACTGTTTGTGGAGATGAGAGATTCACTGGGAGGTCTGAAATCCCTTGTTGGGACTTAGACTACTCCTGGTGATTACCATCAACTGAAGAAGACTGCCAGGAAGATTGGCAGCCCTTCCTGACAGAGGCATAATTATAGTATTTTACTAGTTCTAAGACTGAATAACTGAAATGACAAAGCAGGAGGATCGCCTATCACTAAGGAAGAGAATAATCTATATGTTAATTTAGACTTTCTAAAGCGATACTAAACGTTTGTTTGCCTGGCAGCTTATTGCCAATTGAAGAAAATCCTCCGCATCCTCCGACAACTGACAGCTTCGATTCACAGCTGTAAAGAAAGTAAGGGCAGAGCATCAGCGAAGCATTTTAGTGCTAAAACTATACTTCTGGAGGGTCATCATCTCATACGTGTTAAGGAAACACTTAAATTTCCACTCCCTATGTGCTCTGCCATTGGTGCAGCCGCTTCCATTGTGTGGTAAACACCCATTGTGTTAAATTTACCATCGCACTTCTCCATTTTGACACGATGATCCGGAGACCAGTCACAGAGGGTGATAAACGAACACATAACTCTCTTCCATTTCTTCACTAACTTCCAAAACTAATGCGCCATGAGAACAAAGCTGCAGCCCAAGACTGAGGAGAAACCACATCAGGCTGTGCAGGTATGGTGCATGGATCCTTTTTACGTGTAAGTCAAAATTATTTGCCAATTTTAATTTCCAGTTGCTTATTCTTTTATCTGGCTAAGTGTCGACCAGTAGCCGGCCGGTGTGGCCGAGCGGTTCTAGGTGCTTCAGTCTTGAACCGCGCAACCGTTACGGTCGCGGGTTCGAATCCTGCCTCGGGCATGGATGTGTGTGACGTCCTTAGGTTATTTAGGTTTAAGTAGTTCTAGGTTCTAGGGGACTGATGACCTCCGCTGTTAAGTCTCATAGTGCTCAGAGCCATTTATTGTCGACCAGTAGAATAATGATAGTCGCCTAGCGATAGCTAGTTAAATATATTCCAGCAACTGAAATAATTCTTTTTTAAATTACATTACTGTCCCCTCTCAGTATCGGTATGCCGCTTGACTGTGAGCTTTCGTACTGAATAGGCATAACTGTAGCTACTTATAGTAGAGAGCATGTGAGTCTCTTGTGTATCTAAGATTAGGCAAACATTGGTACCTTGTGTTGTGACCAGAGAAAACTGGGTGAGGCGGCACACTAAACCAGAACACATGAAATATTATTTCTATCTGAAACATAAATGAATAAAAGATTTACATAATTGACACCGATCGCTACCACAGGACTGCTTGATAAGTTACAACTCTTATTGACTATGAAAGTATCACTTGGTGCACGCATTAACGAACTGTTCTGTTGGAGTACAATGTTCCACATGTAAATGAGGGCGTTCATCAGAAACTTTAACGATCACGTTGGGCCTAGTCTAAGATGTTCTCCAGATGAAGTCACGAAAATGGTCTGAGCCCTTGCTAGCTCGACACTACGTTGATCTCAGGATGAGGGCGCTGAGAAGAGAGGCCAGTTCTTGTGGGGCACCTCCATTACGTCGTTGCAAACTGCAGCGATATCTCGCTGATATCTGTTGTATCGATTCGCGTTGCCAACTTTGGTGCGGCAATGTGATTTTAACAAGCTTTCTTTTTAATCGTCAGTCTTCTGCCTGGTTTGATGTGACCCGCAACGAATTCCTCTCCTGTGTTAACCTCTTCATCTCAGAGTAGCACTTGCTACCTCCGTCCTCAATTATTTGCTGGATATATTTCAGTCTGTCTTCCCGTGCAGTTCACTCTAGCACCATGGAAGTCATTCCCTCATGTCTTAACAGATGACCTATTATCCTGTCCCTTCTCCTTGTCAGTGTTTCCCACGTATTCCTTTCCTCTCCTATTCTGCACACAACCTCTTCATTCCTTAACTTATTAATCCACCTAATTTTCAACATTCGTCTGTAGCACCACATCTCAAATGCTTCGATTCTCTTCTGTTCCAGTTTTTCCACAATTCATGTTTCCCTATCATACAATGCTGTGCTCCAAACGTACACTCTCAGAAATTTCTACCTCAAATTAAGGCCTACGTTAGATACTAGTAGACTACTTTTGGCAAGGAATGGCCGTTTTGCCAATGCTAATCTCCTTGCTCCGTCCATCTTGGTTATTTTGCTACCTAGATAGTACAATTCCTTAACTTCATCTACTTCGTGACTATCAGTCCTGATGTCAAGTTTCCCACTGTTCTCAATTCTGCTACTTCTCATTACTTTCATCTTTCTTCGATTTACTCTCAATCCATATTCTGTACTCATCATACTGTTCATTCCATTCAGCAGATCATCTAATTCTTCTTCACTTTCACTCAGGATGGCGATGCAATCAGCGAATCTTATCATCCTTCCACCTTGAATTTTAATTCCTCTCCTGAACCTTTCTTTTATTTCCATCTTTGCTTGTTCGATGTGCAGACGGCAGAGTAGGAGCGAAAGTCTACATCCTTGTCTTACACCCTTTTTAATCCGATCGCTCCATTCTTGGTTGTCCACTGTTACTATTCCTTCCTGGCTTTTGTACATATTGTGGATTACCCGCCTCTACCTGTAACACTCCCCTCTTTTTCTCAGGGTTTCAAACATCTTGCACTCTTTTACGTTGTCGAACGCTTTTTCCAAGTCCACAAAGCCTATGGACGTGTCTTTATCTTTCGTTAGTCTTGCTTCCATTATCAACCACAACACAAGTTATCACACTGCTATTGAAAACGGTGTAACTTTATGTTGCAAATGACTGAATGACCTTTTAATTTAGGGAAAAGTAAGCTTCGATTGTAGCTGGAGACAAACAGAAGAGTAATGTGACGTCGCCATTTTAGTTGACTACAGCGAGGGAGAGCCAAAGTTTTCTTCAAACAAAGATGACTTCTCGCACCTTATACGAGGTTAACTCCTAAAGTTTTAATTATCGACTAGAAAAAATAAAACTTGTAACACGCCGGGGGGTACAAATGGCGGGGGACCCTTAAACTGGTTTTTCGTTTCGAACTATGCGCCCTATCCACACCACGTACCTGGTATTACCGCGGCGCTCGTATTGTTCTGCTCCACACTGCTGCTGGCCTTCCTGGAATCTACTTATGCAAGCGGGTTTAGGGGAGACACTCAACGTCAATCACAACACTCTCCTATGTCTGGTACGAACATCTATATTCTGGGACGATATGAAATCACAGATTGCACTGTTTACATTCTAAGTCAAGAGTTTTGATGCCAACTTCTAGATGATTATCTGTTCACAATATCACTTGGACGAGCGTACGCGTAACCGAACACGGCGCGGATGATTGTTGATGATGCAGAAGCCGAATAATCGAACGAAAGTTCTTACGCTCGCCAAGGACACACAGATTTCTTTTGGTACCAGTCCTCCTTGACACTAGTATTGATATAACACTGCTCGTAAAGTTAATTTTTGAGTTCTCAGTTCTCACTTGTAAGAGCGTGCGCGTAACCGTCGCGGCGCGGCTGATTGTTGATGATGCGGAAACACAATGACCGAACGCATGTTCTCACGCTCGCTACAAGACACTGGTACTTGATTGCACTCTTTTGTGGTAACTAATTTTTACTGATTCACATCAGTTCATTCTGGGAGACCGAACACGGCGTGGATGATTGATGCGCAACGAGCGAACACTCAAACACTTTATCGGCGGCACTACTCATATTTCATTACTACTTTACGTACTTTTCTCTGAATCCACTCTCCATATCTCAGTACTTCACTGTAATAATACTTGCAGCAGGACTTGAACTTCCATACTAACAATGCCTCTCACATGCAGAGCTACCCACAACACACTAATTCTGTGTCCCGCGCTCGACTCCGCAAAACGCGCTGCCCGCAAAGACACTCCGCAACCAAACCAGCGATATGACAATACGCTTACAAGCTACGTAATTAATTTTTCTTAGCTTTGCCAGTGCATGTTTGTAATTCTGGTACACACTGAAAAACTACCGAGCGAGCTGGTGCAGTGGTTAGCACCCTGTTCTCGGATTCGGGAGGAAGACGATTCAAACCCGCGTCCAGCCATCCTGATTTAGGTTTTCGGGATTTCCCTAAATCGCTCCAGGAAAAATCCTGGATGGTTCCTTTGAAAGGGCACAGCCAACTTCCTTCCCCGTCCTTCCCTAATGCGATGGGACCGATGACCTCGCTGTTTGGTCCCTCCTCTAAAATAAACAACAACCAAACAACCAAACAACTAAAAAACTCCGCACCACAATAGTATAGCAGGCTGCCAGAGGGCCCAAAACAAAACGGCAGAACCGATCTCCACTTTATGAAAGATTTTCGAAATTCGAGAGGTGGTTATTAGATTTGAGTTTACCTCTTATAGCCTCTGCAAGCTCCTAGATCGCTTCTGCCACCTAAACAACCAAGAGTGCGTTGGACTCTTCCAGTTCAAATTGTTTTTGTACGAAGTTGCAATACTGTTCCTTCCCTCCTGCGAGCTAACATGCCAAAGATGTTCGCACTCACATGCTGTTCAACTTTCTCGAAATGTCTTGGTTCAAACTTGTTTAGGGGTTGAACTGCATGTGTCGCATTACACGCCCTAAATTAGACACTTGTGACCCTTTGGTTAAATTATCTGGATGATGTCAAGTTTGCGAAATACAAAGTTAATATAACATATAATAATAGTAATAATATCGGGAACTAAATTAACGCTCCATAAATGATGTAGGCTACACAGTTGCGATTTGGTTACAATAACGTTTATTCAGAAAGCAAACTAATAGCGAAATTGGTCCTATTTAGAATTACTATTACACTAGAGGGCATGTCCATTTGACACAGTTCAATCATTCACAATCTGATCGCGAATTACCAGCCCAATACTCCACCTCGTTAACTATGCGAAAAGTTAGACTTCATTACAGGCGCGCGGTTGCTCACCGCTCAGAGACGAAGTCCCGCGATACCACAGACATCGGGTCGTTTCACTTCCTAGCTGCCTAAAGACCGACCGACCGACCGCTTACGCGTCTCCACCAGCACTGTCCACTTGGTCTCCAGCCGCACTGTCCGCTTTCGCGCCTGCCCCAGCACTGCCCTCTGCCCGTCCCCAGCCGCGTTTTCGGTGTGCCGAGAACCGTCGCTCAACTGACTAGTGCAATTCCCTCCCTGAAGCCGTCCATTTGATTCGCTACAGCTTATTGTACATTATTTTACATTGTAACATATTTAAATAATCAAAGCTTGACCACTTTCACGTTCTAAATAAAGTAACAATAATATCCATTACGTAATAAATGTTAAATTTTGGCCGGCCGATGTGGCCGTGCGGTTCTAGGCGCTGCAGTCTGGAACCGCAAGACCGATACGGTCGCTGGTTCGAATCCTGCCTCGGCATGGATGTGTGTGATGTCTTTAGGTTAGTTAGGTTTAACTAGTTCTAAGTTCTAGGGGACTAATGACCTCAGAAGTTGAGTCCCATAGTGTTCAGAGCCATTTGAAACGTTTGTTAAATTTTTTTACATGAAACCAACACAATTTCCTTCTTAGTTATGAATGCCACGGCTAGTAGCCTTGCACCAATATGCTTTGTGATAAATAAAGAACAGAAGTAACTACTATGCACTAAATATTCTATTGCCTAATGATTCAATAAGGTGTCATGCTGTCACCGTTCAATGTGTTTTGTGTGGAGGAAATAATGATCTGATGCTTAACTGAAAATACTGATAATTTAATTTTCATATATCTCCTAAACAAATAAAGTTACAGAGTTGATATTTACAACATTTGTCATTTTAATGATGCGCTTCTATATGAAATGTCGATAGCTAAGATCTACTAAAGCGTTCAGATTTTAGCATTCACGTCTTTGTTACAAAACTTGTTAAATTCAATTTAACAGTAAATCCTTAAGTATTATTAATACGATCAATATTCAAGTTTTATTGGAGGATAGCAAATTAAAATTGCTGTGGCTTGACTTCCTGCACTACTACAAAATTAAATAGTTTTCAAAAATGTTTCCCTTTATGGCCGATCTTAGGTCCGCCATATTTAACACTGCTACGTCTCCTTGCCCGCAAATGGCTTCTACTGGGTTTCCCTCTGACGTAGGTTCTCGTCTGTCTCACTCGCACACTACAGCGCTTAGGCCTCAATGGACAACAGACGCCTGTGAGTTTCCCTATCTAGTGGCGAATCTGTGCCCTTTGTGGCACACAGTCCCGGACGACAGGGTTCGTTTCACAATTCCTGAAGCCTGACTCTTTCGGCCACATACTTAGATGAGATCGAAATGCTGGTTAACTCACATTCCTCATCCCTGAACCTCACACACAGCTGGTGCTGCAAGTAGAAACGATATTGACTTTATAAATGTGAACTACCTTTCCTTCAGTCTTAGTTTCCATCCATCATCCCTTGTTACGTAGGACACTTTCTCTTCCAAGGACAATTCTCCTCTGAAACACGTGGGGCTTCGCTCCCTGGCTCAGCCGCTCCACTCCGCAACGAACTTCAGCGACAGCCGTGTCAGACGAAGCCCGCCTCTGCCCACGGACGCGGCTCACAGACCCCGGGAAAGTCGCCAGCTTTGATGTTCTCCTGCCAATCGCGCTGACGTGGTCGGCGTCCACGCGAGCCAAGTTGAGCGCGCGCTGCGTCAGCGCCAGAAGGGGTTCCCTAACTAGAGGAATCGATCTCGCTTCGAGTCGATACGTCCGCCCACCGCGCTGCGTGGTAATCACCATTCGCCGTGGAATTCTGTTGCTCAACTTCTATTTCTCCACTTGTTCTACACAGGCGCTCTGAAAGTATGTGGTGGCCAACGTCATTGGTAAGAAAGGGATTTTGCCGCACTTATGCTGGAGAGGAGTTATTGGATGAAATTCCTCCTGCTTCTATTGGTGGGCCCCCATCATTAGCTAGAAGCGAAAGGGGCAGAGTATGAGAGGGAGAATGTTTGTCCAAAATATTAGCGGTCGGCCCGAGTGGCCGTGCGGTTCTAAGCGCTACAGTCTGGAACCGAGCGACCGCTACGTCGCAGGTTCGAAACCTGCCTCGGGCATGGATGTGTGCGATGTCCTTAGGTTTCATTAGTTCTGAGTTCTAGGTGACTGATGACATCAGAAGTCGCATAGTGCTCAGAGCCATTTGAACCAAAATATTAGCCTATTGTCCGCAGAGGTGGCTTCCATGGCGTTGTTTGTATTTCTCACACACCACAGCCGCGTATTCACTTCGTTAATGGAGGGGGGCCATGATGCTTGAAGCCTATAGCCATCCTCTCTATTGAAGTTACGTGCTTTCTTAGAGATTTCAATCGCTTTTCTGACTTATCTGATATAAATATTTCTTTCTTAGCCAGCCCATGTAGGTTACTAAAATCGATTTTAACGTCACAGTTCCCGTGATGTTCCAGTGCTGCCAATTTCATACTCTGTTTCAGCCGCGTGTGTCGTTCGAGTTCCTTAATACGTTCTTTAGTTTTATGAACGTAGCAGTTGGTACGAGGTCTTGAATCAGAAATGCGCATGTATCACGTGTTCAAGAACTGCTGACTCACGTAATTTTGCACAATAGCTACCTGAAAAAATAATATACAACCGTGCGTGATGTGTTTAATTTTCTCTCTCTGTTCTATTACATAGAATCGTTAGTTTTTCAAACCCCAGTACTGACAGAAGAGGGACTGTATGGTATGACCACGGCTGCCTGTCTCATTGTACAACAGAGATATCTGAGATAGTGTCACAAAATCTCATACGTCGTTGTGATGCACGAGACTTAAGGTACTCACATTGAAGAGTTGCTATGAGCTTCAGTTGTTGTGATAATCATAAAGATTTGGAACCGTCGGCATATGAACCACGCGTCAAGAAGTGTGAGTAGCCAACTCATACCGATTTACGACGCAGCTATACGGCAGAGATCATTTTGATTAACATAGGAAATACAGAATGACGTAGAGAACATATCGCGTCAGTTTACCAAAAAATCAGCGTATTTTATATGTAGATTAATTCATGGTATTAACTGTGTCCTATCCTCAAACATGATGTAGCACAAACAGAATGTTCTCCTCCGTGCCAGCTAGCATGGATTCCAAAAATATCTATCGTACAGATTCCGCTTTCCCCGTCTCACATTATATTCTGAAAACCATGAATCCAGACAGCCTCGACCATGCAGTAGTTTTTCGTATCTGCATAGCATTTGACTCCGTAGCAACCGGAGGATTGTTAACAAAACAAAAACGCAAGACGCATCTGGATTGAGGATGTTTTGGCAGGGAGGGCGCAGCATGTTATCTAGGATGAAGAGCTATCGGCAGGAGTAAAAATTTGGAGCGTGCCAAGGCGAAGTGTACTAGAACCCTGGGTGCTCGTATTCTGTATTGGTAAGAGCACGTACAATAAGTAATGCAAAAGTCTTCTTTTCTGGGCCAGTTTCAACTAAAAAATCCGGGATTTGTTGTGGGACGTCGTGGAATATTCCCGCTTCAGCTCCTTATAGTCTAATGAAATTTCGATAGATGGCAGTGCTATAGGCAGCAATCAAAATGACGTCTGTAACGGTGGTGCGTTCCAAGCAGAGAGTCGTCATTTTCTTTCGGCAGATATTCATAGGCGTTTGCGAAATGTCTACAGAGAAATAACAGTAAATAAAAGCACGGCGAGTCGTTGGGCGACGCATCTGTCATCATCGTAACGAGGTCGTTCAAATCTGTCCGATCTCCCGGGTGTCAGTCGGAAAAACACAGCCCTGACTCCCGCAGTGTTGGGACCTGCGGACACACGCATTCGGGGTGATCGACGGATCACAATCAAACACCGCGCTGCTCAGCGAGACGTCTCTGTTGGTAGTGCTGGCACTCTCGTCCACCAGTGAAGGTACTGAAAGGTGTGTACCAGCTGGGTTCCTCACCATCTAACAGAAGACCATAAAGAGCAACGAAGGACCATCTGTGAGGAGTTGCTTGGGGGAAGCAGTGCGTGGATCATGGGGAGGTTATTGATGCAGCAAGACAATGGGTCCGACGTCGACCAGTAGAGTAGAACCATTCGGGTACAGAGGCTCTCACAGTGAGGTGGCGTAAGGCCGATGCATGTAACGGAGCACAATGAAAAATAAATTTTTTTAGCCAAAAGAGTGGAAGATAATTTGGTGTACTGGAATTCTGAATAAAACCAACCTTCTTTCAGAAAAAAGTGTTACATTACTTACTGGACCCCCCCCCCCCCTCTCACAAAACATAAATATCAAGCTCCCTTGTAGATGACGCAGTAATCTACAATGAAAGATGGGTCATCTTAAAGTGTCTTACGGCGTGGTAGAGCGAGTGTGCTCAAGCTGCTTCTACTGCAATAAGTGAAGCATCTCTCTAATATCTGATCTAGCAATTGTGCACAAAGGATGACACCGATTTACCAAAGCATCTTCATCCTATCTCGCCAGGAAAGCTATAGGACAATTTAAGGATCTTGAAATGGAAGTCTGAATTCATTTTATAAAATTTTATTTACTCTGAAGAAGATAAGGAAGACTCAATGGCCTTTAACAGAATTTTTAACTTATTACTTTAAATGTAACTGGGGTGCATCACAATTAATCTGCTTTTAGCAGAATCTTATATGCACAAAAAGGAAAATAACAAACAGTGAAATAAAGTCAATTCAACTTCGAAGTAGGTTAAAAATCGGTTGAAATTAACACTGGCAGGAAACCTACTGAATAAAGACTGTGTGGAAGATATAGCACCAAGATATCCATACCTGTGCAGTTCGCTCCATCACCCACCCCCACCCCAAAATCTTCTGCGTGGTTTGATGCGGCCCACCACGACTTCCTCCCAGTGCCAACGTTTTCATCTCAGAGTAGTAATTGCTGCATATGACATCAATTATTTGCTGGATATATTCCAATCTCTGTCTTCCTATGCAGTTTTTACCCTCTAGAGCACCCTGTAGTAGCGCGGAAGCTATTCACTGATGACTTAACAGATCCCCTATCATCCTGTCCCTTCTTCTTGTCACTCTTTTCCATATGTTACCTTCTTCACCGACTCTGCGCAGAACCTTCTCATTACTTGCATACAGTTCACCAATTTTTCATCATTCGTCTGTAGTACCACATATCAAATGCTTCAACTCTCCTCTGTTTCGGTTTTCCCACAGTTCATATTTTTTTACAATACAACAATGTGCTCTAAACGTACATTATCAAATTTCTTTCTCAAATTAAGACGTATATCTGGCCAGGAATGCCCTTTTTGCAGTGCTGGTCTTTTGATAAGCTGAGCAGACGATTTTAGATAGAACTTGAAATTACACCTTTTCTCCGTGATCCGATGTTGTTCAGATAGTGTATGTTGCACGAAGCTACGGTCAGGTTATTTGTGAAAACCCCATAGAAAATCGTCTAGTACCTTTGGAGAGTAGCGTGTTCAAACACACAGACACTCCGGTTTTACAGTGTTATGAGTAATATATGAAATAGAAGTATGCGGAAAACACAGATTTGTAAATAAATTAATATCACGTGCATCATGAAGTGTTTGTGTTACATAATCACTGACTCACGTGCTACCTATTCTGTAGCCTGTAGATATGGATCCCGACAACGATATTGTGGATTAATTACTTTTGAAAACATTGTGGAAGTACACAGTGATCAATGTTATTACAAATATTTACTATCAAAAATAGTCTTGATCACCAATTATTTATTCTGGTGACCGGTTTCGACCACAACTGTGGTCATCTTCAGATGAAGGAGTAAGAACCTCCTTCTGGTGGTAAATCACTACTCAAGTAGGCCCTTGCTCATTGGTTGAAGATGACCACAGTTGTGGTCGAAACCGGTCACCGGAATAAATAATTTGTGACCAAGACTGGTTTTGATAGTAGATATTGTAGATGTTCAGGTATATTTTCTGAAGAGTTTCGCTTAACAGTTGTACGTAGTGGCCAGTTGGTTGTCACGCAGTGCTTACACTGTCCGAAAATCCGAACAGAGATGTAAGCACAACATATATTCATCATTTCTTTCGTAACCTCCTGAAAAGTGTCATTGTACATTAGTGAATTATTGTAGGCTATGACCCGTGGAGTTCAGACTGAGGACGTACAGGCAGGACCAGTGTACGCAATTTCCAGACAGTCGGAATCCTCACAGCCTGCAAACCCCTGGACCCAAGCTCGGGATCAGCCACGTTCTAGCAGCCCTTATCTTTGTCCAGTTGGGTGTAAAGCGCTGCACATTCCTTTTCTCGCCTGCCGTCTGCGGGTCCTCATCTCGCTTCTTCAAAGGGCAGCATTATATTTTTTATCTTCTCCTTGAACTTCTTTACTTCTTGAAAAGAGAGAATACGGAGGACGGCGCTGTTATTGCGCCTGCGGCTGCCGCGCGGCTGAGATTGGCTTTTTGTGTCAGTGAGCAGCCCGTGATGAAGGCCGTGGGTCCGCCCTCTCTCGCCTCACCCTTTACTCTTTCTCATATCTCTGTGGTGAGCAGTTCCGATAGCATCTAATTAAGTCTAATAAACGAATACCACAGAATTTCGCTGTAAAAAAAAAAAAATCGACGCACCACGATGGAATTATCCGAATGGGACGGAAATCTCTAGATGTGATGTACATGTACACGAAAACAATGATTACAATGTCAGAAAAAGTGCATTATTCATTCAAGTGAAAGAGCTTCGCAAATTGAGCAAGTCAATAACGTGTTGGTCTATCTCTGGCCCTTATGCAAGCAGTTATTCGATATGGCATTGATATTGTTGGATGTGCTCCTGAGGGATATCGTGCCACATATTGTCCCATTGGCGTGTTAGGCCGTCAGTATCCATCCATAGCGCCCCCGTGATATTCTTCACCACGTTCTGTTGCCATTCATTGCAAACCATCCTGGGCTTACATTTCAGCAAGATAATGCCCGTCCACACACGGCAAGAGTTTCCTCTTGTTGCATTTGGGCTGGCATTATCTTGCCAAAGTCTACCTTGGCCAATAAAATCGCCGGATCTCTTCCCAAATGTAAACGTTTGGAGCGTTATGGACAGGGCCCTCTGACTGTTTCGGGATTTTGATGACCTAATGCTTCATCTGGCGTTGCGGCGTGGTGGGTTAGAAATCCGTCGTTGTCTCTGTGCAGGCTACTAATTATAATTTCACCTACCTCAGAACGGTGTCTGCTCGATGACCGTCCACTCGGCAACGTAGATACTTACATGATGTAAAATCTGCGTTGACAAAAAAAAAACCTCTAATATCTACAATTACTGTCGCCGCGCAACTCTAGTAATGAAATAAAATTCTGTAGAAAACTGCCATTAACAAAATTTATCAGGCGGTAAGATCATGGATTGACTTCTGGAAAATAACGTCCGAAATTTCCACACAAAAAGGTTTATTTGTTCGTATAACCAAAGAAACGGTACTATCCATCCACATTTAAACTATTGGTTATTTTCGTCAAGTTCACAATTCATACACTCATTTCGCATGCACAGAAGTCAGAAATCTGTCCAAATCCGAACTGAGTTAAACAATGTTTCCACAGTCATTAATTTCACCACCAACATGCGTTATTTCATTCGGTCCTTCTGGCGGATTTCAAAAAATAAATTTCTCGCCAAAAATGCTCGGTGGTTGAATACTGAAACATGCCACGTGGATACTATGAAGACCAAATTTACACATGCGAATATCATTTCAACAAAACAGCTCTAAAACTTCCTAACTTCACAAAACTGTCCGTAACTACATCAGCGTTAGTCACGACACGTATCAAACGCGAGGAAGTCAATATTCCTTCATTTTACACATTATGTTGACTCGCACTAGTAACATGACCGTCCGCGTTCAAAGCCAGCGAGAGACTCCCTTCTTGTGGTCTCACTCCCAGTATAACTATCAGGTAGCGATCGGGAACTGTCTTAATTCTGATTGGCTGACCATACTCGCTGCCAATCACAGTGCTCGCACATGATCATACTCGCGCCAAAACTGGACTGTACCAATCCTTACTTACACACGCTTCTACGTCATTCTGATATACAAATATTAAAGTAATGTTTAATAAACGAAAACGAAAAGGCAATACATCTGGAAATATCCTTTAGATACAGATAATACTCCAGCTGACTTTCTGGCTGCTCTGTTACAATAGCAATCTCACCTAAAAATACGTCATCAGCAAAGTGGGTAATTCCCTATGAACATTTTCCCACGACAGGTTTGCGTAACTCTTGCAGATTACTGAAGACGGTATTAAATGCAACACTAAAATTTGATGAATGTCCCACGTACACATTCTCATTCACTCTCATATACTCCCACAACAATCTTAGACACCAATAATTTTGTCTGATTTTTATATTACGAAAACGAAGAATAATTAAATTTTTAATATGAAAATCTCAATTAATTAATTCTACACCCTGCGAGTTCTGTTTATGGTTTTAGAAAATACCGAAGGATAAACTATTATATTTGCTAACAGAATTTAGTTTCGTAAGTGTCGGTTTTTTACTTTTTTAGCAATTCTTTTTTATTCGAAACTATGATAGTTATAAAGCTGAAATTAGGATACAATCTTCTCCTGAATGTCAAATTAGATTAGATTAGATTAGTTTTTCGTTCCATAGATCCGTGCTGAGGAGATGCTCGTGGATGTGGAACATGTCAATACTTTTTTTAAGCTGAAGTGACAATATTAATAGTATGAATATATACAACACATCATTTGTTTCTATTAAAAAAATTCGTCAATGGAGTAGAAGGAGTTGGCCACTAGCAAGTCTTTCAGGCTCCTTTTAAACTGATCTTTATTTGCTGGCAAATTATTGAAGATGGGTGTTCCTGAGTACTGGACCCCTTTTGAACTAAAGTAAGTGCTTTTAAGTTCTTATGCAGATCATTTTTGTTCCTGGTATTGTATGTATGAACTGAGCTGTTTGTTGGAAAAAGATATATATTATTTAGGACAAATTTCATTAAGGAGTCTACCGATTTTGAAAATGATTGAATAATATTTAATTTAGGTTCTTATAGGTGGTGAATGTACGCGTCCAGTAAGAGACATTGAATAGCTTTCCCAAGGTAGGTAGTGACAGAGGCGCGTGTGTCTCCCGGTTAGGCCGGCCGATCTCAGCCCCCGAAGTTACATGCAGCTAGCTATCCTAAAACAAACGTTCGCTAAGTACAAACTTGCGACGCTACAGCGTGATACCCCTCAGGAGCACATCCAAAAACTCTACGAGTCAGTGCCAAAGCTAGCAACTTCTTACATAAGGACCAGAGGTGGAAGAGATGAACCAACGCTTTACTGGCTTGCTGAATTATTGAAGCTCTCTCTCTCTCTCTTGAGTAAACTTCCAATTTTTCTGAAATTGTGATCATTTCTTTGTCTGTACATATACATCACATCTACCGATTTCCGTCGCATTGGGATAATTCCATCGTGGTGCGTCAAGCTTTTCTTTTTTTTCTTGGGAGTGCACATTACTATTAAGCGTTCTTTGCTCACAGCCATTTAATATCTTACAAAATCAGTTATAAGCGCTAAGGAATTTCAAACATTTAACAATAGACTGATTTTGTTTCATAGTGTGTCCTGAAACCAATAATAACACAAATTAAATACATCATAGAAATTTGGGTTTTTATGGCTCACTGCTAATGTTGTATGATATTACTGACACTCGCGTTAGCTATTTTGGCGCCAGCTCCATCCATCCCCAAAAAAGAAGATCTATTGTCCACATCCTGTTCTACTATACATTAAGGCGGTTTAAACGAATGGATATGACCCAAATCCTAATTAGATCCTGGTTCAGGATCAGGAAAACGTGACTTCGTCTAGTTTTGGATGTTTCAGACCCTCTAAACAACGTTTCTGATACCACTTGCGTTATAATAGCAGTTGACTACATTGTTACGTAGTCTACCAATAAAACAATCTCGAAGTAGCCAAATCCCCATTCAGATCGTAATTTACCATCTCTCTATAAAGGTTTATAGAAAATATTTGAGCTGGCTGTAGAATGTCGGGGTGCCCACGCATTACTTTCTTGAAAGCCATGTTTCTTTCTCATGCAACTGAACGATCTCAAATTTCCCCATGGCAGGGTGAAAATCTCCATTCAGTGGTTTTATCATGTTTCTACATGCTTATTGAAAATAAAGCTTCCCACAGTTTAATTTATGCCAAATGCAAACAAAGAAATGCATTTGCAGGGTAACCGAAATCACAAAATACCACTGTAGCTTCAGCTGAGTGCTTCGTCGTAAATAAGATTCCGTAGAAAATTTACATCATAGGGAATGGACCAGAAATAACCAACAGTGACCATTGATATCACTTGTTATTAGCAACAGCTTTCGAATGTTTAAGGGAGACAAATATAAACACCTTTATGTGACAGGAACGTCACAGGTGCACCGTTTCCACGCTAGTGATCCATAAAGCTTTTGAGGCAAGTGATGTTCAGAGACAGTGCTCAAACTGACAAGCGATCAATATTCCTAAAGAGATGTTTCTGAATGAATTACTTTTTGTTGGAGGGGGGGGGGGGGGGGAGGTTAACTGTTAGGTGCACGAGACACCGATAAATACTATATAAGATTGGTTGTCCGCTTAGCTAAAGCTGCAGCCATTATTGCTGATTCTTTTGAGCCTAAGTGTAATCTGAAGACTGTCCAGTTAGGGTCCAGACCCTCCTATTTATTGTTCAGCCCTAACCTCAGTGTTTCGGTGATGGTTCGGGCGTTCGGCCCTTCCTGCACTTGACTGTAGCGCCGGCACCTGTTACAATATTTGAAGTCATCCAAGTCACCTAAAACATTTAGGGTCAGGAGTATTGTCCAACACATTCGACTACCCGTGAGTATACAGCACTGCGTGCAAGGAAAGCTGCAAAATATCACAATCTGTGTCGTTCCTGTAATGATAAATATCGTTTGACACAGTCTGGTACGTATGGACAATGTATACAAATGTCATTTGAAGACGCCTCTTCCATCCCAATACGTTATTAAGAACGTTCATTTTGATACTTCATACATCATTACTGTGTTTGATAGCAAGTGTGAAATGATGTTTATTTTTGTGACTGGCGTGTCATTTCAGTGACAAAAAAACTTCGACTTCCAGTACTCTGTACATCCTTTTTCCAGCCATCCTGTACTGAACAAAGCGTCGATTCATCTGTTGCAGGAGCTGTGTGTTCCCATGACGTACGAAACATGGACCTGAAGCTGGCTTGGATGTTCATAGTCTTCTTGTTGGGTAAGTACCCAAAAATTGATAGCTCTTAGATTGTAATGAAACTACTTGACCAGTCAGAGTACAACAGCCTGATGAGAGGGCATCATTAGCGCCATCCACTAGTCACAATGTTCTTGTTGTGTAATCACTGCATAACTGGACACAAAGTGAACCTGACCTACAAAAATAACTCGGCCACGCTGTTCTGTAGTTGCCCATATCTCAGCACCGTCTGTGAACCCAAATGAAACAAAGATAAAGTAACATTTTCTGCACAAGACAAGAGGGGGGCAATATCGAAAATATGTTTTGACAACAAGTTTGCAGTTATCAAAGTCTGCAGCGTGCAAGACGGCACAACATGCATCATAGAGCTATAAATTTAGTAATCCCGTGGACACCGAGCAAAATAACGTGTCAGACAGGAAGGCGAGGACCGTCTTGCTTCAGCCGTTTACCCATACCCTTCACCCGAACTCTGAGCCTGCGCTACACTTTAGACAGGTAACCCAATAAATAAAGTTTTAAAACATGTTTGTTCAATATTAATTATATTAGGCTACAATAAAAACTTGAAATGCATAAACACTGCAACACAGCAGATCTGAAGCTTTCTAAGCCAAGTGCAGGAAATGGCATCAAAACTAAATACCCGGTTTTCAAAATTTATTTTCTTTTCACCATTATGACGAGAACATCAGCCGTATCTTTCCAGGTTATTTTTGTTGAGCATGATAGGTCTCTCTTTCCGTCACTGTGATTTTGCTTCAGTTTCAGATTTTTAATTTTAGTATCAACATCAGTCCGCAGCTCGCGGTGTCACGGTAGCGTTCTCGCTTGCCAAGCACGAGGTCCCGGGCTCGATTCCGGCCGGGGTCAGGGATTTTCACCTGCCTCTAGATAACTGGGTGTTGTGTCGTCTTCATCATCATTCATCCCCATTACGGTCGGAGGAAGGCAATGGCAAACCATCTCCACTAGCACCTTGCCAAGGAAGTCGCTGTGGGTCTCCCGCATCGTCCCTCTACGCTCTGTCAAGGAGTATGGGACTTCTTCATCATATCAACATCAGAGATATATATTAATTAAAACATCTCTTGATTATACTTTTCTCATCTGCAGCTTCCCTGTATTTTGTAGCTTTCTTTCCTAATTCGTCGGTTGCACTGGGTTTAACCATATGAGGATGCAATTTCGGATGATGCAGTGAACAGACACTACAAATTTTGGAAACATGTAGCGCTTAGCACAGAACTGAAATGTGCGCCCATTTATTTTTCAGGACAGCGAGTTTGGTTACCAACATATCTTGCATTTGGGCAACTACGTCTACATCATTTTCCTTTCGTTGGATACTGAATGCCTTCCTCAAATAGCTTTCATCTACCTGGAATGTCTTGAGTGTCAGTGTCTCTTACACTTTTATGTCGTTTAATTAGTTATGATATCCTACACTGAAATGATGTGATGTCAAACAAAAAAGAGAATCTTGTGAAGTGTGTGTACTAACAAGACGGGCATTATGTAGTTAAGTTACGTAATTTTAGAGTCCTTCTTAGAGCCTAGTAATTTTTTAATCATCCCACTGAAAATTCTTTTAGGAAAAGAGGTTATTAGTACTATCAAAGGTTTCGTTGTTATTGATCAGTGAGTTTTAAGATATTCATAATTGTAATCCGTAAGTATTTAGTTGAATTTAAAGCCTTTATATTTGTGTGACTTATCGTCTAACCGAAATTTAGCCGATTTCTTTTCGTAGAGACGGAACTAAGAGGTGATCCAAGTTACTGACTGGCTACCGACTGCATGGCGACTCAGTTCTGAAGAAAGCGCTACTCTACAGGGATGCAATCTGCAGATGAAGTGTGCGAGCATGGCGAACACAGGGCACATTTTGCTATTGAATTTTCTCATTACGAGAGCCATTCAAAAGCCAAGATCGCACAAAATACTTTATTCAAGGCAACCGCTTTCAAGTCTTAGCTGTCATCTTCAGGTCCAAAAACATTTTTTTTAAAAAATAAAAGCAGTATGTACACTCCTGGAAATTGAAATAAGAACACCGTGAATTCATTGTCCCAGGAAGGGGAAACTTTATTGACACATTCCTGGGGTCAGATACATCACATGATCACACTGACAGAACCACAGGCACATAGACACAGGCAACAGAGCATGCACAATGTCGGCACTAGTACAGTGTATATCCACCTTTCGCAGCAATGCAGGCTGCTATTCTCCCATGGAGACGATCGTAGAGATGCTGGATGTAGTCCTGTGGAACGGCTTGCCATGCCATTTCCACCTGGCGCCTCAGTTGGACCAGCGTTCGTGCTGGACGTGCAGACCGCGTGAGACGACGCTTCATCCAGTCCCAAACACGCTCAATGGGGGACAGATCCGGAGATCTTGCTGGCCAGGGTAGTTGACTTACACCTTCTAGAGCACGTTGGGTGGCACGGGATACATGCGGACGTGCATTGTCCTGTTGGAACAGCAAGTTCCCTTGCCGGTCTAGGAATGGTAGAACGATGGGTTCGATGACGGTTTGGATGTACCGTGCACTATTCAGTGTCCCCTCGACGATCACCAGTGGTGTACGGCCAGTGTAGGAGATCGCTCCCCACACCATGATGCCGGGTGTTGGCCCTGTGTGCCTCGGTCGTATGCAGTCCTGATTGTGGCACTCACCTGCACGGCTCCAAACACGCATACGACCATCATTGGCACCAAGGCAGAAGCGACTCTCATTGCTGAAGACGACACGTCTCCATTCGTCCCTCCATTCACGCCTGTCGCGACACCACTGGAGGCGGGCTGCACGATGTTGGGGCGTGAGCGGAAGACGGCCTAACGGTGTGCGGGACCGTAGCCCAGCTTCATGGAGACGGTTGCGAATGGTCCTCGCCGATACCGCAGGAGCAACAGTGTCCCTAATTTGCTGGGAAGTGGCGGTGCGGTCCCCTACGGCACTGCGTAGGATCCTACGGTCTTGGCGTGCATCCGTGCGTCGCTGCGGTCCGGTCCCAGGTCGACAGGCACGTGCACCTTCCGCCGACCACTGGCGACAACATCGATGTACTGTGGAGACCTCACGCCCCACGTGTTGAGCAATTCGGCGGTACGTCCACCCGGCCTCCCGCATGCCCACTGTACGCCCTCGCTCAAAGTCCGTCAACTGCACATACGGTTCACGTCCACGCTGTCGCGGCATGCTACCAGTGTTAAAGACTGCGATGGAGCTCCGTATGCCACGGCAAACTGGCTGACACTGACGGCGGCGGTGCACAAATGCTGCACAGCTAGCGCCATTCGACGGCCAACACCGCGGTTCCTGGTGTGTCCGCTGTGCCGTGCGTGTGATCATTGCTTGTACAGCCCTCTCGCAGTGTCCGGAGCAAGTATGGTGGGTCTGACACACCGGTGTTAATGTGTTCTTTTTTCCATTTCCAGGAGTGTATATGGACGTGGCTTTTTGGACAAGATGTCATGTACTTTTAAATATTCTAGCGATGACAAACACTTATATTGCGCAGAGTTTTATCTACTTGACAGATGTGCATGAGGTCAGCATAATATAAACATGTTGTACTACAAAAACAAAAGTGTAAGACCTGAAGATAACAGCTAAGACTGTTGAAACTCTTTGTCTTGAATAAAAAATATTTTGTGCAAAATTTGCTTTTGAAAAGTTTTCAACATTTTGTTGTCATGCTCGATCGTCTTTTGTTGTACTCTGTACGTCAAGTCGAGATTCAACGTCAGATGATGTGATATTCTTAATAGAGGCGTATGAAAATACAAACGAGGTTTTCATTCATCAAAATGTCCAGAAAAACGTAAGCTGTGTATTATTTGTAGCAGTGAACGAGTTTTAACCGACAGATTCAGCTTTTTATGAAATGCCTGAAGACTGATTACTTACTCTGACCTAAGAGTGGGTGATATACGTTCAACTGCTACATTGTTCCCTCGTGTTGGTATTACGCTGTTCTCTGGCTGAAGAAATGAACTATACTAAAGGACTGTAACACTATTTGCGCATTTTATAAAAAAAGATGTGACTTCTGAATGTGTGTCTGAAATTCCTTCACTGTTACCAATAACAAGTGGCTCACATTTTACTCTTAAGTTCTGATGTAATTTAGGAAGTAAAATAAGCAGTGTTTTCGTGTTCCGGTGGAGTTTTCAGTTATCGTCTCAGTCCTGGCGCAAATTATTGGCTCACGGTAGAAGCTATTAATGTATGCTTATACTTGACTATAGGTTGCGATTTGTTTCATTATAATATTTTGCATGCGGAGAAACCACTACGGAACGCGCTATAGCGGAGAGCACGTAAGTATTTTAGAAAGAGCTCGTGAGAATCTGTGTGATCGCGTCAGAAAAATAAATTTGGGAAAAGATTGTCGAATGTTTCGGTCAGTTATTGGATCTTTGTAACTGTATTGGTGCACTGAATGGCAAGGAAGTCAGAATGCAAATTACAAATCAAATCATATTGTGAAGTTACGATTCTCTTAGGTTATTTACTATCACCGAGATTACTTACTGTAAATGCCGGCCGGAGTGGCCGTGCGGTTCTAGGCGCTACAGTCTGGAGCCGAGCGACCGCTACGGTCGCAGGTTCGAATCCTGCCTCGGGCATGGATGTGTGTGATGTCCTTAGGTTAGTTAGGCTTAATTAGTTCTAAGTTCTAGGCGACTGATGACCTCAGAAGTTAAGTCGCATAGTGCTCAGAGCCATTTGAACTTACTATAAATAAATAAATAGTGACGGTTGAACCATTTCATGCTTTATATTTAATCACTCTTCTATGGTGTTGAAACATGGATTCTGACAGCATCGTTGGGTAAGCGGCTGGAGGCTATTGCGATGTGGCTGTACAGGAGAATGTTAAGAATACCGTGGACAGTGCATGTCACAAATGTCGAGGTCCTATGAAGAATTAAGAAAGAGAAAGGAAGAAAGAAAGAAGTACTGGGCAATAAAGATCCAGCACCTGGGACACGTCATTCGGAACAATAACTCCGATGCCATCTCCTCCAGATCATCCTGCGAGGAAAAATACCATGGAAGAGAAGCGTTGGCCGGAGAAGAATATTGTGGCTTAAGAACATCATAACGTGTGCCTCTAAAGCATCTACAGAGGTACTTAGAGCTGCAAGTGACAGGAAAAGCACTGCCAAGACGGTTGCCAACATCCGGGACGGATAGGAACCAGAAGAAGATTCCTTAATAACGTAACCAGGCATTCTGTGTTACGATTACAATACATCCAGTCCACGAACGGTATACAATAACAATTAAACCAGTTATAGTAAAGAATATGTCGTATTTCAATTATATCAGTTTTATTAATACTGTATTGAGTAATTTCTTCATAGCTCTTCGGCAGGTAGTAATGACATTCTAAAAAAATGTATGGGAGCAGTGCAGAAGGAATCAAATCTGGAGAGTAAGTTGACTGATGTGGGGAAGGGAGAGAAATAATAGTGTAAGTTTACCAGGTAAGATGGAAAGAACAATTACATAGCGATGAGGTAAACATGGACAACGCTGGAAACGTGACAGAAATACTGTTTCACTGTTGGATAGAGGGCAGACCACTAGCACACACAGAGGGAGGACAAGCTGGTGATAAAAACTTTAATCTAACCTTGAACACAGAGCGGTTTTTGATAAGACGCAGGTTACAAGATATTTTGTTCCAGAGACGGATTGCTTACATGGATAAGGAATAGGAGGAAGATTTAGTGTTATTCGCAGGTATAGTCGAGATATTAGGCGTATCAGATCTTGTGTTACAGTTGTGAAACGGTGATAGGTATTTCATAAGCGAGGAGAGCTGCTAGTGACACCATTGACGAAAACAGAAAGTGAACAAATCACGTCAGCCACAAAATGACATCCACCATATATGAGTATAGGAATGACTGATGAAACAAAACATCTCACGCAACCATTCACAGGTAGGGTGCGTCGTTTGGAGTTTTTATTATTTGTGTCATGTCGAGATACATTACAGCCGTAGACCGGCCGGGGTGTCCGAGCGGTTCTAGGTGTTACAGTCTGGGACCACGCGACCGCTACGGTCGCAGTTCCGAATCCTGCCTCGGGCATGGATGTGTGTGGTGTCCTTAGGTTAGTTAGGTTTAAGTAGTTCTAAGTTCTAGGGGTTCAAATGGCTCTGAGCACTATGGGACTTAACACTGTGGTCATCAGTCCCCTAGAACTTAGAACTACTTAAACCTAACTAACCTAAGGACATCACACACACCCATGCCCGAGGCAGGATTCGAACCTGCGACCGTAGTGGTGACGCGGTTCCAGACTGAAGCGCCTAGATCCGCACGGCCACACCGGCTGGCAGTTCTAGGGGACTGATGACCTCAGCAGTTAAGTCCCATAGTGCTCAGAGCCATTTGAACCATTACAGCCGTAAATACCCGACAAGATGAGAGACTTGACAGGTTCTTTTGCTGTTCTCTGTGTGAGATGGAAATTTATGCAACGATAACAGTGCTTGTGTAACGCGCACTAAGCTTTCATCTAGTTTTGAATGTTCGTCCTATTCCCAGTTCCTGAAGTATGTAACTGTTGCGGCGCACAGAAACTTCGGCCCTGAGTCCGCTATCACAACTCCAGCTGTCCAATTAGACAGCTCCCTTCTCTCTCCCGCAATGTTATTGCGCAACTTCTGCGTCAGAGGGACTTCCCGACCGCGCCGTCAACTTCGTGGTGAGGGACTGTTTCAGCAGAACCAGATCCTCAGCAAGAAGTAACGAGCTCCTAGAGACATTTGTAACTGAGGATCCACGTTACGTCTCTAGTAATTCCAACTTGATGCTACGGTAGGCCCCTGTAAAAGGTCACTCAGATCCTTCGTTCGCCTATACAGCAAGATAATTTTGCCGTTGTTTTACTTGTTTAGGCTGCCTGTGCAGCTGTTTCTTATGGTAGCTTGTAAGATGATTCTCGAGTTGGAGATAATACCAGTATTCCGATGCGGTAAGAAATTGTAATTTTATATGTAGTAATCAGCTCTACTTGGTAGTTTTATTTACATGCAGTCGGTTGCGTTGTTGCAACATACCCTCTTCCACAACTGCAACACCTAAGCGAGTTGCATTAAATAAAACCAGCAACTACAGGTGATGGTGTTGTAACTATGTATAAGGTATAGCAGCTGTTGCCCCAGTATCCACCAGCAGATGGATTTACGGAGGAATTTTAATCGTAAAGATTTGTTTGTCAAAGAGAAAAAGAGGTGGTGGCGTCCGATTCTTGATCGACAGATTTTGTACCAGTCTTTTGGATTAAATTACAAAAAAAAATGATTCAAATAGCTCTGAGCACTATGGGACTCAACATCTTAGGTCATAAGTCCCCTAGAACTTAGAACTACTTAAACCTAACTAACCTAAGGACATCACAGACATCCATGCCCGAGGCACGATTCGAACCTGCGACCGTAGCAGTCGCGCGGTTCCGGACTGCGCGCCTAGAACCGCTAGACCACCGCGGCCGGCGATTAAATTACAAACCTCGTCGCAGTGCCTCGTGAAGTGAGGGCATATGACGCTGTTCATGCCGATCCGTCTACAGAATGAGATCCCGTGCTCATTACTAATCCCGTGACCCGCAACAAGTTGCAATGTCTTATCAAACAGTTTTCGAGAACAACAAATATTTTATTTCCAATATTTCGTGTAATTAGTGACTGAATTTAAAAATATAATACTGTTCTAATTGTGGGGCGGCGGGTGGAAAGTTATTTTTCTATTGTATCGTTGCTGTTCTCAACACAGGCTCTCTAACTACAATGTTGGCAACCATAAAGTGATTAGCAAAAACGTGATGCCTGTAATTAAAGTTCGCTGTGCCCACTCTGATGGAGAAATAAAGTTATTGATCGTTGAAGTTCATTACGCTGAGGATTTAGGATGATGTCCGGGATTCATAGAAAATGCAGTTTACTATAACAATTTTCACTATATTCTGAAAACGATAAAGCGTAAAGTTTCAAATAAACGTTTAACCAAGCATTGCTGCTATCAGCTATTGTACTATCAGAGATGTTCAGAGTCTATTGCGCGGATCCTATTATCCCTAGATAACGAAACTATTAAATCACCGTTATCGATGTAAATGTTCAAAGTGAATGCTCGCCAAAATGTGATGTTAATACTCATCAAACGCCACGCTAGTAATGATAGAAGGTCTGTCCTGCGGCGACACGTGAAAATACGACATACGCAAACTGAGAATAAATCACTGTAGTCGTTTCGCAATGAACACTTTACCACGATGCGAACTCATTGTTACGTGCATACAGAGTTACGAAATACGACATCCAAAGCTGTTCCTTACAACTGCACAAACGCGACGCGGCTTCCGACACGGAGTGTGCGCTGATAAGAATCTAAAAGAGAACTGCGGCCTGACTCTAGCTCGCAGCGCTCTTATTTATAAAGCAGCGGTGCGGACCGCCGAAGGCCCAGCCGACAACATTTGCCTTCCTACCTGGCCGCTCGGCTACTAAAGGACCACTTCAAGTTATTAAATAATTAACTGCTTCATTCGCTTAAGGCCAATGAAGCTCCCAATTTAATTGTGCACTCAGCACACAGGTAAGTATCTATAATAAAATTCTGATCTGGCTAAGCTAAATACTTTTGGCGAGATTTATATTTTAGTTGCACTGCACGCAATAGATGAGCTCTGAACTTACCCTTTGGAGACACGCTACAGCCATAGTACTATAGCTACCTTTTGGAAACTTCTCACATCTTTGTTATTACACAGTATCTCAATTCTACCTAAATCTAAACATCCTAGCTTTATCTAATCACTCACTTAATCTATCTTGCTTCCTTACTCTTATGACACAAAAACAGAAAATCATGAATTTCACCCAAAATTTTATTTTGTGAGATCCAGCATGCTGTTTCCATTAAATTACAAGGAAAAAGGAATCCGAATATAAATTTTGAAGTTTCTAGCTCCTTCCTGTTGCTCCGATGATTTTTACGTAAAACGTCCAAATTTCGAAAACTGTTAAAGTTACTAAACTGAAACTTAACACATAATTATTTCAGCATCACTCCTGACGTGCTATTAACTTTTCATATTATTTACTTTACTTTTAAGGTATTTCGCAACATTCATGACGTCATAGCTAGTTAGACCGGACTAGGCTGGCACACAATGGAAAGCATGTGAATTCCATATGGCGTGAGTAGGCTGCTTTCCTACATAATCTATTCAGTATGAGGTACAAACATATCTCAAAAGTTTAAGACACAAAGTAATTAAAGACATTAACTGCCAATGGGCACTGATTTGTATCAATGGGTCGAGTTGAAAATGTGTGCCGGGCTGGGATTCGAAACCAGGTCCCCTATTTACTACGTAAATGCACTGCAACGCTATCCGGACACTAATCACCGCAACCGCAGCATTACCATTGCACGCCTCCCGTCAGACCCAAATTCTCAACTTTTACCACACACTTCTGACGTAATGGTTCTCCACATTAGTCTCATTACTGGCTGCATCTCGCCGATTCCCGTAAGAGTTTGAGTTTGGTGTGCGTCAGCACTGAAGATATCATTGGCTGTCGTCGCCTTAATTATATATACGTGGTGACTGCTCTTTCGGGCATGATATATATTAAAAGTGTAACACAATATAACAAGTATTACCAGACCGAAAACAGCTTCTCTCACTGCACAAAAAAGACGAGTAAGTCCGGGGCAGAGCCAGGGATGTCAAAGAAAGGAACTAGGTTTTGGAAAAATCTGGCAGCTTCAAAGACACTTCAATCAAAACATCTTCACATATTCGCGCATTTCTACTTGTTAGTAATAATACCCATGCCATGTATCATGTCAAGCAAAATAACATGATTAATGATGTCGTGTCGTAGAACATGACACATGCCATCATGTCATCGAACATGGCATTTGCCATGTCGCGCAATATGACACAACGTGTCAAAGTTTACGGTGAATGCATCAACACTCTAGGATACCTCCTATTATAGATGCACCGCCACTCTTTAAATCGTGTTTATTTGTTCTTATAAATGGTTCAAATGGCTCTGAGCGCTATGGGACTTAACTTACGAGGTCATCAGTCCCCTAAAACTTGGAACTACTTAAACCTAACCAACCTAAGGACATCACACACACCCATGCACGAGGCAGGATTCGAACCTGCGACTGTAGCGGTCGCGCGGTTGCAGACTGGAGCACCTAGAACCGCTCGGCCACCCTGGCTGGCTTTGTTCTTAGACCCCTCACTGTATATGTAACGGTAGGTGGGTTTGGAGGAGAAATGATCCTCTCGAGAAAAAAAAATCGAATCTCCCTCCCCTACCAGGAATCAAAAAATTATTACCATCCCACTAGGAACATAATCCACTCCCAGAAATTTTATCCCCCAGAAAAAGTTTTTTAACTGTTAGATCTTCAGACATATATTGTTTACTATGGGTTTTTAGCACGGGATCCATGAATTTCAAAACGTAAGTCTGTCAACACCTTGTAGTTAAGGGAGCTCACTGCGCTGGGTAAGTAGGGTTAACTCGTAAAAAAGCGCAAACATGTCAAGATGTTTTGATTTAAATGTCTTTGAAGATGCCACATAGGCCGAAAAGCCAGTGCAATTCTTTTACATCCTTAATTCTAGGCGCGACAATCTGGACCCGCGCGACCGCTACGGTCGAGGGTTCGAATCCTGCCTCGGGCATGGATATGTGTGATGTCCTTAGGTTAGTAAGGTTTAAGTATTTCTAAGTTCTACGGGACTGATGACCTCAGATGTTAAGTCCCATAGTGCTCAGAGCCATTTGAACCATTTGAACCTTAACTCTGCCCAGGACACATTCGCCTTTGCGCTATGATAGCATTTTTCATTCTGGTTCACAACTTTTTCTCTACTGTAATTTTGACATCAGACCACCGTAGCTTGGCAACAGATTTAGATTTTTGGTGACTCCGGCGGCGACTGATCCGATAAAGGATTTTTTTTTCTTTCGAGCCATGCTGCTTATTTCGTGGCAAAGGATAAAGCTTTCAGAAAACATCAGAACGACCGATAATTACAAGTATTTTTCTACCTTCTTACAAAATTTGAACCGATTCGCACAAGAAAGAGACATAAAAGTGACGAAAAACGTGTTTCTTGTGCGTAAAATTCGAAAGAAACTAGATTTCTCAACGCGAGTTTTCAATTGTATTGTAATAATTTATGTTTTATTTATTTATTTGATTCACTTTGCGCTGTTTCCGCGTATACATTTCACGTAATAACGAATTTTACGTTCTGCATTTAGCTCGACGTGAAACAATCGTATCTCGACAACGGATAAATATTATATATATACACTACTGCCCACTAAAATTGCTACACCAAGAAAAAATGCAGATGATAAACGGGTATTCATTGGACAAATATATTATACTAGAACTGACGTGTGGTTACATTTTCACGGAATTTGGGTGCATTGGTCCTGAGAAATCAGTACCCAGAACAACCACCTCTGGCCGTAATAACGGCCTTGATACGCCTGGGCATTGAGTCAAACAGAGCTTGGATGGCGTGTACAGGTACAGCTGCCCAAGCAGCTTCAAGACGACACCACAGTTCATCAACAGCAGTGACTGGCGTATTGTGATGAGACGTTTTCAATTGGTGAGAGAGCCGGAGAATGTGCTGGCTAGAGCAGCAGTCGAACATTTCCTGTATCCAGAAAGGCCCTTACAGGACCTGCAACATGCGGTCGTGCATTATCCTGCTCATATGTAGGGTTTCGCAGGTATTGAATGAAGGGTAGAACCACGGGTCGTAACACATTCTGAAACGTAACGTCCACTGTTCAAAGTGCCGTCAGTGCGAAAAAGAGGTAACCGAGTCGTGTAACCAATGGCACCCCATACCATCACGCCGGGTGATACGCCAGTATGGCGATGACGAATACCCGCTTCCAATGTGCGTTCGCCCCGATGTAGCCAAACACGGATGCGATCATCATGATGCTGCAAATATAACCTGGATTCATCAAAAAAAAAAAAAAAAAAAAGAGGCCATAATGAAGTTGTAAACATAACCTGGATTCACCCGAAAAAATGAAGTTTTGCCATTCGTGCACCCATGTTCGTCGTTGAGTATACCCTCGCAGGCGCTCCTGTCTGTGATGCAGCGTCAAGGGTAACCGTAGCCATGGTCTCCGAGCTGATAGTCCATGCTGCTGCAAACGTCGTCGCACTGTTCGTGTAGATGGTTGTTGTCTTCCAAACGTCCCCATCTGTTGAGTCAGGGCCGGCCGAAGTGGCCGTGCGGTTAAAGGCGCTGCAGTCTGGAACCGCAAGACCGCTACGGTCGCAGGTTCGAATCCTGCCTCGGGCATGGATGTTTGTGCTGTCCTTAGGTTAGTTAGGTTTAACTAGTTCTAAGTTCTAGGGGACTAATGACCTCAGCAGTTGAGTCCCATAGTGCTCAGAGCCATTTGAACCATTTTTTTTTTTTTGTTGAGTCAGGGATCGAGACGTGGCTGCACGATTCGTTACAGCCATGCGGATAAGATACCTGTCATCTCGACTGCTAGTGATACGAGGCCGTTGGGATCCAGTACGGCGTTCCGTATTACCCTCCTGAACCCACTGATTCCATATTCTGCTAACAGTCATTGTATCTCGACCAAAGCGAGCAGCAATGTCGCGATACGATAAACCGCAATCGCGATAGGCTACAATCCGACCTTTATCAAAGTCGGAAACATGATAGTACGCATTCCTCCTCCTTTCACTAGGCATCACAACAACGTTTCACCAGGCAACGACGGTCAACTCCAGTTTGTGTATGAGAAATCGGTGGGAAACTTTCCTCATGTCAGCACTGTGTAGGTGTCGCCACCAGCGCCAACCTTATGTGAATGCTCTGTAAAGATAATCATTTGCATATCACAACATTCCTGTCGGTTAAATTTCGCGTCTGTAGTACATCATCTTCGTGGTGTAGCAATTTTAATGGCCAGTAGTGTACTTATATATATTAGATATATACAAGTTTGAACCGATTCTCGTACAAGTTTGAACCGATTCTCGTTCAAGTTTGAACCGATTCTCGGACACGGTTGAACCGATTCTCGTACAAGTTTTGAGAGATTCGTACAAGTTTGGAGCGATTCGTATAAGTGTGGAGTACGGAAGTGGCGCTCTTTATAAATCTCCAAGAAACACATTTTTGCATGTAAAATCCAAGTGAAACAAAATTTTTTCAAGAGATTTAAACTAATCGTAGGTCAAGGTCCGATACACTGGTGGACCAAATTTGAACCATCCACCTCATTTCAGTCCGCTGTTAATAACGGTGACTGTATTTGCACGTAAAATCCGAAAAAGGTTTCTGGTTTTGCACGTAAAAGCCGAACGGTGCACATACTAATGGTGCCACTAGCTGAGCATTAATTTCAGCCGAACTGAAATATTTTGGAAAAGGAATTAATCGATTCGCACAATTTTCCTGGGTGCCAGAGATCCAGTTCGTCGTTCAAACCTTGCTTAATATACTGCAACACAGTAAGACATGTCCGAATGGCTATAAAAATGGCCGCTGTTCCTAGTTAAACCAAAAACTTTTGCTCCATGTTTCTAACTAAGACAGGATCCGAGCAACAAGGCCCACCTTCTCCAAAAATGATGATTATCCACGCAGCTTTTTCAGGCGTGACTGCTACAACACTTCCCCTGTGTTACGACAGAGACTATAGCATAGCTGACGGCTCGCATATACCCGGAGCGAATTCATCCAGTTTATAAGAATGAGAGCGTTTAGCGACTTAACTTTAAAAATAATTTCAAACATTTAACAAACTTTTTCTCGCTGACAACCCTCACACAAACTGATGAAAGGAAAAAAATTTATCACTTCGCCGTTCATGCAGTAAAACTATTTCATTAGACATGATGTTTTAGCGTATTACCTTTCTACTATCGACTCTGTTCGTAACACAGTTGGCAGACAGTAACCACATGTGCTACTGAATACGCCTGCAAAATTATATCATATTAAATAGACAGTTCAGCACTCTTCAGCTATCCACACTAGACACACACAAAACTCACACATTATGAGAGTACAAGGGACGTAGTGAAAGCTTAATTCCACTATCGATAACTATTTATCACTCGTATTTAGGTATACGGCAGTTCAAAATCCACCTAAGGCAATCTAGATTTAGGTTTTGTGTTATTTCCCTAAATCACTGAAGTCTCGTGCCAGGAAATTTCCTTTTGTAAGAAAAACTTATGACTTCCTTCCATTCTGAGCTTCTGCTCTGTTTCTAACGGCTGCTCCGTCGACGGGACGTTAGGGTGTCATCTCCCTCTCCCTTTTAACCCGGTCTGTTGGAACCATTTCTTCTCTCAAATTTCTCCAATGCTCATTTCGTTAGAACGAGACAAAATTTACCTGCATAGTAAACATGTTTTCACTTCTAACGACAAGAAATATAACTTACATTACAGTGACGAAAGCGTACAAATTTTATGACAGTGAAAGAAATTATATCGATTAATATCCTGGAGTAATACCTACAAATTAACGTAACACTAGAACAGATTCAACAGATCTGTTTCACTGGTGCAACTAATGCCGGCTTAGCTTCTGAATCACATTCATCAGCCGTTCGACAGCAACCAATTTCCGTCTAAATGCTTTAAAAAGAAATACGAAATGAAAATATATTTGCACATCATTTGATGGAGATCTTTTGAAAGACGTTTATCACTCGCTGACAGATTGCCTCACATCAAATGGCGGCGGTAAGGACATCGAAGACTGTCCAGTTAGCAGACGTATTCACACATGCAATAAAGTGGCAACACCAATAAATAAATAATGGAGAGTAATGAAATTTTGTGAATACCATTATCTAGGTAACATTCTTAACTTATTAACATTGCAAGTTCGCAGGTTAATGTTAGCACGAGATAACCCAATTCAAATGTGAAATGCTGGTACATTAATAACCGATGTAACCACAAGGAAATTGAATGCAAGCATGCAAACGTGAATGTGTTGTGTAGTATCAACTTGTCGGCTGGAATTCCATGCCTGTTGCCTTTGGTTGATTGACACAGGGACGGTTAATGCTGTTTGTGGATGATGCTGCAGTTGTCGTCCGGTGATGTCACAAATGTGCTCGACTGGAGACACATATGGTGGTCGAGCGGGACAAGGCAACAAGCCGACACTACATGGAGCATGTTGTGTTACAAAGGTATGTGGGTTAGAATTGTCCTGGTGGGAAACACCTCCTGGAATGCTGTTTATGTGTGGTAGCAGAACAGGTCGAATCGCCAGACTGGCGTATAAATTTCCCGTCAGGGTGCTTGTGGTAACCGCGAGAACCCTCCGGTTGTCATGCGAAATCGCACCGCGGGCCATAACTCCAGATGTAGGTCCGGTGTGTCTAGCTTACAGACAGGTTTGTTGCAGAGCCACACCTGGCCGCCTCCTAACGCGATCATAAGTGAAACCGAAGCAGAACTGCCACAAACAAAAGTTAGACTTAATCCCCAACTGCGTTCGCCCCCGGTAGCTGAGTGGTCAGCGCGACCATATGTCAATCCTAAGGGACCGGGTTAGATTCCCAGCTGGGTCGGAGATTTTCTCCGCTCATGGACTGGGTGTTTTGTTGTCCTAATTGAACCGTGGATTTACTTTCCAAATCTTTTCTTAAAGAATTTACTTTATTTACTAGCGATTCATCAAAAACATCAACACATTTAATCAGTGGAAGTAATGGGTAACTGATGAAAACAAATTTCTTTCAACAAATGGAAATTTTATTCCTAAAAACCCTTTCCTTTTTTTAAAAAAAAAAAGAAAAAAGCAGATTTACAAATTATAATCAGAAAGCACCCTCTAAATATCAAGTTACAATTTATTCAGAGACAGAAATAACCTTTTTTTTGTTGACAGTTTGAGCTTTCGGGCTGAGAACCTTGCCGCTCCCTTTTAACATGGCCGTAGTCACGGCCGCTCACAACCTCTGGAAGACTACACTGGCGCAAATCTGCAACATACCAGATTACTTTAAACTAAAAATTTTAACAACTCACACAAACACAAACTGTGTACTCCGTAGGGGGGATGGAAATGGTACAAAACACTCACATTAAAGAAATTACTTGCCACTGAAAGTGCAACACGTTTTTAAAAGAAAACTCTTACGGTGGAACAGTGGCAACTTTATATACTAAAATGACCATTTAAATAAAAACCCATGAAATGCTGTCTTACATAAAATGTACAAACATGCTCTACATTACACATATACCGCCACTCAAGATGATAGGCAAGATAAAAAGATGTTTCAGGATTTCGGCCTTGCCGGCCGAAGTGGCCGTGCGGTTAAAGGCGCTGCAGTCTGGAACCGCAAGACCGCTACGGTCGCAGGTTCGAATCCTGCCTCGGCCATGGATGTTTGTGATGTCCTTAGGTTAGTTAGGTTTAACTAGTTCTAAGTTCTAGGAGACTAATGACCTCAGCAGTTGAGTCCCATAGTGCTCAGAGCCATTTGAACCATTCTGAATTCGGCCTTTACACCTTAAGCAATAAATTCGTTAACACAGAATCCGACAAACATGACAGAGGCAGCTATTAACGTACGGCAGACCGACAGACACACAGACAGACACTAACTGCCTAACAAATGCGGATGAGAGACAGACGAGCAAGCTGGGGACGAGAGACTGACCAAGAATTTAACATGTAAATGAAACAAAATATCACGAATCGCTTCTAATAAACTACAATGTCTGGCGAAGACCAGGCGCAGCACCCCCAAAACGCTCTCCCGAACCGTCCGCTGCCAGCCGCTTCAACGGACGCAGCAAGGCGCGCCGATCTCCCGTCTCACGGCGTCGCAGCTCGCACCGGCCAGACTGATGTCGTGGGTTGACTCCTGTTGCCCTCGTGTCGGCCGCGAAGCCACAATCCCTCGCTATACCGCGCGGCCCACTGAACTGACGTGGCGACCTCAAATGCGCCGACGCTCAAGACGGACAAGTCATCTTATGTCTCAGTGCGCGACCGACCAACCGATCAATCCAACCGCCAATGCCCATTTCCTGAACAAACTAGAGCAGACTGGTGGCCTAACACATACTAGCATTCCAGTCGACAGACGGACACTGACTGCCCACACTGACCCGGCTGCCCAACTGCCTAGACTCGCCGCCCAGCGAGTTTTTTTTTTTTTACTTTAATGTTATTTTAATACCTGTACAAATCAGGTAGGCTGGCAGCGGCACACTACGCCGCTCTTCAGCCATAGTGTTTACAATAGTATAAGAACGGAGAATGATAATTAACATAGTGACGGGCAAAAGAGAGAGGTCACAGAGACACATAAAACACGGAGTCGTTCACATGTGACGATAACAACACTGAAAACACGTTGGCATGGCGCACAGAACACTCATGAATCCGACGGCACAAGTGAACATAGTAGTGGGACGGCGGACACCAAAAACACTAAACGACGTCACACACACGAGACACAGAAGGCGATGGTCTCCGGCGTGCGAATGTTCACTAGGCGTGTGCGAGTCTGGGGACCTGCCAAGAGAGGAGGAGGAGAAAGGGGAGCGGAAGAGCAGAGGTGCCACGGGCAGGGGAGATAGGGGGGAGGGAGGAAGGGGGAGAGGAAGCCCGGGGGAAGAGGGGGGAGGGAGGGGACGGGGAAAAGGGAAAAGAAGAGAAGAGATGGGAGGGAGGGTGCCGAAAGGAAAGGGCACCGGAAGTAGGGGGCAGGGCAGGGTCAAAGTTGATAGGAGGGGTAGATGGAGGGGACGAGGACATCATCAGGGAGAGGGAGCTGGCGGAAGCCACCTTGGGAGAGGGTGAGGAGGGTGGAGAGATGGAGACCGGGCGGGACGTGGGAATACAGGCGCGGCAGTGGGCGGGGGTGGGAGAGGATCGGGGAGACGAGCGGGTGAGGAGGATCAAGTTTATGGGAGGTGTACAGGATCCGTATCCTTTCAAGGAAAAGGAGGGCGCCCAGCGAGCTCATAGCGCCCCTTAAATGCACGTGAGCAGGCCACCTTTCCCCTTTCCCACCAGAGGGAGACACCAAAGCTGCGATTGCCACAGTGGCGCCACCGCCAGAAACGGAGGGCGACTTCTTCACGCTACGGGCTGCGGCGCGCTCTTCAAAACAGCAAATTTTACTACGGCTCACTAATTTCATCCCCATCGACGAGCAAGTCGCCAAAGTGGCGTCAGATCGAAAGACTTGCACCCGGTGAACGGTCTACCCGACGGGACGCCCTAGTCACACGACATTTACATTTTATCCCGAACCACCAAACGACGTCAGTCAGTGAAAGTCATAGTTGACACTGGCTCTCTTCCATGCAAATGTTTGTTACTTGTGGTGCAGTGTCAGTGATAAACAATGTTTCCATGTTGACGATGCTGGTCCCTACTCAACAATTTTTGTTTCTAGGGTTAGATCCTGCTCCTATTTCTCTAGACATTTTGTTGATGACGGCTGGAGCATTTAAGACAATTTTGTGCAGGAAGATAGATGACTTATTTAGTGTTACGGGAAATTTGAGGCACTTATGTACTGAAAGGTCCATATTCCTCACACGCTAATCTAGATTGTATCAGTTCGATGCATCCCGGTTTAAAATAGTTCTAATTACGATTTCTGTATCGTCTTTAGGTCAACAGATTCTCACCTGCATATGTGACTATAATTTCAATGAAATAGTTGTGATTAATAAATAATTTTGACGCAGCCGTCGTGAATTTCATCACTTGAAATCTATTATCACAGCTGCGGTTGTTCCTCATATCAAGTGATTTGTAACTGGAGTATCAGTTGGACTCGCGCTCGTTCAAGGTGGTCATGGGTAACACTTACCTTTCCCGTGTGTGTGTGTGTGTGTGTGTGTGTGTGTGTGTGTGTGTGTGTGTGTGTGCGTGTTGAAAGTTCTGCTCAGCACCACGACTAGCGCACCGTCTGGAAACATCCTTGTCCCTTGTAACTCCGAACTGTTCCATTTACGGTGCAACAGGATTGTAACGCTACAACTTGGCAGCTACATGCGATTTCTGGTCAACAAGTGAACTCAAATATAACAGAAATAACACAGCAGTCGTGTCAAGACCACAGACATCACATCGATGTCTTTTTTGGTCTGTTTGACACACGGCAGCAGGAGCACACATCCGTAATATTCGCCCTTTTATGTCAGACCGGCATCAGGGTAGAGGAACAGTTTCACATGAACTGCGAACAACATTTTGCGGAGAAAGCATTTTGCGGAGAAAGCATTTTGTAGCCGAACTTTTCATCACAACCGCGAAGTCGTCCTTTGTATGGCACCATACACCGAGCCTTTGACGTAGACATGACTGTATGAGTGGGAAGAGACCCGTAGGTGAATAAACGGTACGGAAAGCGCGCACCGTATTGAGTTCACCCTGCAGCAAAGCAGATCCTTTTCGCGGGAAACGCTTTTCTATGAATAAAAGATTGCCGGACCTCTGAAGCGTGACCTGTTTCCTGATAAGACTAAATGTGGGAGAAAATTTTTTCAGACGTGAAAGGACAATGTATTTACATATGCTTTGCAGAGGCTGAGTAAGCGGACACATGCCGCACTTCAAAACACTTCAACGACATACGCTAACATACCACGTGACACACTGCACAGACATTTCCGAGGCTATATTCTGTCAATGTTACTTACTTTGTCTCATTCTATTCACGTGTGAATGGAGGAAAACGTTGCTGTGTATATGCCTCTGTAAAGTACAAACTCATTTCAACGATCTCGCGAAAAATACAATTGTGGGAGCAGAAGTATCCCACAGTCCTCCTAACACACGGGATTCACTAAACACACCCAAGAAGATCCCACAAGAACAAATACATATTTAAATTCTGTGAGCATCTCCGTTATTTTACACACTGTGTTGTGCTAACCTGTTACTATCCCATCAGGGTTTTTCTGAATTCGTTCGATGTCCCCAGCCGTAGCAACTTCATGAGGACTCCAAAAGGCTGAAACAGTATTCTACAATAGATAGCACTATCGTTTTTGTATCCGGATTCCGTGACAAATGAACCGCTCTCTCCTTCATCACTGCCAAAAGCATGTCTTCCTTTCGGCTTCTTCGCTGCTTATTTCTCGTATTCATCTCATTTCGTATTATCTTTTAGTATTACTACATAATGAGGTAGCTGAGTGAGTGGGCAGCAGACAAGACTAACAGTAACAAGCATGACAGTCACATACAGTCCAAAACAGATATAGTACTTTCCTGTAAAATTCCTTCTACCCCAAAACGAAAGCCACTGGGTAGTAATGGCCCATATCACATTATACGCATTACGTAATGGATAAGCGAATCAAAATCAGCCTCGATCAATTGGTTCAAATGGCTCTGAGCATTATGAGACTTAACATCTGAGGTCATCAGTCCCCTAGAACTTAGAGCTACTTAAACCTAACTAACCTAAGGACATCACACACATCCATGCCCGAGGCAGGATTCGAACCTGCGACCGTAGCGGTCGCGCGGCTCCAGACTGTAGCGCCTAGAACCGCCCGGCCACTCCGGCCGGCCAGCCTCGATCACTACCAGTTTTTCTTTGTTACGGACGGCCACAAAATAATTCAAGACTGAAGTTAGAAAGAAAATTTCAGCTGTGTTAATAGCAACGGTAACACTAATTCAGTAATATATACACAGAATAAACGAAAAATATTAAGAACACCACCAGTTTAACTGCAAAAGAAATATCTTCCCCGCAAGAGCTACCATACTGACTTTTTTTTTTTATTTGCTCCCTATGATGATGAAAGATTTACTGTAACCGAAATCGGTCACACCGTTAGCGTGTGCAACTTAGACGGAAAAATAAACGACATTTGAAAAAATTTTTAAAGACAATATTTTTTTCTTCAACCAAATTTAGGTTTTTACCAGCTTCTCTTTCTTTTTTTTAATATCAAAAATTCGGAACGGACCACTACCGTAACACACAAAACAGGGATGCAATGGAGCCAGATCCAGCACATACAAAATAGAGAGCAAACGGTAGTGCTATGAGTGGATCCCAGAAATCTTTTTGAAAAATGAAAAACAAGTTCCTCAAAAGAAACTAAAAACAAGTGGCTGAACAACATCTGGGAATCCAAAGGACCCTATCTAGAGGTAGCTGGCTTCACTGGTAATCAGACAGTCTAGAGACCCAACTACGATCCCAGCCAGTGCTTAAAATGTGGGTAAAAATCAAAATACTTCCGGTGTAAGTACTCGCCATCTTTCTGCCAACAAACTTCTAAAAGAAGGACGAGGAGCGAACAGTGTCTGCCATTCAGATCTCTTTGAGCTAACTGACAATAGTAAGGTAACGATGAGAATGATACGAAATAGTGAACATTTTTTTTGGTCATCAGTCTACTGACTGGTTTGATGCGGCCCGCCACTAATTCCTTTCCTGTGCTAACCTCTTCATCTCAGAGTAGCACTTGCTTGACGTATTCCAATCTCTGTCTTCCTCTACAGTTTTTGCCCTCTACAGCTCCCTCTAATACCATGGAAGTCATTCCCTCATGTCTTAGCAGATGTCCTATCATCCTGTCCCTTCCCCTTATCAGTGTTTTCCACATATTCCTTTCCTCTCCGATTCTGCGTAGAACCTCCTCATTCCTTACCTTATCAGTCCACCTAATTTTCAACATAGTACCACATCTCAAATGCTTCGATTCTCTTCTGTTCCGGTTTTCCTACAGTCCATGTTTCACTACCATACAATGCTGTACTCCAGACGTACATCCTCAGAAATTTCTTCCTCAAATTGAGGCCGGTATTTGATATTAGTAGACTTCTCTTGGCCAGAAATGCCTTTTCATCATAGCGAGTCTGCTTTTGATGGCCTCCTTGCTCCGTCCGTCATTGGTTATTTTACTGCCTAGGTAGCAGAATTCCTTAACTTCATTGACTTCGTGACCATCGATCCTGATGTTAAGTTTCTCGCTGTTCTCATTTCTACTACTTCTCATTACCTTCGTCTTTCTCCGATTTACTCTCAAACCATACTGTGTACTCATTAGACTGTTCATTCCGTTCAGCAGATCATTTAATTCTTCTTCACTTTCACTCAGGATAGCAATGTCATCAGCGAATCGTATCATTGATATCCTTTCACCTTGTATTTTAATTCCACTCCTGGACCTTTCTTTTATTTCCATCATTGCTTCCTCGATGTACAGATTGAAGAGTAGGGCCGAAAGGCTACAGCCTTGTCTTACACCCTTCTTAATACGAGCACTTCGTTCTTGATCGCCCACTCTTATTATTCCCTCTTGGTTGTTGTATATATTGTATATGACTCGTCTCTCCCTATAGCTTACCCCTACTTTTTTTCAGAATCTCGAACAGCTTACACCATTTTATATTGTCGAACGCTTTTTCCACGTCGACAAATCCTATGAAAGTGTCTTGATTTTTCTTTAGCCTTGCTTCCATTATTAGCCGTAACGTCGGAATTGCCTCTCTCGTCCCTTTACTTTTCCTAAAGCCAAACTGATCGTCACCTAGCGCATTCTCAATTTTCTTTTCCATTCTTCTGTATATTATTCTTGTAAGCAGCTTCGATGCATGAGCTGTTAAGCTGATTGTGCGATAATTCTCGCACTTGTCAGCTCTTGCCGTCTTCGTAATTGTGTGGATGATGCTTTTCCGAAAGTCAGATGGTATATCGCCAGATTCATATATTCTACACACCAACGTGAATAGTCGTTTTGTTGCCAATTCCCTCAATGATTTTAGAAATTCTGATGGAATGTTATCCATCCCTTCTGCCTTATTTGACCGTAAGTCCTCCAAAGCTCCTTTAAATTCCGATTCTAATACTGGATCCCCTATCTCTTCTAAATCGACTCCTGTTTCTTCTTCTATCACATCAGACAAATCTTCCCCCTCATAGAGGCTTTCAATGTATTCTTTCCACCTATCTGCTCTCTCCTCTGCATTTAACAGTGGAATTCCCGTTGCACTCTTAATGTTACCACCGTTGCTTTTAATGTCACCAAAGGTTGTTTTGACTTTCCTGTATGCTGAGTCTGTCCTTCCACCAATCATATCTTTTTTGATGTCTTCACATTTTTCCTGCAGCCATTTCGTCTTAGCTCCCCTGCACTTCCTATTTATTTCATTCCTCAGCGACTTGTATTTCTGCATTCCTGATTTTCCCGGAACATGTTTGTACTTCCTCCTGTCATCAATCAACTGAAGTATTTCCTCTGTTACCCATGGTTTCTTCGCAGCTACCTTCTTTGTACTTATATTTTCCTTCCCAACTTGTGTGATGGCCCTTTTTAGAGATGTCCATTCCTCTTCAACTGTACTGCCTACTGCGCTATTCCTTGTTGCTGTATCTATAGCGTTAGAGAACTTCAAACGTATCTCGTCATTCCTTAGTACTTCCGTATCCCACTTCTTTGCGTATTGATTCTTCCTGACTAATGTCTTGAACTTCAGCCTACTCTTCATCACTACTATATTGTGATCTGAGTCTATATCTGCTCCTGGGTACGCCTTACAATCCAGTATCTGATTTCGGAATCTCTGTCTGACCATGATGTAATCTAATTGAAATCTTCCCGTATCTCCCGGCCTTTTCCAAGTATACCTCCTCCTCTTGTGATTCTTGTACAGGGTATTCGCTATTACTAGCTGAAACTTGTTACAGAACTCAATTAGTCTTTCTCCTCTTTCATTCCTTGTCCCAAGCCCATATTCTCCTGTAACCTTTTCTTCTACTCCTTCCCCTACAACTGAACTCCAGTCGCCCATGACTATTAGATTTTCGTCACCCTTTACATACTGCATTATCCTTTCAATATCCTCATACACTTTCTCTATCTGTTCATCTTCAGCTAGCGACGTCGGCATGTATACCTGAACTATCGTTGTCGGTGTTGGCCTGCTGTCGATTCTGATTAGAACAACCCGGTCACTGAACTGTTCACAGTAACACACCCTCTGCCCTACCTTCCTATTCATAACGAATCCTACACTTGTTATACCATTTTCTGCTGCTGTTGATATTACCCGATACTCATCTGACCAGAAATCCTTGTCTTCCTTCCACCTCACTTCACTGACCCCTACTATATCTAGATTGAGCCTTTGCATTTCCCTTTTCAGATTTTCTAGTTTCCCTACCACGTTCAAGCTTCTGGCATTCCACGCCCCGACTCGTAGAACGTTATCCTTTCGTTGATTATTCAATCTTTTTCTCATGGTAACCTCCCCTTTGGCAGTCCCCTCCCGGAGATCCGAATGTGGGACTATGCCGGAATCTTTTGCCAATGGAGAGATCATCATGACACTTCTTCAATTACAGGCCACATGTCCTGTGGATACACGTTACGTGTCTTTAATGCAGTGGTTTCCATTGCCTTCTGCATCCTCATGTCGTTGATCATTGCTGATTCTTCCGCCTTTAGGGGCAATTTCCCACCCCTAGAACAAAAGAGTGCCCTGAACCTCTATCCGCTCCTCCGCTCTCTTTGACAAGGCCGTTGGCAGAATGAGGCTGACTTCTTATGCCGGAAGTCTTCGGCCGCCATTGCTGATTACTTATCAAAATTTAGGCAGTGGCGGGGATCGATCCCGAGACGGTTTTGATTATCAATCAAAGACGCTACCCCTAGACCACGGTGAGCTATTGGACTAAAGGATAAAATTCTATGAGTAGAATTTGAGAAGTCTGAACGTGGTAAGGAAGCTGGGAAACTGAAAATGGAAATACAGAGGGTTAGCTTATGTAGAATGGAGGTCAGTGAATGGAAACGGATGTATTAACAGCGGCAGAAAATGGTAGAACGGGAGTAAGTTTCTTAGGAAGACAGGGCAGAGAGTGAGTCATTCTAAACAGTTCAGTGATGGAGTTATCAGAATCGACAACAAACCAAGGCGCCCGCAATAATTCAGATGCACATGCTGATGTCGCGAGTAGGAAATGTAGACGAGAAAATAATACATGAGGGTAGTCAACGGATAATTACGTATGTAAATTCAGATGTGGAACTGAAATGCAGTATTGGGGAAAGGAACAGAAGATGGTGTTACGAGTGAATATGGACTTCGTAGTAGGACAGGGAGAGAAAAAGACTAATTGAGTTCTGCCATAAATTTCATCCAGTAACAGCGAACACACTATTCAAGAATCAAAAGAGGATGAGCTACATTTGTAAAAGGAACAACGCACAGGAAATAACAGCTGGATTGTGCCCTACATCATCGTCAGACAGAGATTCCGAAATCAGATATTTGATTGTAAGGCGTATCCAGGAGAAAATGTGACTAGTATCGCAATTTAGTAACGACGAAGTGTGGTCTGATGTTTAAGAGAACCACCCGAAATGGTCAGTGAGGAAGGAAGTGTGACACCGAAGTACTGAGAAATGATGCCGTGCTTTTGAAGTTATCCAAGGCTGTAATTATTGGCTCTAAGCACTATGGGACTTAACATCTGAGGTCATCAGTCCCCTTGACTTAGAACTACTAAAACCTAACCAACCTAACGACAGCACACACATCCATTCCCGAGGCAGGATTCGAACCTGCGAAGGTAGCAGCAGCCTAGAACCGCTCGGCCACAGCTGCTGGCCTGTAATTACTGCGATTGTAAATACCACAATAGGCATTTCAGTTGAAGAGGAATGAATATCTCTAGAAAAAGGGAGTTAGAGGCGTTGGACAGACAAACATAGCTACAAGTAATGCAGCAGCGAAGGAAACTTGTTTAACAGAAGAAATACTTGAATTGATCGACGAATGAAGAAGGTACAAAAACTTTCAGAGAAAGACAGGAGTGCACTAATATAAGTCACTCAGGAATGAAACAAATAGAAGATGACTACAGTAAAAAAAAGAACGAAGGTATAGAAAAAGAAATGGTTGTCGGAAAGATTGACACAGCATAAGGCCAAGTCAAAACTGTCTTCGGTCAAATCAAAGGCAATGGATTCAACATTAAGCGTGCACTGGGAATTTGACTGTCAAACGCAGAGGAGAGAGCAAATAGGTGGAAACCTCGTGCTTGAAGCCTATACGACAGGGAGGACTAATCTCATGACATTACAGAGGAAAAAATGGGAGTTGAAATGGAAGACAGGTGGGATCCAATACCACAAAGTTTAAGAGAACTTTGGATGACTAGCGATCAAGCAAGGCAGAAGAGAGAGATAATACTCCTTCGGAATTTCTGAAGTCATTGGGAGAAGTGGCGACCAAACGACTACACAAGTTGGTGTGTAGAATCTATGAGACTGGTGACTTATTTTGGGGTGTTAGTTTTCCCAGTCAAGCAAGAAATTGTGGGCATCACACCACGCACGTAGATATGTTAATTAGAGAAGGGACGATGTGTCTTTAACAGAAACAAATGATTAGTGTAACAATAGGTCTATTATCGTAAACATCAACATATGAATTACTCGTTGATATAAGTGAACAAATATTTAATAACTGGGGAAGGAATTATAATTCTAACACTTAATCTTGGCATAGGTGGTGGTGGTGCGCAATAAAAGCGTAGTTACAAAAATAATTTATGGATGTGACCACTGACTTGTAAGAGTGGTTAGGAACCTACAGAAGGAACACGGGCTAACAGGAACGAACACCTGTAAGATGGCCAAATTGCATAATGAAAGCAACTAGCTGACTGAAAAGCTTTAAAACTGTGCAGCTGCTTCCTACGGAGAATGAATTAACTTCGTATCCTTATCGCATCAATGTTTACAATGCTGCCTCATTCTCACCAAACCACAAAGCGTGAATGCGGAAGGCGGTGGCGGTACCGGCTGGAGGCTCAGAGCACATCTTTCACTCTTTACTCAGTCCTGAAGTGGAGGTTTCCTTCTATACGACAGCTAAGTTCGTCTCGTCAGCAGCCTGATAGCAAAATTGTACTCTCTGTCTTAACACACTGGAAGCCGACTGTTCTATAAGAGCAGGAATCTCACCAGCCAACAGAAGCAGACATTGCGAGTTCCATCCACCAAAATTTTAGTAATAAGTTCAGACAAACTCCGACTCTTGCGGATGTGGTTTCTGTTAATCAATAGAGTTGTGGTATGAGGAGGAAGCCAAGAGTCTTTCCCCAACACATGAAATGAATCTGAAGCTGACAAGCAGGAGAGCTTAAATGTAGCCACGCACGGCAAAGCACATGCTCTACGCAAAATAGTACAATGAACCAATAAAATCGCTTGTTTCATAAATAACATTGTTATTCTGCAGTTTGGCCCTTGAGGCAATGGTGGTTCTCACGCTTGCCCTTGGAAAATGAAACCTGGCTAGATTTATATCTTTCTGAAAGGATCTTATAAACAATGCTGTTTCTCTTTGGCAGAAATGTCTGGAGCGCGTGGGATGGGGGACGGTGATACTGTGTCGGCTACCTTAGGCTGATAGACATTGACTGACACCTTGACGACTCTGCTTGTTGCTTTCACGAAAAGACATATTTTGCGAGCCAGCTCGAAGGCTCTCAACTCTGCTGGACCCTCGCTGTAACAATAGAAAAGTGAAAAGAAGCCAATAAAAAAGATAGTCACTGTTGGTACTGAATATGGCCTGCAGTTAAGAAGCAGCATAAGCAATAGACGACATTGAAACTTCCTGGCAGATTAAAACTTTATGCCGGACCTAGACTCGAACTCGGGACCTTTGCCTTTCACGGGCAAGTGCTCTACCATCTGAGCGACCCAAGCACAACTCACGATCCGTCCTCACAGCTTTATTTCTGCCAGTACCTCGTCTCCTACCTTCCAAACTTTACATAAACTCTCCTTCGAAACCTTGCGGAACTACCAGGAGAGCTTCTGTAAAGTTTGGAAGGTATGAGACGAGGTACTGGCAGAAATAAAGCTGTGAGGACGGATCGTGAGTTGTGCTTGGGTAGCTCAGATGGTAGAGCACTTGCCCGTGAAAGGCAAAGGTCCCGTATTCGAGTCTTGGTCCGCACAGAGTTTTAAGCTGCCAGGAAGTTTCATATCAGCGCACCCTTCGCTGCAGAGTGAAAATCTCATTCTGGAAACACCCCTCAGGCTGTGGCTAAGCCATGTCTCCACAACATCCCTGTTTTCAGGAGTGCTATTTCTGCAAGGTTTCGCAGGAGAGCTTCTGTAAAGTTTGGAAGGTAGGAGACGAGGTACTGGCAGAAGTAAAGCTGTGAGGAGGGGCGTGAGTCGTGGTTGGGTAGCTCAGATGATAAGTCTGCGTTCGGCAGGCCAGCAGTGCGCACCGCGCTCGGCCGTCCACGCCGCTGCGCGCGCGGAGTGTTTTGTTTACTTCCTCGTCACCGCGCTTCTCAGTCGAACAAGCTCTAATGGCCAACTCTTACAGGAAGAACACTCTTAAGTTCACCTTCTCAAATGAATAGGCACGACCTAAAGCACTGGCCGTCGAACTCTTCCTACGCGAAGACGTGAAGATCCCCCGTGACGAACTCATCGGCATACACCTATCGATCATTAACAGCGTCGTTTACGGTAAGATGACTTCCGACGATGCCTGCAACGAGATTATTCAAAGGACGCGACATGGACTAAAATTTCGGCACTCCGACGGAAACGTCGGGCCTGTGGATGTCGTCCATGCAGGACTTGGCCTCCGGACGATCCGTGTATTCGAACTGCCTTTCGAGGTGAATGAAGATGAAGTCATCGCGGTGCTAAGCCCGTTCGGAAAAGTCCAGAGCCACGTAGCCGAGACATGGGTACAGTTTACGACGTATCCGGTGCTTAATGGTGTGAGACAAGTCCGAATCGATCTCAAACGGCACGTTCCATCGTACATTTCTATCGGCGGCTCCCGTGTTGTGATAATTTACGACGACAACCTCGAACCTGTTCCGGTTGTGGCAAAGAAGGCCACGTCCGTAAGGAATGCCTGCAACGCCACATCACACAACTAAGGCCCGACGATACGAACACCGACAGAACCACGACCACCCTTCCAGTCACCTATGCGGCGACACTGCACGTCCAGCCCTCACAAGGCGCCGTTCATGAGCGTCTCTCTGGTCCGATACACCCGGAGGCGTCCCAGCACCTTGACACCGGCGATGCCGCCCGTGAACATGTCCAACAGCCGGACACACCCACGCTAGAAGATCACAAGGATACCAATGAGAGTGTTCTGGAGAATGACGACCGCATCACAGCACCCGCGGCTTTTGTACCGGAACGACATGAATCTCTTCCTTCCTCAGACACCGAAACTCACTGCCGAAAGCGTAAGTCGCCCAAACGGCGAAAAAAACGCCGCAAGACATCAGAATCGACCCCCTCCGCAGGACGAAGAGATCGTACATCACTCTGACGGAGAACACGATAACACTTTCTCCTCTGCCACGGAGACGCGTCATCCACGAGACGGTGAACCGTCCAAAAGAGATCGTGCGCAAGTCCCGCGCCCAGAAGCCATGGAACATAGCACGCCTGATGTCATCGACGCAATTGAGCCGACTCGGTCAGCGCTGCCACCTCTCGCCAATGTCAAACCTGTCGGACATTTTTCATGGGCGGATGACACGGATTTCCCACCTCCATCTGATGCGGAAATCAGATCTGTTCCTCAGTTAGACCAACACTAAAATGGGGGAAGTTTCTACGGCGACTCCTGCGACTTCTATGGACTTCACGCATCCACCACGACAATCTTCACCAGCTGTGTTCAACGCATTATGCGTTACGAGACCACACTGCAGTGGTGGCTGCTGTGCGCAAAACCGGCCATCCGACGCACATTGACACACTATGGCAGAGCCAAAGCCAGGTGGAATCACCACACAACTGATTTCTACTATAGCGCTCTTCGTGAACTCCTGGATCATCCTCCATCCCCGGATCGTCTAAAAGAAGCTCAACGCATCAAGGCCAAGATTTTAATCTTGACCAGATGCCGTCTAGAGGGAGCCATTGTACGAGCACGCAGCCAAGATAGGATTAACGGTGAAGAATCTTCTATGCATCATTATGTTCAAAATGTTCGTCGACGCAGACAGTCTTTAATGTCAACTTTAGACCTACCTGATGGACGACGGTTGACATCGCAAGCTACCATTGCGGATGCATTCACAACGCACTATGGACTCTTCTATCAAGAAGTACCTGCCGGTGCAGAGGCCATTGCTGAGGTTGCCCAGGAGACACAGCAGCTGCAGCCCTCCTGACTTCTGAAGTGACCACCGACGACGTCCAAGGCGCTGTGGCCAAAGGGTCTCTGAATCGATCTCCCGGCCCGGATGGTTAACCTCTCGAATTTTACAGAACCTTCCAAGATTTGATGTTGCCACGATGGAGGGTCGTGTACTGGGAACTTTTGTCCGGCGCGGCGAACCCGCCACCAATGTTCATGGAAGGCTTACTTGTACCAGTCCCGAAACCCGCAGGAGGAACACGACTCGATAGTTATCGGCCAATCACGTTACTCAATTCCGACTTCAAGATTTTCACACGCCTTCTAGCAGTGGGACTCAAACATCTCTTACGAGACATTGTTTCCCACGAACAAACGTCCTTAGGCGGCGATCGTAATATACAGACAGCCCTCAGTGATTATCGAGATGTGATCGCTGTGGCAACACACTCGCGACTGCCAGGCGCTTTAATCTCCATCGACTTCAAACAAGCGTTTGACCGCGTCAATCATGCATTCCTCAACGCAGTGATGGACCGAATGGCAATTCCCCCGACGTTCACGCAAGTGATTATGCGGCTCCTTCGTGGGGCAACGTCCAGACTTCTCGTCAACGGCAGACTTACAGAACCTATACGGATTGAACGCTCAGTACGGCAGGGTTGCCCTTTGTCGACGGTGCTTTATGCCATTGCGATGGAACCACTTATTTGCGGATTACGGCAACGTTTGACAGGTATTCCACTCCGGGATCATATGTTCCGCTGCCGACCTTCAGCGGACGACTTAGCCCTCGTCGTACGTTCAGCGGCCGACGTAGAAGCTGCGCTGCAGTGGATTACCCGTTACAGTGCAGGGGCAGGGAGCGCTATGAACGTGGCAAAATCATGCGCCATGAAGATCGGTCGCGGCCTTCCCGCAGACAGCGTAGTCCCATTTCAACTGGTGGACACACTTCGTTGTCTCGGATTGGTGTACACGCGAGACATTCACCGCAGCTCGGCGATCAATTTTCGGGCGCTACTGCAACGCATCCGGGCCAACATACACAATCACATACTACGCCCGCTGAATATGTGCCAGAGAGTCACCTTCGTCAATACCCATCTGGCAGCCCGGATACCCCGTATAGCGCAGATTCTGCCCATCACTGCGACAATGGCGGCCAGATTACAGGCGGCTTTCGGCTATTTTATTTGTTCTGGACACATCTTCAAAGTCCAGTATGAAGCTCTCACCTTACCGAAGCGGGACGGTGGCCTCGATCTGGTTAATGTTAGAGCCAGGACTACGGCACTTTACACCAATACTATGCTCCGGTTATGGAAAAGCCAAAATGCTAGTCTTACTGGAATGTTTACCACTGAGCTCGCACCTGTTTCGAGACGCCCACCGACGTCTCTGGCACACATCCCACCTCCGATGTCACATATCGGCCGTTTCTTTTTGGAGTATAGCTACATATGCACCGAGCTCCCCAGGACCAGGAAGACGACCACCCGCGACACCTATTGCCTTCTCCGAAAGTCTCCACCCCGCAACCCCGTCGAAACACGTCACCCCTAGGTTTCATGGCCTACAGTTTGGAAAGCGATCCACCAACCATATCACACCACTGACACCATCTCTATGTGGTACCTTCTCGTCAACGGCAAGTATACTACAAGACAGAAACTGCATCGCATCGCACTGGTGGACTCACCTCTGTGCCTCAAGTGCAATGTCGAAGATACAGATTTACATCGTTTTGAGTGTGGGCCAGCAGCAGCTGTCTGGACCCTCGTACAGAAGATTGTGGCTTTCTACCTCCGAGTACCACCACATCACGTTTCTCCTACCATGATGATATATCCCGACTCGACCTACTTTCCATCGGCTATGTGGCACGCCATCACATGGATCAGTGGCATGGCTGTCAACTACCTCTTCCGGGACGACATCGTCGATCCGGCGGACTTTTGGACACGCCTCCAAGTACATCACCACACCCTTCGCCGACATCGGCATTATCGGACCAATTTCGCGAACTATTTACAGAGTGTTTTCACTGACTCGCCTCAAAGCTAGAATCTCAACGAACTGTGCCAGCCAAGACTGGACGATGCCACGTTCCCCTTTAATGGTCAATGATAGAATGCATTTTGTTCTGATGGCGCCACAAAGTGGAGCATGGCGCGGAAAGTATTCCTATTTTATTTCACTTCTCTTTTCTCCTCCTCTTCTAAGTTTTTTTTCCTTACACATGTAATAAAATAAATAAATAAATAAAAAAGATGGTAGAGCACTTGCTCGCTATAGGCAAAGGTCCCGAGTTCGAGTCTCGGTCCGGCACACAGTTTTAATCTGCCAGGAAGTTTCATATCAGCGCACACTCCGCTGCAGAGTGAAAATCTCAATCATTGATCAAAGGGATGAGATTGTAACATTCTGAAATATGTGCTTTAACAGTTTAAGAGAAAATCTGCTACGTGACAGTACCATCAGACTTTTGGAAAAAGTTATCCACTCAATTGTGAAGAGGGCAAGAGCAGATAACTGAGAATACTATCACACAGTGAGCTTAGAAGTTCATACAGCCAAGTTGCTGATAACAATAATATACAGAAGAACGGTATAGAAAACTGAGGACTTGTGAGATGACGATCACTTTGTTTAAAGGCACCGAAGAGGGAATTCTGACGCTGCAACTGCTAATGGAAGCAAAACTTAAGAATAATCATGATACGTTCATAGGTTTCGTCGACCTAGAAAAACCGTTTGACTATGTAACACGGCGCAAGATATTCGAATTTCTGCGAAAAAAATAGAAGTAAGCGAAGAGGGAAAAATTTCGCTGGGAGACCAGATTAAAAAATGGTGTGAGACGGAGATGCAGTATTTCGCCCGTACTATTCAATCTATATATCGAAGAAACAATGACAGAAATAAAATAATGGTTCAGAGAGGGATTAAAATCGAAGAGGAAGGTATATCAATGATAACTTTCACTTATGACATTGCTGTTGTCAGTGAAATTGAAGAAGTCTTACAGGATCTGTTGAGTATAATGATTACTTTAACGAGTACGGAACATGCATTGAGAGTAAACCGAACAGAGACGAAAGTAATGAGAAGTAACAGAAAAGAGAACAGCGAAATACTTACCAATCACGATGTGTACGAAGTTTAGGAACTCTGCTACGCAGGCAGTAAAATAATCCGTGATGGACGAAGCAAGAAGGACATGCATAGTCTACAGCAGCCAAATCGGACATTCCTGGCCAAGTGTAGTCTACTGGTATCAAACGTAAGCCTTAATTTGAGGAAGAAATTTGAGAATGTACATCTGGTGCACAGCATTGTATGGTCGTCAATCAAGGACTGTGGTAACACAAAAAAAGAAGAGGAGTCCTTTAGGATGTGGTGCTGTAGAAGCAGGTTGAAAATTAGATGTAGTATAAGGAATGAAGAGGCTCTCCGTATAATCGGCGGATAAAGAAGTATGTGGAAAACACTGGAAAGAAGGAAGGATAGGATTATTAGACATGTGTTAACACAAAGGGAGGGAGCTGTAGAAGGTAGGGACTGTAGTGAAAGATGTCGAAATACATCCTCCAAATAATTGAGGTCGTACGTTGCATGTGCCACGCTGAAATGAAGGATTTGACACAGGGCACAGGAGAGTAATTCATGGCGGACCCCGTCCAACAAGTCAGACTGCTGATGACAAAAATCGCTTCTTTCACTTCTTGTAATCATGTATGCGGAAAAAGCCACGTTACACCGCGGTTAGGAGTCCACGTTAAACTGTAACTGTACCAGTGAGAGTTCAACGGTCCAACAGAACGATACCAACCATCGGGTGAAGCACAGTTTTCCTTTCTACCACTTAATATTTACTCAACGTGACAGACACCAGTTGTTTAGTAGCGATAGTATATATGTCTACCATATGGCTCTTCCTCATTTTTAAGGGGATTATAATGCATTTTTCTACACTGAAAGCAAGCTGCCTCTGAGTGCGCGAAGTTGGAATACTGGCTACGTGCTCTGAATTTCCTTTCGACAGTGAAACAATTGCTTCCTGTCGTAGATAGGATAGATCGTTTAGGTGTATTGAGAGCATTAGAAGTCTCACATTGCTTCTGCCTCTGTTCAGCGTTCGCAGTCCAGTGTGTCATTTCTATTAGTCAAAGCTGCTTCTTTATATGCACATTTATTTGTTGAGATTCTGTACGACTGCTTCTATGACAACAATCTAAGCAGAGGTAAAGTGTCGAACGCCTATATGGAATCTAATAAGACTGAGTACATATCTACGCTAATGGAATGACCCGGAAGACTTGGGAGAACCTGAAAGTTAATGGATTTAAAATTTCCTACATTTCTGACGCCTTGTGAAATTATAGCTCTTGTTATTCAGTCTATCTCAAGAAAATTTTAGTATTTACGGTGGCTTTTGAGGTTGCAAGAGAAAACTTGTTATGCGACGATGAACTGAAAATGACTTGATATTGTCAATACATTTTTGAGTACCCTTACATTAACCCTTTCTGCTATTCATGCCACTTTTAATTCGCCGCCCTACGAGAAACAATAAAAAGAGCCCTCTTATGTACATACATACGAATTAATATAACGACCGTTATACCACACAATGACTGAAATTAAGCTAATTCTCCACTAAGTACATAACTTTACGTACGCCATTATTCCTCGATTTACGGAAACAGAGGGAGAAACACATCGCATTTCAACATAACGTCAATTGGCATCAGATTAGAATTCCCCTTAAACGTTACTACAGTAACACATTTGTGCCGACATAAAAAGTAAAATAAATGTAGATTCATTCAACTCTTATACACAAGTTACATCTCAGAGTTTTTAGAACGAAGCATGTTGGTTGGAATGTCTCGCGTTCTGCTTTCGCTCGTGACACTTAAGTGATTGAGTCAGCCATTGGATTGACTACTGAGCACGTTGTCCCCACCGCGATTGTATCGACGCATTTGTGTTCGCCGTTACAGTGATCATATTTTCTTTATAAAATGTAGTTGAGTTTTGAAACAGCATGTACTTGTTAATCTCTTCCATACTGGATCAAAATCAATAATAACCACAGAAGGAAAGCTACATAATGCATGTAGAACTGACGTGCTAAACAGGAGAGGGAAAGTTGTATCAAACAAAATAGTGGCGCGCAGCCTATTGCCATTTGTCATTTCAGCTCTTCTCGCGGGCTTGCAGTTAATGGGAATGCTGAAATCTTCCTGGAGGGTGAGTTCATTTCTCAAAATTTCGCAAAAATTGCGCTCGTTACTCTTGCTGTCACTTATCTTTGTCTGGCAGTTGAATTGGGGCCAGACGAGGAAAAAGTCTTTTAGGGAGGCCGGCTGACGATATATTACAGTTCCTCTCTCAGCCTGTCCTTTGATATATTGCAGAGGTCCTTCCTCCTGGGAGACAGGCGGCAGTCAAGTATTTCGTTCCGAGTGTCCTTCCGATCTCTCCCTCCCCCTCCCCCCCCCCCCAACTGATAATTTCCGCGTAGCTATATTATTTCATTAACGCTTTTTGTCAGACAATAACATATAATATCTAAGCGAGTTGGTGATGTGTTATAACTGAGTGTATCAAACAGATGACTTTACCATCAGGTTTGCTGAAGAGCATTGTTATCACATCACCAAAGAAAGCACGTACGGGAAAATACGCAAAACCATTGGCCAACTTGTAATCTACTGACTACAATGACAGAGCAGTTTGGGTTAAGTATGGGGAAAGTACACCGTGCTTAGTAATGGAAGTCTGAATGAAGGACAATCAAGTATACTTCCTAGCATTTGTAGACATAACATATTGTCAAAAATATTACACCTTCTGTCATTCAACAGCAATAATACACTAAGTACAAAGTACTAAGTACTTAATTGCACGTATTGATGGAAACTAAACATGGAGCAGACTGGCTGAAACTCTTATGTTCAGCTAGTCTCAAGTAAGAGTGACTGCCACGCAGATACAGAAGTTTGATACGGTACTAACAAGTGTTGCATAGTTTCGTTCGCTGATGTTGTAAAATCCCCTCGCTGTACCAAGCGGATGTAAAAGTTTCTCAGTTTATCCACGATTCCGTATAAAGTGGTATAGCTGATGTGCACTATAATTGGTCGTGCCTTCCCACCAGAGACCGCTAGTTAAGCTAATCCTTTGGTGGATTATCTTCATGAATCAGCGCATAGGATTTTGTCCTGTCTTCTGTAAATCTCCCACAGCTTTCGTCCCCCGTAGCATTTCTTGCAGCGCATTGGATTCATCAGAACCTGGCTACCTGTGCTTGTAATCTGACATTTGCATACCTGATTTACTTTAAGTAAGTCCCAGGACGCCATTACGATGCGCTTATTAGCGAACACTGCGAAACAGCAACAATTTAATAGTCTGAAATGATTCCTCTCAAAAAGCAGAAGAAAAGGCTACAAGTATAATCTATCGCCGACTGACGTTATGGTGCGCGACCGTGGTCTCTTTCTTAGATCGTAAAACTTCGTAGCCATTCGTTCATCTTCAATAATTCAACAATGTTCGTTTGTCTACTGAATTTACTGCACAGCGATATTATGGTATTAAAACTCTGATGAACCACAGGCTCCTCCTAATATTTGGTATGTCAAAAGTAATTTAATAACTACGAGAGGCAATCAATAATCAATGCAACACATTTCTCCTCGGCTAGTTTCCGTTGAAAAATGCGGAACTTGTTGTGGAACATCGTGGAATATGCCCTCTTTATCTCCTATAGTTTCGAGAAGCGTTGACAGGTCGCTGTGCTGCACGCAGCCCTAAAAATGGTGCCTGTAGAGGAGGTGCATTCCAGGCATTGAGTTTCTTTTGGCGGAAAATAATGGTCTCTCAGATATCGATAGGCGCATGGAGACCCAACAGCGAAAAGCACGTTGAGTCGTTGGACGACGGGTTGGTCATCATCGCAAACAAGGCCGCACAAACCTGACCGATCTCCAAATGCTGGCCTGCCACACACAGCTTCAGTTTGTAATGTGCATACGGTCTCATCCAAGGTGATCAACGGACCACAAATCAACACCTCGCTGCTCAGCTGAACGTCTCTGTTGCTAGAGTCCACGCAGAATACCGTGGCCATTTCATGCACGGTCAGCAGGGCATGGTACACAGAGCAGTAGTGGTGGGCGATCGAGCAGGCGCTGCAGGGGAAGTGCCGCTCTAAACTGAGGCAGACACTCACTTTTTGTAAATATGAAGTTGAGCCCCTCCACAAGAACACGTGCATAGTGACAATTCAAACAGATCTACTGTCACCTCTTCTGTGATTAGTGTCTAGAAAGAATTTCACTGAAAATTTATTTTATTAATTTTATTATTTTGAGCTTTTCCTCATTACAGAGGCTTATCTCCAACATAATAATTTACTCGGAAATTACTATACAAACAATAAACGTACTTAAAATATATTTTCAAAATATTCCTCTAGGTGTTCCGATCTTGTGTGTCCTCTCCCTCTGCGCCCAGTCTCCTCACTGTGTGCTGTACATTTTGCAGCCAGGTGGTCATAGGTCATCGTCCTCTTCGTCTCCCCTTCGGTCCCCACTCCAATATCAATTTTGGTATTCTGGCTTCCTCCATTCGTGGTACATGCCCGTACCACTGTAATTCCACTGTAAGTGCAGCGATTTATTTTCGCTTTGCTTGTTAAACATTTGTAATTCCCGGAGAAGCGTTATGAAGGGCGAATTTTGAGTAAAACGTACACATTTCTCTTGTTGCAAAGTTCTTTCGCCAAAATATAGTGAAGTTCACACAGTGTCACCTCACTAACATGTTGTGCAGACGCATTTGGAGGAGAGAATTCTGAAACAGTGGTTTATTAAATTCATTATGTGAGGAACTGAGGAAATATAAAGTCATTGGTTACGAAAAAGTGCATCCTCGGTGGAAAATAAATGTTCAATTTATTCACTTACTTTGTTCCAAAACCCACGGCTACCGATGGTCCCTAAAAATTACATTCTTTCATCGAAAAGTCTGTATTTGTTGGAATAACACTGTAGGCTATAAAGTTTTGCATAATAACTATTAGGGATAAACACGCTCCTCTTTGTGTGCTGCCATTTGCCAAAATTTCAATATCTCCAAGGATGTTTTAAATATGAGGAATGCTGGCTTTATTGCTGGTGTGTCGTAATCGCAAATGAGTGTGCTACATCAGGTCAATTTTCTCAATATTGGTGACAGAGACCTCCCCCCACGCCTTAAAAAAATTGCATATGTTAACGATATTTTATATGCAGCTACATATTATGTACTATGCTCTACACGCAAAATCACAGGGACTCTTGTTTCTCATTGCAAATTTTTTTTTTTAATTTCGCACTGCTGCTACAGTCGCAGGTTCGAATCCTACCTCGGGCATGGACGTGTTATGTCCTTGGGTTAGTTAGGTTTAAGTAGTTCTAAATCTAGGGGACTGATGACCTCAGATGTTAAGTCCCATAGTGCTTAGAACCATTTGAACCATTTTGAATTTTGCGCTATGCGTTACTTCCAAGTAAATGTCCCAATAACTACGACCATTACCGAAATGATGGGCGCCTCATCAGGAACCTGACACATAGAGCTATCAGTAACGCGAAAAGAAACTTTTTACCAAACAGTTTCTGTAAAATCGTTTGAGAAAGATAGCAGGGTGTGCCCCTCGACTGTAAAATCGTTTGAGAAAGATAGCAGGGTGTGCCCCTCGATTGTGTCAGGGTGTGCCCCTCGATTGTGTCCTCGCCGACCAGCCGAAAGGTGGCAAACATTACCGGTCTCTCCTCCTGAGCGAACGAATAAACTCGCCCAACGCTTTGGACGAAAACTGTTTACTGCTCATCGGTGGCCATGGCCTACATGGACTCTAGTGCTGATACATTCGTCCACCTGTTCTGATACTCTAAGGTGTGTACTCATTGGGTCTCTCGCTGCCTAACCATAAAGAGCAACGAACATGGATTCATAAGTTTGAACTGGAAACAAAATGGCAATCCATGGATTGGTGCTACTATAGCGGCACTACCGTTTAGGATAAAGAAAGTTAGTTTTGTGCAATATTCTGAGCACAAGTTACAGCCAGGTGCGGGCCGGATTCAGATAGTTACGCATACCAACAGCTGCGAAGTAGAATGGAGGACACAGGGCCGTCAAATTGCTGAAAGAGTGTATTTAGAGGTTTTGCATGTCGCAAATCACAGGCAGAAGCGACCCACTGGCCAACCTAGCGTGTTATGAGTACATGACGCGAAGCGGTGCGTATGGCAAAACAGAGGCGCACAGCTGCATATAAATAGGTGCGTGTTTCTAATGAGATTCATTGAAGTGCGGGGCAGCTCTCCTGGTCAGTGGGGCATGTCACACCACCAGCTACACGCAGCAGCAGATGGGGCGCCAGCGTTCCAGTCCATGGCAGGTCTCTGGTTCGACCCTCTGAGGTTGACACGGGGTCCGTAGCCAGCCAGCAGCGGGCCACTCCACAGCTCGCTACTGTAGGCTTCCAACAGACGCCGGAGGCATCCTGAGGCGAGGGCCACAGATTCGGACGCTGGATCGTGGACGCTTCTTGTCGCCACGATCTCAGCCACACCGGCGAGAAGCACACAGCTGGCCGAGCAGCGCTGAGTCGGCAGGGATGCGGACTGAAGAGTCAACTGCCGGCATCCTGACGATGCCGCAACTCTGCTGGCATACAAGGCCGACACACAGTGCGTGCACGGGTCGCTGAGGCAGCCATTCTGCACCAAGCCATTTCGCAGACAGCGAAGTGGTGTCCTCAGCATTGCGGGACCTAGTGACGCAGATCAAGAGGAATGTGGGCACTGTAGCTGGAAACAATAAATCACTTGGAAAGCTCGGACGAGTCTTAATACGGTGCCTTCTACCTCTTCCCACTACATTTGGTCATCCTGATACATTCGGTAGCAGAAATCCACTACACTACACCACATCTCCTCTAAAAGGAAAGTTTAAAGCAGCACCCTCAGCTGGTACAATCATGGTGACAGGCTTCTGGGATTCTTGAATGGGTTATTCTGATCCCCTCTTTAATGTTGCCATCATGAACTCTGAAGTGTATTGCACTACCCTCAGGAAACTGAAGAAACGACTTCAATGTCGCCACACCAATGCAAACTAAATTCTCTTTCTCGATGACAACGCAAGGCTTCACACACATCTGCGCCTCTTAGAGGAGCCCACAAAACATCAGTGGACTGTTTCTCCTCATGTACCTTACAGACCACATCTTGCACCTTCCGACACCAATCAGTTTGCCCCAATGAAGGATCCACTCCACATGGAACAGTGCGCACATGATGGTCAGGTTACTGATGAGCAAGACGTTGGCTACGACGTTGACTAGTAGACTGATAGCATACGGGCACACGGACCGTTGCATTGAAGGAGATTATATTGAGAAATAGGATTTCGTAGCCAAAAGACTAGGGAATAATATGGTGCACTGGAATCCTGAATAAAACCAAAGTGCTATCAGAAAAAGAAGTGTCGCATTACTTATTGAATGCCCCTCATAAAATTTAAGAAATAAAATTCTGATTTTCGAGTCAGAACACTCTTAGTCCACTACGTATTGACTGCCAAGCTAGATTCGCCCTTCCGAGCTCGCGTTGTTTCCTCCACTCCATGGTTCAGTACTGTGCCACATGGTCCACTCGTCACCACTACCCTGGCGGTAACCACCTTCCTAGGCCCTACCATCATACTTTGCAGCGTTGCTTAAGGAATCTAATTACTTCTGTTCTCAGACAGGTTCTAATAAACGTGAAATTTAGAAAACGAAACACATTCCAGAAAAGGAGGAACCTCACAGACTTACAGGGCTACTTCGCACTCAAAACAGAGGCTCTCATTGTACGAAATAAAATAGAATTATACGGGGTTTGGACATATTCATCCTCCAGACATCTCTTTAAGCAGCTGAGAATGTAACACATAAATTCACTGATGGAATTTATTATCAGAAATCCATCCGACTTCAGAGTAGCCGAGATATTCACAATTTGTTTTGTCATCATTCTTCTGACAGATTTGCTGCGATCCGTCATGAATTCCTCTCCTGTGCTAACCTCTTCCTCTCAGAGTAGCACTTAACAACTTACGTCCTCAATTATTTGCTGGATGTATTTCAATCTGTCTTCCTCTACAGTTTTTACCCTCTACAGCTCCCTTTAGTACCATAGAAGTCATTCCCTCATGTCTTAACATATGTCCTATCATCGTGTCCCTTCTCCTTATCAGTGTTTCCCACGTATTCCTTACCTCTCCTATTCTGCGTAGAGCCTCCTCATTCCTTACCTTATAAGTCCACCTAATTCTCAACATTCATCTGTAGCACCACATCTCAAATGCGTAGATTCTCTTCTGTTCCCGTTTTCCCACGCTCCATGTTTCACTACCATGCAACGCTGAAATCCAGACCTACGTTCTCAGAAATTTCTTCCTCAAATTAAGGCCGGTATTTGATGTTAGTGGACTTCTATTGTCCAGGAATGTCCTTTTTGCCATTGCTACTCTGCTTTCGATGTCCTCCTTGCTCCGTCCGTCATTGGTTATTTTACCGCCTAGGTAGCAGAATTCGTTAACTTCATCTACTTCGCGACCATCAATCCTGATAAGTTCCTCGCTGCTCTCATTTCTGCTACATCTAATTACCTTCGTCTTTCTTCGATTTACTATCAATCCGTACTCTGTACTCATTAGACTGTTCATTCCGTTCAGCAGATCATTTAATTCTTCTTCAATTTCACTCAGGATAGCAATGTCATCAGCGAATCGCATCATTGGTATCCTTTCACCATGAATTTTAATTCCACTCCTGAACCTTTTCTTTATTTCCATCGTTGCTCCCTCGATGTACAGATTGAACAGTTGGAGCGAAAAGCTACATCCTTGTCTTACACCCTTTTTAAGACTAGCACTTCGTTCTTGGTCGTCCACTCTTATTATTCCCTCTTCGCTGTTCACAAGTACATCACATTTGTCTGCCTTCGTAGCCTAGAGATCAACCCATTTGACTTAACCGAGGGACCGGTTTGAATTCCTGGTACTGCCAGTAATTTTTCATCGGCGCGTGTAGCGTCTCTCCCGTCTGCCTGCGACATCGGCATCCCGTATGACAGAACATAGATGCGGGATGCCTTCATCATAGAGGGTGAAACCAAAGCAGATTTTTACGGCACCACCGAGACCACTGCCGGAGACAACACCGCCTCGCGTCTCAGCCAAAGGCCGCCAGGGCCCGCTACCCGAGCAGTGGATCGACAGCAGTGCCAGAGGTCGCGATCGACAAGCGGACTGTTTTCCTACGCCACTCACGTGATGGAAGCAGTCCTAGAAGGTCCACCCACCAACCGGCCTTATAAGCCGGCGCACCGCCGGCCGGAAGGCACTTCCACACGCCGCCCAGACTTATAGCAATTTCCCGTCCCGGCCGCAACATCCACGCGCCTCGTCTGCTAGTAATCATGGATCGTCAGAAGCGGTAGTTTCGGACTATGACAAGAGTGTCGTGTAACGGTGGGCTGGCCTCGCTGGACAGCTTTGTGGTAATGCTGTGCCGATCACTCTGGTAGATTTGTTTCCGTCTTTTCTTTGGTGAAATTTCTCGAGCGAGATGCCTGTGAGGAAAATATCTTATTTTGTAATTTTTCTGTAATAACATCAGAACTGGGATCCAGATTTTGTTTCTTTCTTAAATTATGTTTTATTTGTACTACTTTGTCGACATAAGCAATGTCCTCGTTTATTGGTTTTCCCAGCAAAAGCACATTGAGAAATATCGTTCGCGTTTTGTCTCTGCTACCGCAGATAGAGCAGTGGGGATGTCTGGAGCGGGGTGCACATAGCCTTGTGGTGCAAACTGAAGAGTTACATGAAAAGTAGCTGCTCCAAGGTTGGCTAGTCGACAACAGCTCGGAGTGTGGTGTGCTGCTCAGTCTCTTCCATACTGTATCCGCATGATCCCACATGCGAGATGATGACATGGTGGCCGGTAGGAATCGCGTTGTCAGGACCTGATCGCGGGTCTAGTCTTAATTCCATGTTAGCTCAAATGGTTCAAATGGCTCTGAGCACTATGGGACTTAACAGGCCGGCCGAAGTGGCCGTGCGGTTAAAGGCGCTGCAGTCTGGAACAGCAAGACCGCTACGGCCGCAGGTTCGAATCCTGCCTCGGGCATGGATGTTTGTGATGTCCTTAGGTTAGTTAGGTTTAACTAGTTCTAAGTTCTAGGGGACTAATGACCTCAGCAGTTGAGTCCCGTAGTGCTCAGAGCCATTTGAACCATTTGGACTTAACAGCTATGGTCATCAGTCCCCCAGAACTTAGAACTGCTTAAACCTAACTAACCTAAGGACATCACAGAACACCCAGTCATCACGAGGCAGAGAAAATCCCTGACCCCGCCGGGAATCGAACCCGGGAACCCGGGCGCGGGAAGCGAGTACGCTACCGCACGACCACGAGCTGCGGACATGTTAGCTCACTTGCGCTATAACATATCTGAGCTGTTATATTACGACAATTTCTTGTTTATATTTCACCATGAGTTTAATGATTAACTGATTGCAAGTGCTGATCATTTAGGGAAACGGATGATGACAAAATCGACAGACAACAATGACTTAACAGATCCCGAACTTTGTGTTTCATTATGGATACTCAAGAACTGTGAACACTATTAAATACACACACAGTTAAGCCACATTCCACATGCCACTGTATCTTACCGATCGCCTTCACACTGAAACATACGGTAACCGACCGCGGCGTGAATGACCGTTCAAAGCCGAAAACCGGCTTGTGAAATAGATAATAATATTGTAGAATATTACACCAGTGTTGTGTGTTTTCATTTACAATTTTAAGAACTCATTAGCAAAATAGCCTAACAATGCCAGAGAGTACACTGTTTCGACTCAAATCTTAGACTGCTCCGCTGCAACTACAACGTGCTCGAGTCAAGCGACAACAATGACCACCCCTCTGAAAAGCATTGTCTGCGATAGCGGATTATTTCATACCTCTGACCTTGGCTAAACCAGGGGTAATTGTAGTACGCGCTCTATGGGGTGCTGGATAGATAACTTTACCATTTAAATTAATAGCTGTGTCAAATATCTTGCCGTGTGATAGTGCCGTACCCTCTCAACGCGTTCCCCGTCGCAATGTTTATCGTGATGAATATGTAATTAAATATACAAATTTGTGGCTGAAGTACTCAGACAGAGAAATGATCTCCAGCATTTACAAAGCTCGAGCGGGAATAGTAAAACTGAAAAGTCAAGAAAGACCAGAAGGAAATGAAAATTTTGAAAAAGTAATAAAAGCGTAAGTGGAAACAGAAATGAATGCTATGTTTCGTAAATGACGGACACAGGCGTTCTGGTCGGATGTGAAGAAGGCTTAGAAGACGTGTTGAAGGAACTGGGCAGCATACTTATTAAAGAAAGATAAACAAAGCAAAAAGATGATGAAGAGTAATAGGATGTTGAACAGTGAATTGCTTAACATCAAAACCGGGATCACAAGAGGAAGAAGTGGTAGAATTCTCTGAATCACAGAAGATTTCACACGTAGATGGCGCAGATGGAAAAAGAATGTGTGCGTCCGAAACTGTATGTCTGAAGTGTGACGCTGTATGGGAGAAAAACGTGGCGGTCTTTTAAAAGTTGACCAGTTTTCACTGTAGGGATCATTTATTTTATCCACTGACTTATGGTTTTCTCCTATGGGAGATGAATGCACGGTTATTGCACGTCATAGGAGCTAGATGGTCAAGATGTAGCCACACAGTAATGAAATTACTCAATGATTATCAGAGACGTATTATTTCTGCCTCCCTGTAGTTTGAAAGATGAAATTATTAAGTAACAGACATTACTATACGAAATTTTCATTAACGAATCATACTAAAATTTTAAATATTTTACAGCTTCTGTTACTGGGTGGGTGTTAAAAGCAACTTTATTTCGGTGGCGTCTGCATGGCGCAACCTTATGCTCTAATTTGATCACTATGTGATCGAAAGTACCCGGATACCTCCAAAAAGATACGTTTATATTAGGTGCATTGTGCTGCCACGTACTGTCAGGTATTCCACCTAAGTAACCTCAGTAGTCATTAGACATGGTGAGAGAGCCGAATAGGGCGCTCCGCGGAAATAACGGACTTCGAACGTGGTCAGGTGATTGGGTGTCACTTGTGTCATACGTCTGTGTGGGACATTTCCACACTCTTAAACATCCCTAGGTCTACCGTTTCCGATGTGATAGTGAAGTGGAAACGTGAAGGGACACATACAGCACAAAAGGGTACAGGCCGACCTCGTCTGTTGACTGACCGCCGACAGTTGCGTAATAGCAGACATCTATCCAGACCATCACACAGGAATTACAAACTGCACCACGATCCACTGCAAATACTACCACAGTTAGGCGGGAGGTGAGTAAACCTAGATCTCATGGTCGAGAGACTGCTCATAAGCCACACATCACGCCGTAAATGTCAAACGACGCCTCGCTTGGTGTGAGGAGAGTAAACATTGGACGACTGAACAGTGGAAAAACGTTATGTGGAGTGACTAATCACGTAAATAATGTGGCGATCCGATGGCAGAGTGTGGGTATCGCGAATGCCCGGTGAACGTCATCTGCCAGAGTGTGTAGTGTCAATAGTAAAATTATGAAGCGGTGGTGTTATGGTGTGGTCTTGTTTTTCATGGAGGGGGCTTGCACCCCTTATTGTTTTGCGTGGCACTATCACACCACAGGCCTACATTGATGTTTTAAGCACCTTCCTGCTTCCCACTGTTGAAGAGCAATTCGGGGGTGGCGATTGCATCTTTCAACACGATCGAGCACCTGTTCATAATGCAAGGCCTGTGGCACGACAGTCACATTCTTGTAATGGACTGACCTGCACAGAGTCCTGACCTGAATCATATAGAACACCACTGGGATGTTTTGGAATGCCGACTTCGTGCCAGGCCTTACCGACAGACACCGATACCTCTCCTCAATGCAGCACTCCGTGAAGAATGGTCTGCCATTCCCCAATAAACCGTCCAGCACCTGATTGAACGTATGCCTGCGAGAGTGGAAGCTGCCATCAAGGCTAAGGGTGGGCCACACCATACTGAATTCAACCATTACCGATGTAGAACGCCACGAACTTGTAAGTCAGTTTCAGCCAGGTGTCCAGATATTTCTGATCACATAGTGTAAATGTGGTCGTTCCACCTTACATCTATTCGGGTGGCTGCGTTGTTATGTTAGATTGTTTCGACTGATTTCAGTGATTTATCGGCAATGCATTAATCAGACAGTGTTGATTGTTTTCATCGTTGCGGACACCATACCTTTCAGCATTCACTTTTGAATGATGATTATTGAAAATATTGTGCCTGACGGGACGAGTAATTGATTTTCCGTCCATCTCACTTCTTTCTATAGTTATGGAGAAACAAGACGAGCTGGTATACTACTTTGTCAATAGCCAATTGCCATTTCCGATGCAGTATCGGAGCCGAGCGTTTCGCTCCTCTCCACATTCATCCTCAGAAGCAATTTCAAAAGTTTCGATTGAAGCGGCAGCACGTCGGGCGCGCCACACGTTACGCTCCTACATTCGTTCCGCGACAGATAATGGTGGCCGTAATGGAAAGCGCCGTCAGGAGCCGCCTGGGCTAATGCCGGCGGTATTTGCATAACGACGCTCCGCGGCTGCGGTGCGAATGGAAAACCATCTGGCCCGGCCGCAGACGGCGCGCCGGTATTTCAACTCTAGCACCATCACCAGCCGAACTGTTTCACCGCCCGTGCCAGGATTTGTTTCGCCGCTGTTCCTGTAAGCTGTAACGATAGGGCGAAAATTGCAACCGACGTTACTTTATTATACTTCCGTTTACACGGCCCCTTGATTAAAACTACAATTGTCTCGCATTACAGCTGGGTAGCACTCATCTCACAAGACTTCCTGCAAACATGACGTCATTTTGACCTCACACGCAATATCGACAATCTATGTAGGAGGGGCCATATTCATTCTGGCAGAAGTTTTGTATTGTAACTGACCGTATGACGGTTTAAGGCAGCAACATACTTAAAATGTATGACAGACATGTCACCCTTGTTATTAAATGTCAGTTAATAACCCATAATGATATAAGCCTTCCAGAGGTACTATGATTATCGAGACGCGAGATTTTTTTATGCAGCCCGCCATGAATTCCTCCCCTGTGCGAACCTTTTTATCTCTGAGTACCACTTGCAGTCCTCAGTTATATACTGGATGTATCTTAATCTCTGCCTTCCTCTACAGTTCGTAACCCGCACTACTCCCTCTAGTACCATTGAAGTCATTCCCTAATGTCTTAACGGATATCATCTTGTCCCTTCTCCTCGTCAGTATTTTCCATATACTCCTTTCCCAGCCGATTCTGCGGAGAGCCACTTCATACCTTGTCAGTCCACCTAATTTTCAATATCTCAAATACTTTTATTCTCTCAAATTAAGACCTGTGTGATATCAGTACATTTCTCTGGGGCAGTAGCACCCTTTTCTCCAGTTCTGGTCTACATTTTATGTCCTTCTTGCTCCGTTATTCCTGGGTTATTTTGCTACCGAAGTAGCAGAATTCCCTAACTTCATCTACCTCCTGATCGCCGATTATGAAGTTTCCCGCTGCTCTCATTTCTAATACTTTTCATTACTTTCGTTTACTTCGATTTACTCTCATTCCATATGCTGTACTCAATAGATTGTTCGATCCATTCAACACTTTTTTTTCCAATTTCGCAGAGAATAGCAATATCATCAGTGAATCTTAACATTGATATAATTTCACCTTGAATTTTTATACCGTTCTTGAACCTTTTCTGTTATTCCCGTCATTGCTATTTCGCCGGCCGCGGTGGTTTAGCGGTTCTAGGCGCTCAGTCCGGAACCGCGCGACTGCTACGGTCGCAGGTTCGAATCCTACCTCGGGCATGGATGTGTGTGATGTCCTTAGGTTAGTTAGGTTTAAGTAGTTCTAAGTTCTAGGGGACTGATGATCACAGATGTTAAGTCTCATGGTGCTCAGAGCCATTTGAACCAAGCCATTGCTGTTTCCACATATGGATTGAACGGCAGGGCGAAAGACTACATCCCGTCTTACACCCTTCTTAGTCCGAATACTTCGTTCTTGATCTCCAACTATCCTTGTTCCCTCTTGGCTCATGTATATACTGCATATTACTGGTATTTCCCTATAACTTACACCTATTTTTCTCATGATTTCGAACATATTGCTGTTTCGATTTCTTCTCATTTTTCATGTAGCCATTTCGTCTTGCTTTCTGCACTTCCTATTTATTACATACCTAGACGAGTAATTTCTGTATTCTTAAATTTTCCTGAAAATTTTTGTGATTCCTTCTTTCGCCGATCAGCTGAAGTATGTATAATGGAAGATGATGTGGTTTACGGAGTCAAAATATAGGATCGCATCCCATTACTTGCTAATACTTCCTTTGATCTTAAGGTAGTTAACACAGTTTGGAACTTTCCAATGAATTTATAATACAACTGCAATATTCGATGTTATTTATCATTTCCGTCTCATTAGCAAACGAAGTTTGAAATACAGGGACATATTAGGCTCTTTATGTCTGAATATGTGGCGATTTCCAAGTATTTGGTGAGGCAGGAAAATGCGTGAACAGCTTTAATTGTTGCGACTGAAACGAGCAGTAATAAAACTTATATTCTTTCCTGCCACAAATATTTCGCAGGTAACGTTCATCTCAACACCAAACGCCAACGAAATTCGATAACAGTTCCTGCTGTTTTCTATACTGCGTGTAACGTCAAAAAGTTTTGTGAACTGAGATTTACCCTTACAGCTGTTGATCTAAAGAATAAACAAATCGTATATCAAGTAATGAAGCGCAAACAGAAGAATTGTTGAAATAGTAACAAGCTACAAATACTAACACTTTATTAAAATTTCAATACAAACCACTGATGCTGCAGAATAATGTTTATTAAATAGTTCGTTATGAACCAGCTTTCGGCTTTCTATGCCATCGTCAGATAACTTACCATTAAACTGGCAGTCCACACTACATCAGTGACAGATCACAGCTGTACAATTTTTTTAAAAGATATATGACAATTTACGACACTATATAGATATAAAAACACAAGCATAATTTAATTCACAAAGGAGCTCAGAACAAATCAATGTTTTACTACTTTATTCTCAAAGATTAGAAGTATGTGACTGTATAACCCAAAAACGTCGTGTAAGTGAGTAATGGCACAGACTACTACGTTATTTTAACTTGTGGATATGATGGATAGGCCGAAAAAGAGGGGCGGGGAGGAGAGAAGGGTCAGAGGGAGAAAGTAGTCCATGGAATGTGAATGTGGAACACTTATGACAACGATGATGTCAAACGGTGAGAAAATTTTAACTGTTGCTGCTGCTACAGTATGGGTGGATAATGAAACTGTTTTGGTCATTAAGGACCAGTTCTGGCTATTAATAAACACCAAACACCTTAGTGGCCGAACACAGTTTCATTGTCTACCCTTACTAATGGAACTGCAACCAGTTAATGTTTTTCCCTATATTAGATAATATATTTGTTGGAACTGCTCCACACCCACATTCCATTATAGACTATATCCCCTATCCTCCCCCCTCCAACATCCCCCCCTCCGCCACTCTTCAACCTGTTGATCATATTCACCACTCTTTCCACGTAACATAGTATTCTCTGCCATCACTCACTCGGACGACGTTTTTGCCTTGTGAATTGCTATGCTTTTTATCTTTCACTATAAAGTAATGCAAGATTAATTTTTTCAGAGCTTCTTTGCATTATGCTTGGTTTTTGTATCGATATGCAGTCGTAAAGTGTCACCTCTATCCCAATACTTCTTCCCCTCCCTCCTACCACCCGCCGCCTTCAGGTCAGATACTTTATGCCGAAAATTTCGTCCACCTGCAGAATTCGAATCGGCTACCTCAGAGCCGAGTGCTATTGCACACGGGAGCGTCAGTGACATTGGCTACAGAGGGGGTCAAAATTCGAGCTTAAAGTTTCGCCGACGACAAAAGCAGAAGATCAGTTTCGGGAAAGAAGGGAAACGAATTCAGTTGCGGCCTACAAAAGGAAGCAAACCAGCATTCGCCTTAATTTAGCGAAGTCACAGAAAAGCTAAATCTAAACGGCCGTACAGGGATTTCAGTAGCCGTCCTCCATTGCCTTACTGGTCACCTTGCAGGGTAATGACGTCAGTACTAAGCTTAACTGTGGCATTCATGCCCCATGGCAGTACACATTTTACTAGATTTTGTCATACAACACAGTAACATTCACGCTGCTGTTACCCAGCAAGCGGTTAAGAGTGGTATCACTCTCCGTCCCAAAAAGCGATCTATGGTCGTGAAGCGCGAGAACTGAGGTGTGAATGGGAGCAGTGTCGTACTGGAGCGTACAAAGAATCCGGTGACACACTGAAAGTACCTCTAATTTCTATTAAAAACACTTACAGAATTTTCCCTGACAAAGACAACTCAAACATAACGTATTCATTTATTACCCACGATATACAAGCCCAACGCAATCTGATTGATACACATTGACAACCTGACTTCCAATAATTAACACAAAAGAATGGCCCTGAATAGCAAGAAATAATGACAATAATACAAATTAGAAAAATATGAAATTAAAGAAGTAAAAAACTACCCCCAACTATGTTAATTGCCTAAACTCATTTCAATCACGTATCCCAACAGTGCGAACCCACAATCTTTTTCATAAGTGACTTACCTCACAGAAAATCTTTATAACACGAACTGCAGCAATTACAGCAAGTGAAAACTACAGCCAGCTAAATAATAAAATTCTAACTACTATAGACTAACTACTACGAGACATATGGTTAGCGAAAGAAAGATTTTTCTTGAAAAGCAAACAACGTATTTAGAAACTATTACCTTATTCGTGTGACATCCAGTTCCACAAATTGTATAGTTGTCAATAATTCCATTGCACAAACATTATCAACCAAACATCCATCATAATACATTTCTTTGCGTATTTTCTTATAAACACACTTCATCTCACCTTACACTGCATGTCCTACCAACACAGAGTCTCCACTAAGATTATCATGTTCACACTTTTCCCTATCCACTCGCTGCTAGTCCGTCCAACCACAGAATCTCTTGTCGAGGCCGCAGAGCGCTGTCAGCGATATTAACACAGTCTGTAGAGCTGCGAGCATACATAACAGGCTACTTACAGCACTAAAGTCTTCGAGGCAAACGCATGTCATTGTTCATTGATATCAGCTATTACCTGACTAACCTAGCATTACCCGAATACCCCCTTTGCGAATTTTCTATTAGGGATGAAAACAAAAAATGAACTGTGTTTTTAGCGAAGTATCGAAAAATTTCATTTCCATGTTTTCGTGAAAAACATCTTTTAAATTACGAAACTGTCACACGAAGAAATATGTGTAATATGCAATTGTGTAAGTATAGTGTCGAAATTAAGAAACATGATCCCGAGCGGTTTCTGTATGTATGGCGCAGCTGTTCCGTGTGTCTGCAACGCGATTTTGTAAACCCCACTATGGCAACGTCTCTTCATAGCTCTATAAGAAACTCGTTTTCACCTACAGCCGTTTGCATTCGCAGTTAAAATCTGTCAAAAGCACTACCACGTGTCAAGGATTTCCTTCAGCTGAGTCGACTGTACAAGTGTCTTAGTAGGAAAGAATATCTCTTGAATTACAAGTCGTATAATCATTTGCTTCTGTAGATACATTCAGCGGTGTAAATGGTTACTGTCAGCGAAATATGTAGAAAATAATGTAGTAAAGAAGTAATAAATTTAAATTCCATGCATGATGAGGCAGTTCTACAGGCATCTCTGCTTATGACGTCATATCTCCTGAACTAAGTGTGTTACCACGATACACTTTTCTATGTACATTCAGCGGCATATGAGAAAACTGTGTCAAATTTGTTGCGAATACAATGAGTGACACAGGTGATTCTTGTTTGACAGTAAGGGATATGTATACCAAGTTTAGTTGATATTGATCCAGTCACTGAAGAGGAGGGGTGGAACATATAATATATATATATAACTATCGTCGGCCGTGATTTCAGGAACTCTGAAATTAAGCTCACATTTTAATTAGAATTTTCCATAATGTCGTCGTCACTGACCAACTAAATCGGCTACCATCGATTCAAGTACTGTCGTTAAGCAGTGGAGAAAACGTTTTAACATTAAGTGATAGGAACCTCTACATTTGGGATATGATTCAAGTTTTTCATTTCAACTATCACTAATTTTAATGAAAATACGGTGGCATCCATTTATTTCGAGAATTTCGTGGCAGTGACGTCGTTCACAGTTGAATATTTGCGTGGTAGAATCTGCGACCGACAGCGAAGAAAACAAATGGGGAAATCCGACAGCATCACGAGACACTAGGTAAGAAAACCTGCTGTTGAGGTAGGGAAGCTGCAAGAAGTTTGCTGGACCTCCTCGCTAAGTGTTTCTCAACACAGTACTCCACGTGCAGCAGTTCGCGAGGAACAGCTTGTGCAGTTAGCATGACTGACGCCGTAATGTGACAGCGCAGAATCACTTGTTATATCTCATCCTAATTAGTTAATTAGTTAGAAGGTGGGGTTATTAAAGGAGCCACTACAAAATGAGTGTGATCAAGCCGAGCGTCTGTAATGTTGTTAGTTGTAGGGCATATAGAGTCCACAGGGAATAATAGTCACTGCTCCTTCCCACGCCACTCCATGCTCTCTACAATGATCAACGGCATGACGATAAATAAGAAAACTGAATCCTTTGCAATAAAGACATAGTGTATCCACAGGACATGCAATCCTCTACGGTAATGTCATGGTGACCACTTCCTCCCCAAAGAATTCTGAAGATAAACTAGTCTCACGCGTGTACCTGGGTAAGGACTCCTCACGACGGACTTATCAAGAGGAAGGGAAATAATGTCAATGGCCTACGAATTGGAGCGTTGAATGGTTTAAGTCCGGGTGTTGTTGGCATATCGCAGAATCAAATCCGAGATGAGCATTTTGTACACTTGGAAGGCACTAATGAAGTGTAATCGGAAAATGACACAGAACTGTGGATCATATAATAACAGTATGCAAACAAATGAATTACTTAACAGGTATTGACCTCATTATGTAAAGGAATTTAGGCAGACACTGAGTTGTCTTTTCAGAACAGTGGCAAAAACCAGTATTCTAATGATTTCAAAACTGTCGTCACCAACCGCCGTTGTTAATCCACAGCAAAAGCTGATAAACTAAAATTGCACGAGCAGTAGAGGCATTAATCAATTGTGTGAAGGGGGTGAAAATTTTGTAGGTAAGCTCTGGTAGGAAAGGGAATGGAAATTTAGATCTCCAAAAATATGGAATAGGGAAAAGAAGGTGTTCTATCACAGAGTGCAAGTCGTTGTAGCGAACAACGCCTTCCAAAATCACGAGAGGGAAGGTACACTTGAAAAAGACCAGGAGACACTAAGATATTTCAACTGTACTTCCTTGTGATCAGAGAGAAATTCATAAATTAAGGTTGGGACCGCAAAACATACACAGGTACTAGCAGCAGATTCATAAATACGGGACGAGACAACCGTTATACATGTATACAGTTTCATCTACCGTGCGCGGAAGGGATCTTGCTGCAGGACATTCTGCGATCAGGGTCGTTAGTTAGGATCAGAGGAATCCGAAAGCTACACAGACAGTTACTTGAGCTCAGTACACAGACACACCGAGAGCAGTGTGTCCTTGGATAATGCTGAACCTCTGTAGTATTCAGTAACTGACCCACAGTCGAACGCACATCTGTTAGTATCACTATACTTTTCTCGAAGTATTGTTTATTAACTGTGCGCCCACAGTAAACATTTATCCTCCAGTTTTTCTTTTTGTTTTTCATTGCCACTACGACTGCTGCCCACAGTCTTTCGACTAGTCTGATGCTGCCCTCGAGCTTCTCGTATGCAACTCTATTGATCTCACCATAGCTGATACTACGGTTATCTTTTCTGTATTCTAGTTTTAGACTGGCTTTGCTACTTTCCCATCTACTGCGCTCTCTAGCTACAAGTAAACTATTTCCGAATGACGTGGCATACGTCCCATTAACCTGTCCCTGCTTCTAGTAATGTTCTTCCACAAATCTTTCGTACATTGTGGGTACAGTCATATTAATCAAATGTTAACCAATTTTCAAGTCTCGCAGAAAATTTCGACTTAAAAGCAGGCAGTGGCTATGTGTAGACGGAGCGTGCGTGTGTGTGTGTGTGTGTGTGTGTGTGTGTGTGTGTGCGTGCGTGTGTGTGCGTGAGAGAGAGAGAGAGAGAGAGAGAGAGAGAGAGAGCGAGAAGTGGGGGGCGGGGAGAGCAGGGATGAGTTACAGTGAGAAAAAATGATAGTCATTAAAAAGTAGAGAAACAACAGTAATGGGACACAGAAAGCTATTCATCATTGTTCCCATTAGCTTTAGTCATATCTTTATAATTTCAGAAGACGAAATTCTTCTCTGTACTACTATACTGTCTAGTCTGTCTCCCCCATAACATTTCGTATTTTCAGACACACTTTAACTAATGTTTATATTTATAACTCAATTTAATTACTGCTGAGCGTTACCAATACTTATCAAACATCGTTGACTTTTCAACACTCAGATTTACTTTCATCGGGACTGCTTAATACATATATGGTTCATAAAAGGTTCTGTTTGAAAATGTTGAAAACACAAGTAACGTAAAAAGTGAATATTTATTGTTCCAATACAGGTCAGGCTAAACTTATTACACGCGACAGTCTACTACGTGCCACAATTATTGTCCGAACTTTCAGGTTTACACTTCATATTTAATCACAATAAACTATTTTTTTAACGGTATCACAGTGTTCACAAAGGATACATTAAATACAATTGGTGGTGGAGAATTTATTGCTGTCAGACGTAGTTTGCCTTGTAGTGAAGTTGAAGTAGATAGATCCTGCGAAGTAGTATGAGTAGAGGTTATACTTGACAATCGGACTAAACTATTAATTGGATCGTTTCACCGACCCCCGACTCAGAAGATGTAGTCGCTGAACAGTTCACAGAAAATTTGAGTCTCATTACAAATAGGTAGCCCACTCACGCATTTATACTCGGTGGTGACTTTAATCTACTCTCGGTATGCTGGAAAAATTAAACTTTTAAAGCTGGCGGCAGTCATAAAACGTCACCCGAAATTTTACTGAATGCTTTCTCAGAAAATTATTTTGAAGAACTAGTTCACGAGCCCACTCTAAAGCATACTTGACCTCTTAGCAACAAACAAACCTGGACAGATAGTGAGTATAGTGACAAATGCAGGGATTAGCGACCACAAGGCAGCAGCTGCTAGGCTGAATACCGTAACTCCTACATCCATCAAGAAACGCGAATTGTATCTATTTAAGAAAGCTGATAAAAATGCTCTTAACGCCTTTTTAAGTCATAGTCTGCACTCCTTCAGATCTGATCATATAAGCGTAGAAAAGTTGTGGAATGATTTCAGAGAGATCGTATCGCCAGCAATTGAGAGATATATACCACATAAAATAATAAGGGATGATACTGATCCCCCATGGTACACAAAACGGGTCAGATCGCTGTTGCAGAAGCAGCGAAAAAATCATGCCAAATTTAAAAGAACGCAAAATCCCAAGACTGTAAGTTTTGCAGAAGTTCGAAATATAGCGCGTACTTCAATGCGAGATGCTTTTAATAATTTCCATAACGAAACTGTCTCGAAATCTGGCAGAAAAGCCAAAGAGATTCTGGTCATATATAAAGCACACCAGTGGCAAGACGCAATCAATACCTTCACTGCGCGATAACAACGGCGAAGTCATTTACAGTGTCACTAAAACAGAGTTATTACACACGATTTTACGAAACTCCTTCACCAAAGAAGACGAAGTAAATATTCCTGAATTCCAATCAAGAACTGCCAAGATGAGAAACAGAAATAGATATCCTCAGTGTCGCAAAGCAGCTTAAATCACTTAAAGGAAGGCTTACGGACCAGATTGTATACCAGTCAGGTTATTCTCAGAGTGTGCTGATATAATAGCTCCAAATTATATACAACCGCTCGTTCACAGAAAGATCCGTACCTAAAGACTGGAAAATTGCTCAAGCCACACCAATACCCAAAAAGGGAAGTAGGAGTAGTTAAATTACAGGCCCGTATCACTAACGTCAATTTCCAGTAGGGTTTTGGAATATACACTGAATTCGAACATTATGAAGTACCTCGAAGAAAACGATTTATTGACACGTAATCAGCACGGATTCAGAAAATATCGTTCTTGCGAAACAACTAGCTCTTTATACTCAACAAGTAATGTGTGCTATCGACAGGGGATGTCAAATTGCTTACATATTTTTAGATTTCCAGAAGGCTTTCGACACCGTTCCTCACAACCTCACAACCATCTTCTAACCAAACTGCGTGCCTACGGAATATCGCCTCAGTTGTGAGACTGGATTCGTGATTTCCTGTCAGAAAGGTCACAGTTCGTAGTAATAGACGGAAAATCGTCGAGTAAAACAAAAATAATATCCGGCGTTCCCCAAGGAAGTGTTACAGGCCCTCTATTGTTCCTGATCTATGTTAACGACATAGGAGAATATCTCAGTAGCCGTCTTAGATTGTTTGCAGATGATGCTGTCATTTACCATCTTGTAAAGTCATTAGATGACCAAAACGAATTGCAAAATGATTTAGATATCTGTATGGTGCGAAAAGCGGCAATTGACCCTGAATAAAGAAAAGTGTGAAGTAGTTCACATGAGTGCTAAAAGAAATCTGCTAAATTGCGAATACGCCGTAAGTCACACCAATTTGAAGGCCGTAAATACAACTAAATACTTAAGGATTACAATTACAAATACCATAAATTGGATCGATCAGTAAACAACCACAGCTTGCTGCCCACCCTGTCCACCAAATCACTTATCTATATGTAGAGAGTAATAGCGGTCCTACGCCAGTTTCCTGGGCACTCCTGACTATAGCCTCGTCTCTGGGTATCACTCGCCGTCGAGGACAACGTACTGACTACTATAACTTAAGAAGTCAGTGTGTTAAGTCACTGGTTTCTTTCATAAGTACTGGGAATGCCAACCAAAGACTGCGATTCACTGGGAGGACACTTAGAAGGTGCAGCAGGTCTACTAAAGAGACTGCTTACACCACGCTTGTCCGCCCTGCTCTGGAGTATCGCCGCGCGGTGTGGGATCCGATGAGACTCACGGATGACATCGAAACAGTACAAGTGCTCCTTTTTCCCGCTCGCCGTTGGAGAGTGGAACGGTAGAGAGACAGCTTGAAGGTGGTTCATTGAACCCTCTGCCAGGCAATTTATTGTGAATAGCAGAGTAATCTTGTAGATGTAGATGAACGGTATGCACCATAAGCCACGCTCTTCGAACAATCAGTACAAAATTTTCTAACAAAATTTCGTCCTGCTCATATTTTCGATGGAAAAAGGACGTCAAAAAACGGCAATTTGGCAACAGTGTAATCAAATGTAAGATAATTATCTTGCTTCACTACTCTATAACCACATGTGTCTCTGAATTTACATTGTAGTGTCACCTAAAAATTTGAAGTACAACACTCAAGAACTTTACGAGATTTTTTGAAGTGACGTTAAGCAATGACTTTACAGTGGTATCGATTATACTCTCATTTCTATGTCGGCATTAAATGATTACACATGCTTTGTATAAGACCTGCTGCAATTTTGTACCGAAAATACGCACTGAACGAAATTTCGTAAGACATTCTTGTGCTATGCGAGGAATCGCGCTGTGGCGTCATTCTAAAAGAGGTCGATATTTCGTAGTACATTGACTTAAAGTACAAGTAAACATTACTAGTATAAGCAGTTTTTCTCCCCCTCGTTTGTCCTTATTGCTTTGCCTTCTCACACCACTATGATGAAGATCACACCGTGGATCAAACTTTGGTATGGTTTCTTCATGTGTAGAACTATATTTGGCTTTCACATTCACACTCTGACTGAAGTGTTAGGGAACCTGCATATTTGGCATTCCCAGTACTTTTGAAAGAAACGAGTCACTTACAACACCGAGCAAGTCGTTCTTAAGTTATGGAAGTCAGTATGTTGTCCTCGACGGCGAGTGATACCCAGAGACGAGGCTATAGTCAGGAGTGACCAGAAAACTGGCGTAGGACCGCTATTACTCTCTACATATAGATAAGTGATTTGGCGGACAGGGTGGGCGGCAAGCTGTGGTTCTTTGATGTACGGTGAGGTGTCGAATTCGAGTGACAAAAATTCTAGTTGGTAGTATCAATGGCAGCTACTCTAAATACGGGAAAATGTAAATTAATGCGGATGTGTAGGGAAAACAAACTGGCAATGTTCGGATAAAGCATTAGTCACGTCGTCTAAACATCCGGGTGTAATGTTGCAGAGCGATATGAAATGGAAAAAGCATGTGAGGATTGTGGTAGGAAAGGAAATGGTCGACTTCGGTGTACAGGGAGAATTCTAGGAAAGTGTAAAGGCTACCGCATGTAGGACGCTAGTACTACCTCTTCTTGAGTAATGCTCGAATGTTTGGGATCCGTACCGCTTTGGATTCAGGGAAGACTTTTTTTTCTCTACGTGATTACTCTGCTATTCAAAATAAAGTGCTTTATAGAGGGTTCAATGAACCACCTTCAGGCCGTCTCTCTACCGTTCCACTCTCGAACGGCGCGCGGAGAAAACGAGCACTTCAATTTTTCTGTGCCAGCCCTGATTTCTCTTATTTTATCGTGATCATCATTTCTCCCCATGTAGAGGGGTGCCAGCAGAATGTTTTCGCAATCGGAGGAGAAAACTGGTGATTAAAATTTCATGAGGAGTTCCCGTCGCAAAGAAAAACGCCTTTGTTTTAATGATAGCCACTCCAATTCACATATCATGTCTGTGACACTATCTCCCGTATTTCGCGATAATACAAAACGAGCTGCCCCTCTTTGCACTTTTTCGATGTCATTCGTCAGTCCCACCTGATGCCGATCCCATAGCGCACAGCAATACTCAAGAATAGGGCGGACAAGCGTGGTGCAAGCAGTATCTTTAGTAGACCTGTTGCACCTTCTAAGTTTTCTGCCACTGAATCGCAGTCTTTGGTTTGCTCTAAACAATATTATCTATGTGATCGTTCCAATTTAGGTTATTTGTAATTGTAATCCCTAAGTATTTACCTGAATTTACAGTCTTCAGATTTGTGTGACTTATCGCGTAATCGAAATTTAGCTGATTTCTTTTAGTACTCATGTGAATAAAAACACACTTTTCTTTATTCAGAGTCAACTGCCATTTTCCGCACCGTACAGATATCTGATCTAAATCATTTTTCAATTCGTTTTGGCTATCTGATGACTTTACAAGACTGTAAATGGCAGCATCATCTGCAAATAATCTATGAGGGCAACTCAGATTGTCTCCTGTCGTTAATATGGATCAGGAACAATAGAGGGCCTGTAACACTTCCTTGGGGAACGTCGGATATTACTTCTGTTTTACACGATGACTTTCCGTCTATTACCACGACCTGTGACCTTTCTGACAGGAAATCACGAATCCAGTCGCACAACTGAGGCGATAGTCCGTAGGCACGCAGTTTGGTTAGGAGACGCTTGTGAGAAACGGTGTTGAAAGCCTTCTGGAGATATAAAAATATGGAATCAATTTTACATCCCCTGTCGGTAGCACACATTACTTCATGAGTATAAAGAGCTAGTCGTTTCGTAAGAACGATATTTTCTGAATCTGTGCTGACTACGTGTCAATAAATCGTTTTCTTCGAGGTACTTCATAGCGTTCGAATGCAGTATATGTTCGAAAACCCTACTGCAAATCGACGTTAGCAATTCAGAGGCGGGCTACTATACTTGTTACTGGCAGGTTCGAACAGCGCTTAAGTGCTACGGAGATGCTTCGGGAAGTAAATGACAATCCCTGGAGGAAGATGACATTGTTTTCGGGGAACACTATTGAGAAAATTAGAGAACCGGCATTTCAAACTGACAGCAGAAAGCTTCTGTTGTCTCCAACATACATTGCGCGTAAGGATCACGAAGATAAGGTACTAGGAGACTGGGCTCATATGGAGACAATAGTCGTTATTCCCTTGTTCTTTTTGCGAGTGGAACAGGAAAGAAAATGGCAAGTAGTGATACGGAGCAGCCGCCGCCACGCGCCGTAAGGTGGACTGAGGAATTCCGATGTCGATGTAGCTGCTGTGTAGGGGTCAGTGATGTTCCTTGAAAAACGTCTAGGACTTTCGCCTCTAGCTAGCCCTGTAATTGAAGTTTAATATATTTTCTTATTCCGTTCTTAAATGGCGGTTCACTTTTTGTGAACTGCACTCTTTTCTGAAATTACAAAAATTGCTCCGGAAGAGTAAGGTTTTGGAAAATATCAAGAAATATTCCAAGATGCAACATGGTTTTGGAACCAGAAATAAAATATTTTGATGAAATTTGAACACATTGCTATCGAGAAAGTCTTGTCAATATCGCGTTTAATGTCTGTTACACTACGACTGTACTATACACCAACAATCAGTAACTGAAACCAATTAAGTAGACGTATTGTTAAAAAATTTAAAACTTACGTACATTTTGAAATAGAAACTGTTGGAAACCAACAAAAATTTTTGCTTAGAAAAGAGATAATATTATTAAGAGCTTGAAGAAAATCAGTTGATTTGCAAATATCACATGTTCCATGTCAAAAGACTTTCCGTTTCGAGGTACATATGGTTCACGACTGACAAATTATGGCTTAACCGTCCAAACGTTAGACAACTGGTTTTAAAAGTACATATTATTTTACTCGCCATAATATTCTGTAACTTAGGACTTAACGTCGGAAATAGTGTCAACGCACAGGGCTACTAGAAATGATAGAATCGTTTTCAAAGCTCCGTGTTTTCCAGAGTATTACATGTACACGTATTAGTTATGGACGAGCAGAACTGTAAACTCACCAAGTTTGCATTTTTCATTTTAGAAATGTTTCATGAGTGCTTCTCAGGCCACATAACACTTTTCCAAGCGGTAGTCAAATTCGTTCCGTACCTTGTGTAGCAACATCCTGCCAATGGTCATCACAGCAACACTGATGCGTCCTCTGTGCTGTTCCATTGTCTTTGGCAATGGGCCACGTCAACACGGTTATTGAAGCACCCTCAGAGGAGCAAACCACAAAGCGTTAGGTCAGGTTGTAATACTACGCTACTGCGTACGATACTTATTAAAGCCTGTACTATGGTAAGTTGACGGGCTTCACCTTATAAGAAAGGATTTTGGGGTAGATACTGACCGCGTGTACCTGAATGGAGGCAAAATCAGACTTTCACCCACTCAGTAACAACAATGATACGTCAAGCAAATCTGAAGTGCAAATACACGTTAGGACGGACAAGAAACAACACAGCAGGTGCTACCAATTTGTTAATAAAACGGTCGCCAGCCTAATTAGGCATTAACTGAGTTTCTTCCCTGTACAAGTTGAAGTACGTGTATGCAAAACAACACGTAATAACACTGAATAATATGGTAAATTTTAGAACCAGAAAATCTACTGAACTAATAATTTCACTTTCTGTACTAATATGGACAAGCCAAAAATACACAACAATACACTATCATGTTTACTACAAATTTTGTACTGTCTATTGATCTAATTAAAATCGGGCATAGGTTACCCTAGAAATAGCACTTTCGAAACACACATACAATGTCAATTTTGAAAAGGGTAAAACACTAATAAATTTTGGTTTTATATTGACTTTAACTTTGCGGGTAAAATTAGTTCAGTACACTTCAGAATTCAAATGAATAGAAAAGAAAAAGGGGGGGAGACCCTGAAACTGTTATGATCACTGTACTGAAATTTTGATTATTGAAAGTATTAAGCACTCAAGATTTCCAGTATATGAGTTATTACTCTTTTTAGCTTATTTCCTGCTCATTTGACTACCATTATTTTTGTCTCAAATTAATTAAACTTCATTACTAAACCCAGCATTATCTTCCAACTTTGTCAGGCCTATATTATTTGATTATATATTCATTAACAACAAAGTTCTTTAAACATCATTCTAACATAGATAGGTCTGCAGGCAATTATTATTAACAAAAACTTTAAACCTTCATTTCGGGACACTCGGATTGCACAACGTGTGGAAAGGACCCTGTCTAGGTTAGTGATGAGGATAATTAAATGATAGGACAGTTCTGGTAAAAGTTAAGTTGTTATTGAACAGTAAGAAACAAAAGTAACACTGGTCCACACGAATACAGTACTAAAAGTTTCAACCTGTTCGTATCGATGCGGCGGTCGGCAGGCGGCGAGATGGCGAGGCGCAAAGCACACATACAAGCACAGCTATGGCTCTTGATGTATCGGCACTTTACTTCTTCATAGCGTCGCAATATTTTTCCATTTAGTGCCTATGGCATTTTGCCATGCTGTATAGTCGTCGGAAACGGCAGATCCGAGGCTCAATGAAACTACGTCTTCCAGGAGAGCCTCCTCGATCCAGAGCGTGTTTCTCAGACCGATGTCCAACTCCGACTACTACTGCTGAGCCCGTTATGCCGTGCAGCGCCCGTGTGCATTTTCCCGCGCTCGCCCTGCCATCCACCTTTTACCGCTCCCCTACAGACAGGATATTCACCAGAGACTTTGCATTCTACATATCCTAATACATTGCCTACGTATGGACCAGACGTACAATTACAACTTCGACATCTTACAATAGTTTCAATATTTCTTACATTTCAATTTCGTTATAACATTGCTTGAAATTTGACATAAATATTAATATTCACATCGAAAATTGTTTACAGTTTCTTTAACATGACATGAAAAGAAAAAAGAAATGAAATCAGAACATCGTTTACACTAATTTATCGAAAATCAGAAGAAAAAATTATTATATGTACAATAGTATAACGTTGTTGTTGTTACAAGGTGACCTGGGGCACCAAGGGAATTGTGTCACATACTCACCACTATGCCCCAAACTAGCCATGCAAAAGTCGATCGCTTAGATAGCGACGAACATCGATGCTCCAATTAGGGGTGCAGTGTCTTGTTGGAAGATGAAACTCTCAGAATCACCAGTCAGTAGACAAAACTGCAATATATCAAGATAAGACGTACCCGCCAGTCTTCTCACGGAAGGAAAACGGTCGATACAGCTTCATCTGTGATATTGCACAGGAAATATCAACATTCAGGGAATTCATCCGGCATAATTTAATGACGATTTTCAATTACCCGCACTCTTACATTGCGGAGATTACTCTTTCGAGATAACTGGAAAGCTTATTCCTTGCTGAATATAAATTTGGAGATGAAATATTCTTTTCTTGCTTTGCCGATATTTTGTGAAGGCAATGTACTCGTAATGCCAACTGCTAGGCGCAACGGAACCTCGGTGAGTTTACGGTCCTATTCAGACATCGATCATATTTGAACATCTAATACTTTGGGAAATATAGAACTTTCAAAACCAATGAATCATTCATAGTAGCCCTGTTTCACACAGTAATTAGATCTGTTGAACTGAAAACATTTACAACTCCTGCACAAAATATAACCTCATACCACGTAATCAAAAAAACAGTAGAAAATGCCAAAAATTTCTTATGGCCATCTCTAGCGCGTACCAGTTACTTCATGTGATTCTAAAATTGGTCACTAGACCGAAACACCTTCCAGGAAACTTCTTATGTTCCAAGGTACACATAACCTCAAGGTACAGCATTCCCCCTTACAGAGTACAGAAAGAAGAGTCCGACTACGTTTTGCTAAAAAACAAAATTTATCGGGTAACCATCTGTTGAAAAACCTTCCTTGTGGATCAATGGTAACAAAACGGCAGCCAACACTCGAATGTTTTGGAGACTGCAATGTTATTCGCAACAAGCCAAGAATATTCAGCAAGATTAACGTGTTGTTTCGACAAGGATAACAACTTCGTAATGACATTGGAGGCAAAAATTTGAAGCACACTTTGTAGAAAAAGAAAAAAAAACGTAAGAAAATTCGCTTCGCAAACAGACTCGTTTAGCAGCTTCTGAATTTCTGTTTTATACTCCTCCGATCTGAATTTGTAGTAGTTGTGGTCTTCTGGACTGATGCAGGATCTCATGTTACTCCATCCTGTACAAGTCTCTTCGTGTCCACGTAACTAGTGAAATCCACATGTATCTGAACGCCCTAACTGATAACTGTGGTCTCACTCCACACCAACATGAGGGACCCAAAATTTCATCAAAATGATTTGTTGATGCAGGTAAATCAACTAAGGAATTGTTAATAATTTTAATTAAAGGAACCCTCACAGGTCTCACTCCATTACCACAGCGACGAATCCTCGATGATTCATTATCTGTCGCATCACCCGATCTCTTCCTATAATCAAGTTGTGCAATAAATTTCTTTCGTCCCCAATTTTATTCAATACTTTTTAATTGGCTATTCGAGCTATCAATCCAGTCTTCAGCATTCTTCTGTAGTAACAGTCCAAAAGGTTCTGCTTTCTACGTTTCATTTCCTTACGAGGTGATATTCCAAAATATACCATCAGAGAGGGCTTCCTAAACACTTAAATTTACATTCTATTTTAAAAGATTTATCTTTTTTCATAAACCCTTCTCTTGCTGCTCCCGGTGCACATTTTACATCTTCTCTACTTCGGCAATCGTCAGTTTACTGCCGATAGCAAAACAAGTAGAGTACGTTCAGTGTCTCGGCAATCGTCAGTTTACTGCCGATAGCAAAACAAGTAGAGTACGTTCAGTGTCTCATTTAGTATTCTATTCCCCTCTGCATCGCCTAATTTCATCCGACTACACTCCATCACACTTTTCTTGTATTAGTTTTAATACCTCTTGTCAAGATTATCGATTTCATACAGCTGATCATTGCCGTCTTTGACGGAATTGCATTGTCACTGGCAAACCTCAAATATTTTATCTCTCTTCCCTGAACTTAATTTCTCTTTTCAAATTTCCCTTTGATTTTCTTTACTGTGCCTTTAGTATGCAGACCACATAATATAAGGAACAAACTAGAGACTTGTCTCACTGCCTTCTCAACTACTGTTTCCCTTTCATGTTCTTCCACTCTTGCAACTGAGGTATGATATCTGTACATTTTTGTAACATTTCACATCCTGTAGCATCGCAGTCAATATGTGATAATAATCCTCTGAATCTACGAATGCTATAGATGCAGAGTTGCCTGTGTTCAGTCTAGCTTATAACGTAGGTTGCAGGGTCGGCACTGCTTCGCGCTTTCCTATATGTTTTCGGTATCTTTCCCGAGTATCTTTCTATCAGTATTTTCATTATTCTGGAAATTAGTCGTGTCAATATTTTGCAAACATGGTTCAATAAACTGATAGTTGTGCATTACTCACACCTATCAGCACCTTCTTTCTTTGGAATTAGAATTACTACATTCTTTTCTATATCTGAGGACATCTTCCCTGTCTCTTACCAGATGCACCATTTTTGTTTCAGTACACTTATTTTGGAGTAGTCATTCGAAGAATGTAACAGATAACCATTTTTTTAAAATTTCGTTCTCCTATTTTTTTTTATTTCGTTCTCCTTTTGAACACCAACATGGCAGTAGTCATTCTTAATTAAGAAAACTAAAAGTGCATTTTTTTGTTTCTCAGTTGTGGAAGCATTCTGCTGAGGAGACTGGAAAGATCTCTTAACACAGCTGTGTAAACTACCGACAGAGCAGAGAATGGTGGTTTAGTACAGGAAAGATGAGATGTGACACGCAGGCTCTGGAATAATAATCACAGGTGGTTTAACTGTGATTTCCTGTCAAAATCCGCACATCATGAAACTGCGAGACTTTGAAAGTGATGCGCGCTGGGTATAATAACTAATCCTCTTGTTTGTATTAATTAGTTTATTTTTGTACCTACATTAATTAACGCAGCTCTGATTCCTGCGCTGCGAACAGATTATCTATCACACATCAAGCTAATAATGCCATTCCACCTGTCAGTTACAGACACGCTTCATCACAGCTGATATTTCAAGTTATTTGATGTCAGTGCTCACAATTTCCAAGTATTTGGATCACTTAAGATGAGGGATAATTACACGGAATTGCCTGACAGCAAAGTCCGTCAAATTTTTTTTAATGAACAGGCCTGATGATGGACTACGTAAACTTTTAATTTATACGCGACACGTTTGAAAAACTGCATATTTGAAATCAGTGGTAGTTTAAGACATCGAAACTGCTCTACAGTCTTTCCCTGATAATTTTTACACGGAATGAGTTCTGGGGACCACAGGATGTGTAAACGGCTGCGATAACATTCTAGACAGGATCAAAGCAGATACAGGAATTAGTGGCCAAAAAGTCGTTGATGGAAGATTAAATATCGCATTACACAAGTCAACAAAAAACAAATGCAAATATATATATATATGTATTTAAAAAATCATATACAACTTGATTCTATCATTGTTTGTTCCTTTTATATTGATTGCGTAAGCTTTGCTTCAACAAAGTGTGGCTCAGACTGAATGTAACAGAGGTCGCAGGGACAGACTAATTTTGTACGAAATAAGCCAATAAGAGAGAGAACTGATCACTCGTAGAACAATAAAACAAGTTAAGAAGCAGCGAAAATAGAAGCCTAATTGAAAAAAAGAATCCCAAATAGTTACTATCGATTACAAAATATGAGAAAATAAGAAATTTAGTGCGAGCTTCAAGTAACATCACTTTATTAATTTCCATGTCTAAACCCAATCACAAAATTAGCAGAAAAGGAAGTGTACACTGTACGAACTCTGAGAACTTTAACATTTGATTACAAATGCAACCAAATCTAAATAAGTACCGGTACGTATATCGTTCCCACTACGAAGTTCGTAATACGGTGCTCAAACAAGCGATCTGTTCTCCTGGTGCTTCACGAACGGAGGTTTGTGCCTCGCTGAGCTGTCTACAATAGAAGCATTCTGTTCAACACAAACAACAGCAGTGTTACAGCTAGCATAAATCTATAGTACACAGTTACCAAAAAAGACTAAATAATAACCAACTGCGAGAATATGCCTCGTTGTTGTTGTGGTCTTCCGTCCAGAGTCTGGTTTGATGCAGGTCTCCATACTACTCTATACAGTGCAAGCTTGTTCATCTCCCAGTATCTACCACAACCTACATCCTTCTGAATCTGCTTAGTGTATGCATCTCTTGGTCTCCCTCTACGATTTTTACCCTCCACGCTGCCCTCCAATACTAAATTGGTGATCCCTTGAAGCCTCTGAACATGCCCAACCAACCGATACCATCTTCTAGTCAAGTTGTGCTACAAATTTCTCTTCTCCCCAATTCTATTCAATACCTCCTCATTAGTTGCGTGATCTACCCATCTAATTTTCAGCATTCTTCTGTAGCACCACAATTCGAAAGCTTCTACTCTCTTCCTGTCCAAACTATTTATCGTCCATGTTTCACTTCCATACATGGCTACACTCCATACAAATACTTTCAGGAACGTCTTCCTGACACTTAAATCTATACTCGATGTTAAATTTCTCTTCATCAGAAATACATTCCTTCCCATTGCCATTTTACATTTTATAGCCTCTCTACTTCGACCATCATCAGTTATTTTGTTCCCCAAATATCAACTCTCATCTACTACTTTAAGTCCATTTCCTAATCTAATTCCATCAGCATCAACAGATTTAAGTCGACTACATTTCATTATCCTCATTCTGCTTTCGTTGATGTTCGTCTAAGACCCTGTACTTTCAAGACCCTGTACTTTCAAGACACTGTACTTTCAAAACACTGTACATTCAAGACACTGTACTTTCAAGACACTGTACTTTCCATTCAACTGCTCTTCCAGGTCCTTTGCTGCATCTGATAGAATTACAATGTCATCGGCAAACCTCAAAGTTTTTAATACTTCTCCATGGATTTCAATTCCTACTCGAATTGTTCTTTTGTTTCCCTTACTGCTTGCTCAGTTTACAGATTGAATAGGGATAGGCTACAACCCGGTCTCCCTCCATTCCCAACCACTGCTTCCCCTTCATGTCCCTCGACTCTTATAACTGCCATCTGGTTTCTGTACAAATTTTAAATAGCCTCTCGCTCCCTGTATTTCACCCCTGACACCAGAATTTGACAGAGTATTCTCGTCAACATTGTCAAAAGCCTTCTCTTAGTCTACAAATGCTAGAAACGTAGGTTTGCCTTTTCTTAATCATTCTTCTAAGATAAGTCGTAAGATTAGTATTGCCTCGCGTGTTCCAACATTTCTACGGAATCTAAGCTGATGTTCCTTGAGGTCGGCTTCTACCAGTTTTTCCATTCGTCTGTAAAGAATTCGTGTTAGTATTTTGCAGCTACGACTTATTAAACTGAAAGTTCGGTAATTTTCGCATCTGTCAACATCTCCTTTCTTTGGGATTGGAGTTCTTATACTCTTCTTAACATCTGAGGTTATTTCGCCTGTCATACATCTTGCTTACCAGATGGTAGAGTTTTCTCAGGACTGGCTCTCCCAAGGCTATCAGTAGTTCTAATGGAATGTTGTCTATTCCTGGGGCCTTGTTTCTACATAGGTGTTTCAGTTCCCTATCAAATTATTCACGCAGTATCATATCTCCCATTTCATCTTCATCTACATCCTCTTCCATTTCCATAATATTGTCCTCAAGTACATTGGCCTTGTATAGACCCTCTATATACACCTTCCACTCTTCTGCTTTCTCTTCTTTGCTTAGAACTGGGTTTCCATCTGAGCTCTTGATATTCATACAAGTGGTTCTCTTTTCTCCAAAGGTCTCTTTAATTTTTCTGTAGGCAGTATCTATCTTACCCCTAGTGAGATATGCCTCTCCATCGTTACATTTATCCTCTAGCCACCGCTGCTTAGCTATTTTGCACTTCCTGTCGATCTCATTTTTGAGACGTTGGTATTCCTTTTTGCCTGCTTCATTTACTGCACTTTTATATTTTCTCCTTTCATCAGTTAAATTCAATATATCTTCTGCTACCCAAGGATTTCAACCAGCCCTCGTCTTCTTCCCTACTTGATCCTCTGCTGCCTTCACTATTCATCCCCCATTCCTGTCAATCGTTCCCTAATGGTCTCCCTGAAACACTCTACAATCTCTCGTTCTGTCAGTTTATGCAGGTCCCATCCCCTTTAATTCCCACCTTTTTGCAGTTTCTTCAGTTTTAATCTACAGTTCATAACCAATAGATTGTGGTCAGAGTCCACATCTGCCCCTGGAAATGTCTTACAGTTTAAAACTTGGATCCTAAATCTGTCGTACCATTATATAATCTGCAACCTTCCAGTATCTCCAGGCCTCTTTCATGTATACAACCTCTTTTCATGATTCTTGAACCAAGTGTTAGCTATGGTTAGATATGGTTATTTTATACTCTGTGCAAAATTATACCAGGCGGCTTCCTCTTTCATTTCTTACCCCATTCCATATTCACCTACTACGTTTCCCTCTCTTCCTTTTCCTACTATCGAATTACAGACACCCATGACTATTAAATTTTCGTCTCCCTTCACCACCTGAATAATTTCTTTTATCTCATCATACATTTCATCAATCTCTTCGTCGTCTGCGAAGCTAGTTGGCATATAAACTTGTACTACTGTGGTAGGCGTGGGCATCGTGTCTATCGTGGCCACAATAATGCGTTCACTTTGTTTTTGTAGTAGTTTACTCCCACTCCTATTTTTTTATTCATTATTAAACCTACTTCTGCATTACCCCTATTTGATTTTGTATTTATAACCCTGTATTCACTTGATCAGATGTTTTGTTCCTCCTGCCATCGAACTTCACTAATACCCACTCTAACTTTAACCTATCCATTTCCTTTTTTAAAATTTTTTATCCTATCTACCCGATTAAGGGATCTGAGATTCCACACTCCGATCCGTAGAACACCAGTTTTCTGTCTCCTGATTGCGACATCCTCCTGAGCAGTCCCCGCCCGGAGATCCGAATTTTACCTCCGGAATGTTTTACCCAAGAGGACGCCATCATGTAACCGTACAGTAAAGCTGCATGCTCTCGGGGAAACTTACGGCTGCAGTTTCCCCTTGCTTTCAGCCGTTCACAGTACCAGCACAGCAAGGCCGTTTTGGTTGATGTTACAAGGCCAGAACAGTCACTCATCTAGACTGTTGCCCCTGCAACTACTGAAAAGGCTGCTGCCCCTCTTCAGGAACCACACGTTTGTCTGGCCTCTGAACAGATACCCCTCCGTTGTGGTTGCACCTACAGTACGGCTATCTGTATCTGTATCGCTGAGACACGCAAGCCTCCCCACTGACGGAAGGGTCCATGGTTCATGGGGGGGGATATTCCTTATAAGTATACAAATACGAAATTAATTGAGCTGCAGAAGTGCATAGACTAATCTAAAACAGTAACTCTCTGTTCTACTTACGAGCTCGTAGCATAACGTACAAACATATGATCTACTCTCCTGGCTCTTCACGAATGGAGCATGACGTCTGACTGTGTGGTTGATACTTCGTTATTAAATCATCAATTAGGGTGGTTCACAAACAACTCAAGTACACATGTTATTCCAAAACGTTATCGCGGAAGTAGGAGCCAGGAGGTGCTGGTGAAATAACACACACTGCTTTCTATTTTAAAAAACTTTCTCAGTAATAAATTTTTAAGTCTGGCATTTTTTAAAAAACAATTTCAAAAACAACTTCCAATAGCTGACAAATTTTCTTTATAAAAAGGAGATTGCAAGGTATGACGTTAACAACTTCCCAATAATAAGATTGGAAACTTGTCGTATATATAGATATATAAGAGAACAATTGATTAAAAAGAACCTCTGGGTAGGTAGTTTGTACTAAAGTTAAAATAGTTGTCTCTTGTCAATTAAATAACTTATATTACACCTGTCAGATGTTACAAGATAAGTGTGAATAAGCCAGCACACAAACCTTCACATTAAAGGCAGTTCCCAAAAAAATTTTCCTTAACTCGTTGTGGGAGTGACACGTCTGAAGGGGCCCAGATCACAGTAGTCGGAATAGTTATTGGTGGTCTACAGGGCCACAGAAGATCAGCCCCAAAACCGGCATTACAAGCCAACATCTCACCGAGTTACCCAAAACCAGAAGATGTAGCAAGGGCGGTGCCCCTACAGACTCTAAACCACAGAGACACACGACACCGACCCTAAATCACCGAATTAAGGTGTGAATGAAACGGCCCGACAAAGAAGCAATTACCACATTCCCGCGGAGAGGCAAACAAAAACTATGGTGAGAAGACCCCAACAAAACCACTGGTAAAGAAACTCATACACTTCACTAGAACTTGAAAAACCCCTTATATAACTAACTCGGTTACATAAAACAGTACTCAACTTCTCACACTCCACCACAGCGCCGAGAACACGTTGCTCTTCCTTATGTTCGTCAGAACCAACCGCTGCCAGTGGTTTCAACGGCCGATAAGAAGACATACGGTCCCACGCGCTGATCTCCTGCACCACGGCTTCTAAGCTTCATAAGCCACGTACATACGGGTAAGGCAGACTTAGCTCCTGACAGCCAAGAGGTCGGCCAAAGCACGTGCCGAGCAGTTGACGACCCCCAACAGCAGGTCGCCGCTCGCGCCACCACCTCTCTCGGTCACCGCCGAGTCCGTACTCCCTAGATCCTCATGCGACCGTACACTTGCTCCACCTCCCGCCAGAGGGCGGTAGCGATCCAAACAGCGCGCCAAACCGAAAGCGCCACCGCAAACACTAGACGCGAAGCGAAAGCACTCCGCCTGGCGCGCTTTTCCAAGAGCCGGACACAGCTACGGCTCAGTTATGACAAGACTCTTAAATTGCCTGTGAGTGCTTCACACCTACCTTCGCCGTTTCCAAGAGCCTGAAAATTATTTTTTTTCTGTCCGACAGAAAGCGATGGAGAACATATTGACCGTAATTTCCAGTATGCAAGTTCACATTACTCTATGCTCTCTGAAAGAACGATGTTCTTACTTGCTACCTGCTCAGCGGTATCAGGAACTATGACTATAAATAAAAGTTTTGAGTTTTACATTGATATATTCTCTAAAAGTTCTCAAACATGATGTATAACAACATGACTAATAATAAGAATAATAATAATAATATCCTTGTCGGAATCAGCACTATTAACAGTCCAGAGATGACCTCTACGGGAGGTTCCAAGGAAAATGGTGTATCTCCCTGACTTCTAACAACCAAAAGTTATCTACTCACCTTGAAGGTGGAAAACGATTTCGCCAGTTGCCGCGCGGTTTTGTCAACATGACGGGTGGCACACAAACAGTTACTTCCGTGAAATCTGAGTGATCCAGGACGGAGTACAGTCCTCGCGAGTTCACTTCCTATTTTTTACTGAAAATGCATTTAAGTCTGCCCAGCTCTAACGTCATCCGTGTACCACGCAGGCAGGCGTTCGACTGTAGCGCGCGGTTTGATATCTCCCTGAGAAGTCTCTCTTTCCTTACTACCTCTCTGGCTCCATGTACAGAGGGACGCAGTGGACGACTAAACGGAACATCTGCAATCAATCCCTAGGCACAAGTAACAGAGTCTAAACTGCGCCTTTCTCGGACATGTTTTAATTAATACATGTGTTGTCTAACAGTTTCCAATCTTCTTCATTTTTTTAAATAGAGCTAAGTTGGTTCTAGTTACTCAAAAAGTTTAAGCTCGACAGCATTAAAACTTGGCAGCTAGAAGTTTTAGAATGGAATTGGCAGCAGAAGATGATCTCAGATGTCCATTTTTAATATTCCTTGTAACCATAGTTATTTTCAATGCAATCTTGAAATTTGGTACAGCTATATTACTGTAATTGGGCCCCTTAGGGATATGGCTGCAAGAGAGGGGAAGAAAACCAATGTGCACTCCGTGTGCATACCGGGGGGAGTCATTCCAGATGAGGAAAGGGTCCTTCCGGATGCCATGAAGGATACAGGGTGCACCCATCTGCAGGTGGATCGGAGGAAATCCTCTCTGGCTTCCGGCGGCTATCTGATTTGGTGAAGACTGCCAGTCTCGCTAGCGGGATGAAAGCAGAGCTCACCATCTGCAGCATCGTCGACAGGGCTGACTGCGGACCTTTGGTACAGAACCGAGTGGAGGGTCTGAATCAGAGGCTGAGACGGTTCTGCGACCGTGTGGGCTGCAGATTCCTCGACTTGCGCCATAGGGTGGTGGGGTTTCGGGTTCCGCTGGATAGGTCAGGAGTCCACGCAACAAGCGGCTACACGGGTAGCAGGGGTTGTGTGGTGTGGGCTGGGCGGTTTTTTAGGTTAGATGGCCTTGGGCAAGTACAGAAAGGACAACAGCCTCAACGGGTGCGGGGCAAAGTCAGGACATGCGGGGACCAGGCAGCAATCGGTATTGTAATTGTAAACTGTCGAAGCTGCGTTGGTTAAGTACCGGAACTTCTAGCGCTGATAGAAAGCACCGAAACTGAAATCGTTATAGGTACGGAAAGCTGGCTGAAGTCAGAGATAAATTCTGCCGAAGTTTTTACAAAGGCACTGATGGTGTTTAGAAGGGATAGATTGCATGCAACCGGTGGTGGCGTGTTTGCCGCTGTTAGTAGTAGTTTATCCTGTGGTGAAATAGACGTGGATAGTTCCTGTGATTTATTATGGGTGGAGGTTATACTCAACAACCGACCTGTGTTAATAATTAGCTCCTTTTACCGACCTCCCGACTCAGCAGCATTAGTGAAAGAACAACTGAGAGAAAATCTGGAATACATTTCACATAAATTTCCTCAGCATGTTATAGTCTTAGGTGGAGATTTCAATTTACCAAATGCAGACTGGGACACTCAGATGTTTAGGACGGGTGGTAGGGACAGAGCATCGAGTGACATTATACTGAGTGCACTATCCGAAAATTACCTCGAGCAACTAAACAGAGAACCGACTCGTGGAGATAACATCTTGGACCTACTCATAACAAACTCTGTTAGCGCAGAACAGGGAATCAGTGATTATAAGGCCGTTGCAGCATCCCTGAATATGGAAGTAAATAGGAATATAAAAGAGGGAGGAAGATTTATTTGTTTATCAAGAGTAATAGGAGGCAGATTTCAGACTACGTAACAGATCAAAACGAAAATTTCTGTTCCGACACTGACAATGTTGAGTGTTTATGGAAAAAGTTCAAGGCAATCGTAAAACGCTTTTTAGACAGGTACATGCCGAGTAAAACTGTGAGGGACGGGAAAAACCCATCGTGGTTCAACAACAAAATTAGGAAACTACTGGGAAAGCAAAGAGAGCTTCGATGCAAATTTAAACGCAGCCAAAACCTCTCAGCCAAACATAAGCTAAACGATGTCAAAGTTAGCGCAAGGAGGGCTATGCGTGAAGCGTTCAGTGAATTCGAAAGTAAAATTCTATGTACCGACTTGACAGAAAATCCTAGGAAGTTCTGGTCTTACGTTAAATCAGTAAGTGGCTCGAAACAGCATATCCAGATACTCTGGGATGATGATGGCATTGAAACAGAGGATGACACGCGTAAAGCTGAAATACTAAACACATTTTTCCAAAGCTGTTTCACAGAGGAAGACCGCACGGAAGTTCCTTCTCTAAATCCTCGCACAAACGAAGAAATGGCTGACATCGAAATAAGTGTCCAAGGAATAGAAAAGCAACTAAAAACACTCAACAGAGGGAAGTCCACTGGACATGACGGGATACCAATTCGATTCTACACAGAGTACGCGAAAGAACTTGCCCCCCTTCTAACAGCCGTGTATCGCAAGTCTCTAGAGGAACGGAAGGTTCCAAATGATTGGAAAAGAGCACAGGTAGTTCCAGTCTTCAAGAAGGGTCGTCGAGCAGATGCGGAAAACTATAGGCCTATACCTCTGACATCGATCTGTTGTAGAATTTTAGAACATGTTTTCTGCTCGCGTATCATGTCATTTCTGGAAACCCAGAATCTACTCTGTAGGAATCAACAAAGATTCCGGAAACAGCGATCGTGTGAGACGTAACTTGCTTTATTTGAGGCCCAGGCCCAGAAAATATTAGATACAGGTTCCCAGGTAAATGCCATTATCCTTGACTTCTGCAAGGCGTTCGATAGAGTTCTGCACTGTCGCCTGATAAACAAAGTAAGAGCCTACGGAATATCAGACCAGCTGTGTGGCTGGGTTGAAGAGTTTTTAGCAAACAGAACACAGAATGTTGTTCTCAATGGAGAGACGTCTACAGACGTTAAAGTAACCTCTGGCTTGCCACAGGGTAGTGTTATGGGACCATTGCTCTTCACAATATATATAAATGACCTAGTAGATAGTATCAGAAGTTCCATGAGGCTTTTCGCGGATGATGCTGTAGTATACAGAGAAGTTGCAGCATTACAAAATTGCAGCGAAATGCAGGAAGATCTACAGCGGGTATGCACTTGGTGCAGGGAGTGGCAACTGACCCTTAACACAGACAAATGTAATGTATTGCGAATACACAGAAAGAGGGATCCTTTATTGTATGATTATATGATAGAGGAACAAACACTGGTAGCAGTTACTTCTGTAAAATATCTGGGAGTATGCGTGCGGAACGATTTGATGGAATGATCATACAAAATTAATTGTTGGTAAGGCGGGTACCAGGTTAAGATTCATTGGGAGAGTCCTTAGAAAATGTAGTCCATCAACAAAGGAGGTGTTTTAAAAAACACTCGTTCGACCTACACTTGATTATTGCTCATTAGTGTGGGATCCGCACCAGGTCGGGTTGACAGAGGAGATAGAGAAGATCCAAAGAAGAGCGGCGCGTTTCGTCACAGGGTTATTTCGTAAGCGTGATAGCGTTACGGAGATGTTTAGCAAGCTCAAGTGACGGACTCTGCAGGAGAGGCGCTCTGCATTGCTGTGTAGCTTGCTCGCCAGGTTTCGAGAGGGTGCGTTTCTGGATGAGGTATCGAATATATTGCTTCCCCCTACTTATACCTCCCGAGGAGATCACAAATGTAAAATTAGAGAGATTCGAGCGCGCACGGAGGCTTTCCGGCAGTCGTTCTTCGCGCGAACCATACGCGACTGGAACAGGAAAGGGAGGTAATGACAGTGGCACGTAAAGTGCCCTCCACCACACACCGTTGGGTGGCTTGCGGAGTATAAATGCAGATGTAGATGTAGATCGATGTAATCGAGTGCCGTAATCAGGACGTTCTATTACAAATACTAATGATACTTTATCATGAATAACTACGTTTCCGTTCAAAATTTGGTTTTTAATAAATAACTTGAAAACTGATAGAGGTAGCTTACTGGTGTCACATATTGAAGGTGTTTTTACATCAAACCGAGGCTACGTGCGAATTTTCAACTTTTGAGCCTTGAATTTTTTGTAAAAAAATTGATTTCGATCGAAACATTGCTCTGGCCAAGTTGAGATCTGTAACTTTTGATTCTGATATACATTTGCATACACAGAACGATTTTTAGTCTTATTATTCAGCGCCACCTATTTTTTCATAAGACCGTGTATTTTGTCTAATGTGTTCCTTTGATCATTTTGAGACCTTACAGTGTTAACATTAATATACTGAAGCATACTTTCACGAAGTTTGAAGAACTTTTCATTTTTAGTTTCATTGTTAGATTATGGTGCAATCACTTGTATCTGAAACACAGGTGCGGTATAATGACGTGGCGCTGGTTGTTGTGAACGTGGTACGCCCAAGGCACACTCTCTTTCCTCTGTACCCCTTAAGAATGACACAGCGCTTGTTTAGCCTCATGACCTTTGCGATGGATCTGCGATAAATCACCAGAAAGGTACACATTTTGCTGCAATACACTGAAAAAGAAATGCAAGCAATCCGTACAGCTATAACAATAACCACTTCTAACAGGATTTTGGAACTTATATTGTACCTGGAGATTATAAGATACCTCGAAGAAAGCTATACATTGACACAGAATTAGCATGGATACATAAAATATCGTTATGGTGAAATGGTACTGTATAGCTATTGACTCTAACTGATCTTATCCGAAGGTTTTTCTTGAGCGTTTGACGCCATCCCTCACTAGCGTCTTCGAATTGCGTTTCTCTATAATACGGTCTCAGAAGAGATTCGCAATTAACTGTCACAAAGACCATACAAAATATTAAGCGACGGGGCAGTACCTAGTGTAACCCGAAACCTAAGCTTTATCTGCCGTTCCACAAACAAGCGTAATAAGCTCTTTGATATTATTGATTTATATAATCGATTTAGGGAACTAATAATGACGATACGAGATATACGAGGGCAGTTCAATAAGTAATGCAACACATTTTTTTTCTGAAACAGGGGTTGTTTTATTCAGCATTGAAATACACCAGGTTATTCCCCAATCTTTTAGCTACACAACACTATTTTTCAACGTAATCTCCATTCAATGCTACGGCCTTACGCCACCTTGAAATGAGGGCCTGTATGCCTGCACGGTACCATTCCACTGGTCGATGTCGGAGCCAACGTCGTACTGCATCAATAACTTCTTCATCATCCGCGTAGTGCCCCCCACGGATTGCGTCCTTCATTGGGCCAAACATATGGAAATCCGACGGTGCGAGATCGGGGCTGTAGGGTGCATGAGGAAGAACAGTCCACTGAAGTTTTGTGAGCTCCTCTCGGGTGCGAAGACTTGTGTGAGGTCTTGCGTTGTCATGAAGAAGGAGAAGTTCGTTCAGATTTTTGTGCCTACGAACACGCTGAAGTCGTTTCTTCAATTTCTGAAGAGTAGCACAATACACTTCAGAGTTGATCGTTTGACCATGGGGAAGGACATCGAACGGAATAACCCCTTCAGCGTCCCAGAAGACTGTAACCATGACTTTACCGGCTGAGGGTATGGCTTTAAACTTTTTCTTGGTAGGGGAGTGGGTGTGGCGCCACTCCATTGATTGCCGTTTTGTTTCAGGTTCGAAGTGATGAACCCATGTTTCATCGCCTGTAACAATCTTTGACAAGAAATTGTCACCCTCAGCCACATGACGAGCAAGCAATTCCGCACACATGGTTCTCCTTTGCTCTTTATGGTGTTCGGTTAGACAACGAGGGACCCAGCGGGAACAAACCTTTGAATATCCCAACTGGTGAACAATTGTGACAGCACTACCAACAGAGATGTCAAGTTGAGCACTGAGTTGTTTGATGGTGATCCGTCGATCATCTCGAACGAGTGTGTTCGCACGCTCCGCCATTGCAGGAGTCACAGCTGTGCACGGCCGGCCCGCACGCGGGAGATCAGACAGTCTTGCTTGACCCTGCGGCGATGTTGACACACGCTTTGCCCAACGACCCACCGTGCTTTTGTCCACTGCCAGATCACCGTAGACATTCTGCAAGCGCCTATGAATATCTGAGATACCCTGGTTTTCCGCCAAAAGAAACTCGATCACTGCCCGCTGTTTGCAGCGCACATCCGTTACAGACGCCATTTTAACAGCTCCGTACAGCGCTGCCACCTGTCGGAAGTCAATGAAACCATACGAGACGAAGCGGGAATGTTTGAAAATATTCCACAAGAAATTTCCGGTTTTTTCAACCAAAATTAGCCGAGAAAAAAAAAAGTGTTGCATTACTTATTGAACTGCCCTCGTATAAACGATGAGACAACTGGTTATCAAAGCTAATGAACACAGGGAATGAGATTCTCCAAATAAGTACTACTTCTGTCGCGTTTAATCTATGTCGTAAATGACAAATTCGGAAGCTGTCGATCCAACTAACCATTTACTGATTGCATTTAGGAACAATGAAATTTGATTATGTATAAGGGCCAGTCAAACGAAAACCAAACACCCGCCGCAACGGGGCCATGGAATTGTTCCACTCAACAGTAATCACTACACGCGTTAAAACTTTTATTCCATTGGGCGACGAGGCGACCAGTTCCTCTTTTGTAGAAAGTGGTCGCGGTGAAGGATTCTGGCTGGATACTGCAGTATTTCCCAATCAACTCGCTGAAGCGTAGCCTTCATCCGACTGCCAGTATCGCTGTGGGCGTTATCGTGCAAAAGGATGATTCCATCCAACAGCATTCCTGGACGTTTTGGTTCCATAGCACGTCGCAGTTTGTGCAAAGTGTCTTCATAGCGCTGGGCGTTGATTGTGGTTCACGGTCGAGAGACTCTACGAGTAGAGGGCCCCTTGATTTCATAAAATGCTGCCAAACTGACTCATCAGTCAAAATATTATTACTAAGCAGTAGTTAGCAAGTTTTCTATCTTGTTCCACATTTGCAAGGAACACTATACACGCTCTGAGATAGCCAGAAGCTCAATGTCTGCGAAAAGGGAACCGAAAGCAGAGCTCACATCTCTGGGGTGCAGTTCTGTGGTAAAAAGATTTTTCTTCTTCTTAAGGTAAGCACGCATAATAATTCAAGATGGCCACACAACACCGCAACAGTAATCAGCAGTCGGCAGCAGCCCCCTGGGATAAGTTGGCAACAACCAGAATGTTGCTCATTGCACTCTGCGACGTAATAATGGCTCTGTTATTTGGGCTCTATTTTCAATTCTTCTACGGAATCGAAGACGATCCCTCACCACGTATTCCCACGCCCAATGCATGCTCTAAAAACCTCATGTAAACATTGTGTGAACTATTTCTGACTCTGCAAAACGCACGTTTTGGAGACGTCGGTGAAAAACCAGCTATTACTTCTTTTGATGCTTCGCTATATATATGTTTCGGGGTTGTGCCTCTGTTCACTCTTTTTGTAATTTCGCGGGTTGCATTCACAAGGTAAATCATGTTGTCATGGCACAGAAGAAGAAAAAAAGAGCTTACCAAGTGAATGATTCTTCCTACAGTGCTGTGGGTATCCGCTACTGGGGAAATCAGCATCCCTTTCATTTGCTACGTAATATATTATACAAGGGGCGTTTGAAAAGTCCGTGCAAAGTCCGAGAGATGGTACCACCGGCGCGTATCGAGGTCATGTTTAGTTAGTAAAATCTTTGGAAATAATGCACACCAAGTTTCTGCCATATTGGTCTATATCTTTGTGTTTGGCATTCGTGTGAATCAAGGAAGTCGAGTGATGGTCAAAAAACGGACGAAGAAGAATTTCGTGTGGTGATTACGGTGTCTCTGTACCTTCGATTAGAACACTTTATAAGTGGTTTCAAAATTTCCAGAGTGGCCATACGGGCACAAGTGATGCTGAACGTTCTGGACGCTCTACTGAGGTTACGACTCTAGAAATCATTGATAAAATCCATGATATGATGTTGGATGAGATTTCTAGTGCTGTAGGCATCTGGAATGAACGGGTATATAAAATTTTGCATAAACATTTGGACATGAGAAAGCTACCCGCAAGATGGATTCCGCGATTGCACACGCTTGACCAAAAACGGAATCTGCAGGACTTTAAGCGCCGTTTCGTCACTATGGATGAAACATGGATGTATTACTATAATCCTGAGACCAAACAACAATCTAAACAATGGGTTACCAAGGGAGAATCTCCACCAAAAAATGCGAAAACCATTCCTTCTGCCGGAAAGGTTCTGGCGACTGTCTTTTGGGATTCGCAAGGGATAACACTCATCGACTATCTGGAAAAGGTTAAAACTGTTACTGGTGCATATTATTCATCTTTATTGGACCGTCTGAAAACCGAGCTGCAAGAAAAACGCCGGCGATTGGACCGCAAAAAGTCCTTTTCCATCACGACAATGCACCAGCACACACCTCAGCAGTTGTGGTCGCAAAATTAATGGAAATAGGATTCCATCTCTTTTCACATCCTCCATATTCTCCAGTCTTGTCTTCCTCGGACTGCTATTTGTTCCCCAATTTGAAGAAATGGCTGGCAAGACAAAGATGTTATTCAAACGAGGAGGCGATTGTAGCAACTAATAGCTATTCTGCAGACTTGGACAATCCCTGTTATTCGGAAGGGATCAACAAATTAGAACAGCGTTGAACGAAGTGTATAAGTCTAAAACGAGACTATGTCGAAAAATAAAAAAAGATTTACCCCAAACACGTAAGCAGTTTTTATTTTTGCACGGACTTTTCAAACACGCCTCGTAATGTTTCTGTCTCGTTAAATCAAGCATTACAGAACGTGAGAGGGAGGAAGTTTACCGACTTTGATGACAGTTGTGAAAATAGTGTACGTGTTAGTATCCGGAACCATTTGCTAGGTGAGTCAACAAGTGATGAGAAAGGATTTCTTTCCTCATGCATGAATTCCAGCTGAATCAGTAATCTGTTATAGTTTCGTACAACAGATAGAAATTTGTACAATTTTGCTACAACGTGGAAAATATGTTAGTTTTGCTGTAGCATGGAGGACAAGTTGTTACAACATTTCTGTAACATGGAAGGCAGATGTTGCAACTTTGCTGTAACATGGACAATTTATTAGTTTCACTACAACATGGAGGAAAACATCTTATAGTTCTCTTTGTAACAAGAGTGAATTCGTTACATGGGGGACAATTTGTTACAGTTAGGTTTCTAACATTGAGGGCGATTTCTCATGCTTTTGTGTCTGTTTCTGCAAATTCAGGCAAGTCAAAACAACAATAAACAACTTAAATGTCATCATGACTGTTTATCGAAATGAGTTATAATATTATAAATATCACTGCTGTTTCCAGAATGAAATTTTCACTGTGCAGCGGAGTGTGCGCTGATAAACTTCCTGGCGGATTAAAACTGTGTGCCTGACAGAGACTAACTCAGGACCTTTGCTGTGGCTACAGCAAAGCCATGTCTCCGCATTATCCTTTCTTCTAGGAGTGCTGGTTCTGCAAGTTTCGCAGGAGAGCTTCTGTGAAGTTTGGAACCTAGCAGACGAGGCAGTGGAGGAAGTAAAGCTGTGAGGACGGGTCGGGAATCGTGCCTGAGCAGCTCAGATGGTGCTGGCACCGTAGCTCAGGGTTTTCGGTCAGAGGGTTAGCTCCCCTCTGCAGTAAAATAAAATTCTGCGTGAATGGATAGTTGTTGAACTTTAGCGGGTCTCATGGGACGTCCGCTCCGAATAAATGCAACGAACAGTATCGATAAAATGGAAAAAAAAGATGGTAGAGCATTTGCCTGCGAAAAATCCCGACTTCGGGTCTGTCCGGCATACAGTTTTAATCTGCCAGGAAGTTTCATCACTGTTGTTCTTGAAACAATGTTCGAAAAGAATTTGTGTATGTGTGTGTGTGTGTGTGTGTGTGTGTGTGTGTGTGTGTGTGAGAGAGAGAGAGAGAGAGAGACACCGATTAAATACAGAGGTATGTATATGTATTCAAGTACCTTTGACTTTCACGGAAATAATCCATAACTTCGTAATTCGTGCCTTTTCAAGTGGAGGATACGTAATTTTAACTATGAACTGGGTGCCGTTTTTACGCATCATTTTAATACTTTGCTGAAATTTCTAAAATTTGTTTGATTTATTTATTTATCAATTTTTGTTGTAACTACTTCTGATTCCCTGCCTTATTTTAATAGTATGCTTTGATTGGCTGGAGAAGGCGAGGGGTGTGGGGGACACAACTAAGCTGCCTCCACAACTTTGCATTTCTTTTTAATTTTCGACTATCAGAATTTTGCTAGCTCTGTTATCTTGAATTTCAATTGCTGAAGATAAGGAAGAGGGCAGGGAAAGCTGGAACGGGGAGACCAAGTAGTGGGGAGGGAGAGTGGCCACGTGACATGATCGGTAAGGGGTGTGGTTTGTCATGTAATAAGTAAGGAGGCGTGGCTGCTGCCATCTTGCATCGTGGTGTCACATAACTGCACCCCTTGTATTCCAAAGTGGTCACATGACTGCATTGCATGCATTCCATGCATTCCTAAGTGCCTGAAGGAGTTGGTAGCCTTTCTGCTCAATGAGACATTTGAAAAGGAAATTTAAGTTCGAGGAGAAAACGTACAAATTTTGGGTTTCTGATGACATTCTAATCCTATCAGAGATGGCAAATGGCTTGGAAGAGCAGTTGAAGAGAATCGACTGAGTCGTGAAAAGAGGATATAAAATGACCAGAAGTAGTGAAAGAGGTAATGGGATGTAGTTGATTTAAATCAGTTGATGCTAAGGTAATTAGATTAATTTGATTATTTTAAGCAGTAAAATAATTAATGATGGGTGAAGTGGAGAGGATATCAAATATGGACTAGCAATATCAATCTAAACATTTCTCAAAAAGAGACACTAGTTAACACCTAAAATAAAATTAAAGGTTAGGAATGTTTTCTGAATGTATTTATCTGGGTTATAGGGAAGTGAAACGTGGATGACAAGTCAGATAATATAACGGAAGCTACTGTATGATACTGAATATTATATGGGTAGACTAGGTTACTGATGAACAGGTACTGAATCGAACTGGGGAGAAAAGGGATTTACGGCACCGCTCAGAGAAGGTCTCAGTCCAAAGGATCACACCCTGAGCCGTCAAGGAATAGTCAGTTAGTGATGGAGGTAGGTATGATGGGTAAATTTGTAGAGGGAGACCATTGCTTGACAACTGTAAGAGCGTTCAAATAAATGTCTTCTGAGATGAGCACGCTTGCAAAAAAAAATTGTTCAAATGGCTCTGAGCACTATGGGACTTAATATCTGAGGTCATCAGACCCCTAGGACTTAGAACTACTTAAACCTAACCAACCTAACGACATCACACACATCCATGCCCGGGGCAGGATTCGAACCTGCGACCGTAGCGGTCGCGCGGTTCCAGACTGAAGCGCCTAGAACCGCTCGGCCACAACGACCGGCAACACGCTTCCACATTCCACCGTAGAGAGCGGCACTAAACCAGTCTTCAGACAGAAGACAAGTATGGTCGAGAAGATCACGCAAGATTTGGCAAAGGAATTATCCTGACATTCGCATGAAATGATTTTGTTTTCAGGAGACCTCAGTCTGAGTGTTGGGACACTAATTTGAACCTTGCCCCTGTTGAATGGGAATCTAAATGTCTTAACGGTATTTTGGTGAGTCTTTTCGAATACTAGTTCTCTGAACGCCGCCGGCAGCTTTGATTGGAGAAAATATTTTAGTTCTGTTTGCTTGGGAGGGATCCTTATTTCAAATGGTTCAAATGGCTCTGAGCACTATGGGACTCAACTGCTGTGGTTATCAGTCCCCTAGAACTTAGAACTACTTAAACCTAACTAACCTAAGGACATCACACACATCCATGCCCGAGGCAGGATTCGAACCTGCGACCGTAGCAGTCGGACGGTTCCGGACTGCGCGCCTAGAACCGCGAGACCACCGCGGCCGGCGATCCTTATTTTATACAGCGTGAAAATGACGTACTTATTTGATGAGGTTAAATGGACGTAACGTTATTTATATTCAGCTAATATCAGTGAAGAAGGACTGCACATATGATAATTGTTATTCCAAACACGCAAATGCACAGATTAAGTCGGTTTTAGGACCTGATAACGCTCTGATCCTAGACCGAAAGCGACCGTCTCTAAAAAACTATTCTGTTAAAGCTCCGTATTGTTTAACGGAGTTCCTAACTAAAACTGGACATCTCACAAGGCCCGTTGCGAAAATGTGTGGAATGCGCTCTGATTCGTGGAGTAACAAATTTGCTAAACTTCTCTGGGGAAAGATATCGGCATAGAAGCTATACAGCACAGAATACACAAAAAACACATGACTTACATTCACACTCCAAATTCGCACGAGAGAAGAACCCAGAAAAGTTATAATGGCCGTTTATACCGTATGTGATTGTTAATTAACATCAAGCCATTAGTAATGAATATTGGCTTGTACAGCCACGTTTCTAAGTCGACATACAAGCTATTGAAGTGTCTGAAAATAAACCCTTACAATGAGTATGTGACAAATTTTAGTCTTGTGGCAGAGAGACATGGACTTTTAATGCGAAAATCATTTATTAGGTCTGGGTTGCTCAGTGAGAAATGGAGAGATGTATGTTGGGAATTACCAAGAGAAAGAAAAACATCGCGAAGCAGACTGGAGAGAAGGACTTAATTTTGGCTGGAATGAAAAGAAATTGGAGTGGGCGGGACACGTAGCCGAGTGTACGGATGAGCAGTGGACCAAAGAAGCTCTTTGTTGGGTTGCAGTAATTAAGGAAAGGCTGACACGCCGACACAATGGGAGGAGGCTTGTTCAAATTGGAAAATATGTGGGAGTGAAATAAATGTATATAATAGAAGGCTGTAACTCATGGAAAAGTGTAGAGTTGAATCTTCTTGACAGGTTAAAGCTGTGTGCCGGACCGAGACTCGAATTCGTGACCTTTGCCTTTCGCGGGCAAGTGCTCTACCACTTCTATGAAGTTTGGAAGGTAGGAGGCGAGGTACTGTCAGAATTGTAGCTGTGAGGACGGTTCGTGGTTCGTGTTTGGGTAGCTCAGTTGGTAGAGCACTTGCCCGCCAAAGACAAAGGTCCTGAGTTCGAGTCTCGGTCCGGCATACAGTTTTAATCTGTCAGGATGTTTCATATCAGCGCACACTCCGCTGCAGAGTGAAAATTGTTGTTGGTTGGCAGGAGAGCCAACACCGTGTTACTAGAGGAGGCCGAAATGGCACGCGTTTTAGCTCACGCAGGCTGGCGTGAGGTCTGGAACAGGACAAGGAAATTAGTGTTTAGAAAAACGCTCTTGACGGTACATGATTCACAATATCGATAGTAACTGAATATGGCGCCTTGCTAGGTCGTAGCAAATGACGTAGCTGAAGGCTATGCTAAACTATCGTCTCGGCAAATGAGCGTATTTTGTCAGTGAACCATCGCTAGCAAGTCGGTTGTACAATTGGGGCGAGTGCTAGGAAGTCTCTCTAGACCTGCCGTGTGGCGTCGCTCGGTCTGCAATCACTGATAGTGGTGACACGCGGGACCGACGTATACTAAAGGACCGCGGCCGATTTAAAGGCTACCACCTAGCAAGTGTGGTGTCTGGCGGTGACACCGCAAAAATCTCATTCTGGAAGTCAGCAGTCGCTGACAACAACGTCGAAACTTTAACACTCGTTTAGAGGAAATGTCGTCTCCGTTTCCGTTCAAAAGAGAGAATGGAAGAGTCTTTTTAATTAAGATTTCTTATATACGAACTGGCGCTTGTAGTCTCTGACTGGAATGCAGACGCTGCCTTGCACCTTTAGTAGCGAGTCTTCCTCGGCAGCCTCGACCTTTGCCAAATGCGCCGCTGCAGCTGCTAACGAGGAAGGTGGACGAGCGGACGCAGGCGTCGCGGCCCGGAGACAGCGCGCAGGCGCTCTCGACGCGCCTAATGAAGCAAACACCGACAATAATTCAGGAGCCGCCCTCGCCACTCGCCGCCGCTGCCGCTCACGAGGAACCCATTCAGCGCGAGCTCTCAAGTTCAGTCTTTAACAGGGCTCATCTGAAAGCATTTTGTTGACAGCTGTGGCAGGAGAAATATTCGCTGCTAATGATTCACCGTGTGCATGCCCGCCCGGCTAGCCGCGAGGTCTAACGCGCTGCTTCCCGAGCGGGAAGGCGTGCCGGTCCCAGGGGCCCTATTCTGTATCGTTAGTGCCGATCGGTGTAGTAGGTTAGGCTCGGTAGTGACGTCATTTTCGGTTCTTTATCGAAAAATCCTATTCAGTAAGGTTCTGGGACTTGTTAACGAACGATCGTCCCACCGATTTTACGACAGTTGTACCGAGAGGTTTTGGATTTTGGTCTGGCCCTGTCGATCAGTGAACTGTGGCTTATGTACACCTATAATTTGTTATTTTAAACATATTTTGCGGTTTTAGCTTTGGATTTAGTGATTGCATTTCTAAAGAATCTGCCACTGCATGACGTGAGGGGGAAACGAAAAATGTAATGAACTTATACTTAAGTCCTTTGTATGTAACATCTTCTAAAACCACAGATACTTTAGTCGGGTGCAGTGGAGTTGAAACAGTTACTAATATTGTGAACATTATTGTCTGTAGCTTGCTGATGAACTATCATTAAAATTAGATAAAACTCGAAGCACTCCATCCTTTACTCGACAAAACTGGAAATCGTCTTTAATGACAACGCAGGATCAATGTAATAGTTGTAAATTTAGAAAAAGTAAACTTACAGTAACTGTAAATTACATAGTTTTGACCGTCTTATATCACTGCAGATACATGATTACTGTTAAGAACAGCTTTCGGAGACGAGAATGTAGTAAAGCTATTTTCCTTATTTACACATTTTAATAAATTATAAGATTATATTTTGGGGCATAGGAGAAGAAGATGCCAGGCATTCATTACCATCTAATAAGGTTAGCATTGTGCCCCCTGTACTGTTTGTGTTGCACATACGTCTGAATTGATGTCGGCAGCGAATCACTTGATGCGCATCCAGTATACAGCCCAAGAGGGCTTACACCTGTAATTACAGAACGCATGCATAGTCACCTAGGGTGCAAAAAATTCTTGTCAAATTGACCATGGTTTCGACAGCACTAAGACGATCTTCATCAGAATAAAAATTACATAGGATTACATGTCATCGCACCACAGGTGAAAAACATCTGAGCAAATATTCTCTTGTCAAACTGAAAATAGCACAGGAATAAAAATTAAACTGTAAAAATGTAATTTTAATTCTTGTGATATTTTCAATTTGACAAGAGCATTTATGCTCAAATTTCACCTACCGTGTGATCACATGTAATCCTATGTCATTTTTATTCTCATGAAGACCACCTTAGTGCTGGCGAAACCATGGTCAATTTGAGAACAATTTTACGCAGCCGATGTGGCTATACATACATTCTGTAATTAAGTTAACGCACGATTGCTGGGCTTCAGCCTATAACAATATTTAAAATTTCAACATGACACCTGTTGTAGGCAGACACGTCTCTGTGGCCTGCAAGGAAGTAACGAGACGGTACCTCGCACTGGTGGAGAAGAGTCGTCTTGAAACAACTTTTCGAATATATCCCTGTTTACCACATTCAGAAGAATGGATATGTTGGATTATACGAATGGCAGTCAATCACTGCAAACAGTCGCAATCATCACGTGGGTCGATCAAATAAAGCTACCTTTAGAAAGACAGACGACACACATATTCAGTGGAAAAATCCATCGGAAGAGGGAGGTACCTTACAAAACGCTAATTCTACCGATTCTTGAATATATCTCGTCGGCCTGTGACCCTTGACACGTAAGATTAGCAGAGGAGACAGATGAAATCCAAAGAAGAGCAGTGCGGTACATCATAGATTCATTTACTAAGCTGTCACGGAAATGCTCGTACAACCCCAGTAGCAGATGAAAGAGAGGGGCTGTGCATCATGAAGAGGTTACTTATTAAAATCCCGAAAGTGAGGCAACATATTACGTCCTCCGCCATACATCTGCAAAATGAACGTGGTGAGAAAGGAGAGATATATGAACTCATAAAGAGGCTTATCACCAGCAGCCCTTCCCGTCCATCATTCGCAAATGAAACAGAAAAGGAGCGAATGATAATGGTGCAAGAATGATCTTCACCACATACTGTAAGGCATCTTGTGGAGTATGGATCTATATACATCGTCGTCTTGAAATAATTTTTCGACATTTTTTTTCTGAAGATGATGAATAGAAATCTCACCGAAACATTACTTTAAAGAAAATTCTACTTTTGTAAGTACATTTGTCGGAGGATGACGAGTAGGGAAGGACCTGATGAAACGAAGTTTCAAGACGACAGTGTCTCATTACTGATAAATAGAGCAGATTGCATCATCTGTTGTGAAACGTCAACTACGAAAAATACGATGGCGTCGTTCGGGGATCTGATTTCATTTTTCAGAGTTACGAAGTTAGAAAGTGCTTCGTTTTTGGCCAATTATGCATTTAAAAATGCTAAAATTTTGCGTCTAAGAATTTTGCTACTTCTATGATTTCAAATACATATATAGGGGAAGACTAGTTAGGAAACAGCACACTCAAGTGTTAATGCCTTATTTCATTAAAACCGCAATGTGGCACCTGACCATTCTACGCAATTTGAGGTGAACATGTGTCGTCCTCAATACGAACCTGACAAGTCACTCGATAAAAAATGTTCGCTTGAGTCCCTTGAGTCCAAATGATATAATTCTATTCGATTTTCCATCTTAACTCCATTTTCAGAACATTTTTTTAGTCAAAGCTTCTCCCCTTCGCGGCGGCGGCCTATTATCTCCTGCTGTGCGAATCTTTCTCGGGCTGATATGCTGTTAGCCACTATTACTTTTTGTAATTGTTTTATTTTAGCCTACTAAAGAGCAGAATTAGTCATTCGAAACCGACCTTTATAACACCTAGATTTGTTTAAAAAAATAACATGCAAATACAGATATGTATATCTGCAGATTACCGTGAGGTTTATAACGTAGCACCGGGACGTCATATTATCATGCAATACAAAGCAGAAAAAACTTGTCTGTCACGGGAAACCAAAAATATGCCGTTTCTTGATCATATGACTAATCCCCTTCGGATGATGTAGGGAATACCCTTGTCTGCTTTGTAATATACATCACATGCCACGTAAGATTCCGACTAGGAAGTAAAAGAAGCCAAAACTCTGTGTGTCCGCTTATGTGAATTTGTGTTAAAATAAGGTTGCGTCCAGTTTAATCGTCCAATTTCTGTTTATTCCATCAGTAAAGTAATGATTACTTTGTTAGTAGCATGGTAGTGACTGAGAACAATAATTGTTTTTATTTATTTTTTTTTTTTTGATCGTGTCAGTTACCTGTTATATCTTACTATATCAGTTCTCAAAAAATTCTCGAATCGCTTACTGAAGTGACTTGGTATTACGGAAACAAGAAGAATTACAGAAAATGGACAAAAATAAGGTAACTCCACAAACACATTACCACACCTAATACCATGTAGGAAAGCCGTTGGCATTCACAGCAGCTACTATTCGCCTCAGAATGAAACTGTATGGTTTCCAAGGGGATCTTATATCATTCTTCCTACAAAATAGTGGCAAGTACAGGAGAGGATGACGAAGGTGCATAGCGATCGCGTACCCCTCACTCTAAAGCAGACCACAAAAGCTCGTTGAGATCTGCTGACTTTGTGGCCAGGGTAAATGTGAGAATTCATCCTTGTACTCAAAAATCCAGTCCTTAACTTGCAAGCAGTGTAAATAGGGGCCCTGTCGCCTTGCAACACAGCATCACCATTGGAGAATAAATATTGTACCATGGGAATGACCTAGCCAGCCAAAGTGGTCACATTATCTTTGGGAGCAATGCGACGCAGCAGAGTACCTATAGGAACCATAGAATTCTACGGTACGGCTGGCCCAATCATCACTGAACATTCGCCATGTTTCAATCTCTCGGCGAAAACTAGGAAACAGGTGAAATAAGACTGATCCGACCTAATGAGTCTCTTCCACTGCTCCATAGTCGAGGTTTTAATGCTTCGGCATATGCACCATCGATGAGTGCTTTCGGAGTTCCACCTCGTCCTGTAAGCACTTGCTTATGGATCTCCCCTCGTGTTGTTTTGGTACTGACACGCAAGAGCCAGATTAAATTTTACTGTTACTTCTACAGCTGTCGTCCTCTTATCTTTCGTTGGAATCCATTTCAGTGACCGTCTGTCACTAATCACTCAACATACAGTTTCTTCCGCGTTGTAATTTAGCGAATGATGTTTTTCCATTTTGCCTGTATTCTGTAGAATACACAAAACACTTCGGCTACCTTGGGTAAGGAAGCACGCACCATACCAGCACCAACAATTTGTCCACGTTCGAATTCACTTGGCTCCGACATAACGCACTCGCAACTACACGAAACACTGTTCTCACAACGACGGACACTCGCAATGTATTGAGCACGCCTTTCGTGGAGAAATACAACAGAGAAACCTGCCAGCATCTGCATTTACGTTGAAGCACATATTTGTCCAGCCCCTGTAGGTAGCCTGTATTTTGCTTTGAACTCGACACTCCAGTTCTACGAGAAAGTTGCTCACAGGAAATGTCAGCAGATGCGCGTATTACCTACTGTGTGTGTGTGCGCGCTGCGCTGCACATAAAGACGCATTGTCTGGGTTTTCAGTATCACCTATTCTGTACGTCTGATGTTTGTTGTTTAAATCTGCCCCATTGCCTGTGTTTTCAGTATCACCTATTCTGTACGTCTGATGTTTGTTGTTTAAATCTGCCCCGGGTCTTTTGTCTCTCGTTCCTTCTGGGTACAGAAGACATTAGCAACGCCTGTTATTGGCGTTGGAAAAGCAGTGAGCGGCTGCTCGCACACTGAAACATGGAGACTGCACCACAAAAGTATCGAAAAGTCAGGCTCAAAGGGACAACTCATAACCTACTTTTCTGTTTTTTCCACACGTACATCGTAGCAGACAGAGCCAAAAGAAGCAAGACTAGCGAGAAAAGTTTCCAATATTTTAGATTACAGTGAGGTTCGGGGATGTACGGTACCACATTAGTGCAAAATAAAACATGAAAATCCTAACATAACAACACAGGACGAATAAATTTTATTCACACAACTAAGCAATACTCCTCATGAAATACACAGGGTGATTCTGGTAAGCTGTTAACATCAAATATTTCCGGTACCCCTTAACCCCTAACTCGCGAGGTGACTTTTCTGTAACGTATACCACGAGATGGAGTCTCTGGGACCCCTATATATAAATCGATAGTTAAGGCAAAAAGCATATGAAATTTTTAATTAATGCCATGTAACATTTATTTTCATATTATTTAAGTGTTTTTTCTATACATCTTGTTTATTTTATGGCACTAAACAAAGCCTGCAGCAATTTACTATTTGCCACACAAAAGTGCATAATTTTGTGTGGTTTTTTCAATAGTACACATAAGTGTAAATTTAGAGTACTGAATTTTACAATCTGTAAAATTATACAATCTCTGTAGCAAATAAATTTCCCTATAGAACTAAATTCCAGGGTTTAAATTTGCGCATAAAGATTCCACCCGATAGCTACAAAAAGAAACTCTGTCAAATTTAAATGGATTGCTCAGAACCACATTTTCCTTAACACCACTCATAACACACTCGATTTTAACAGACATTGAAACTGACGTTGAAACTGATACATTCGTGTTAACACATTTTGAGCTATACGGTACGGTGCTGAAGATACATATACGTAGGCCTAGTTCACGAGGCGCGGTCTATGAGACTTCAACACCTATCAATAACACGTGTCAACAATAAACACAGAAGGCGATAACGCTACCGACAGCAAAACATCGTAGGCTTGGCAATTGAAGGAGGGTAGGGGGAGTATAGAAGCATTCCACCACAACTGGCCTTGGAGGGCGAGTTCGAAAATTTTTGCGCGGTCTGAGAAACCACACCTCGTGAGTTAAGGGTTAAGATATAGTAATTCTGTTTTCAACTTAATGAATCTGAGAAGGTCCTCACTTCATACTTACGTTAATTACAGAGATATCGATTTCAACTTCGCTTTTTCCCTCGTAGAACTATAGTAATTTCTGCTGCTAGAGTCGTGGTTCGAAGGGAGACCAAATCTCTTGGGGTGGTACTCTTCTAAGTCTGATAACTAGTTTTGGAATAATTACAACACATAGAACTTAGGATTTATCTGTTTTCACAATGAAACTGACTCATCTTCTGTGAGAAAATTCATGATTTCATTCGTAAATAATGAAATCCGCCGCGACGCCGGTATAAAACGGGTGTCATTCACTCATGTCGAGTGTTAGTCAGTTTGAAAAAATAAAAGTCCTTCGTGAACCAAGAGAAACTACATCTGCTGCTTCTGTATGGAGAATGCAAAAGGAAAGCGACGGAAATAGTTCAGTTGCGCGCACAAAGCTATCTCGACAAACGGTGTCCAACGAGAATAAAAATTCAATGACTGTGTAAAAACTTGCTGTTGGAAGGGCACTGGGATACTATGCAAAGGCTAAGGAGTAAACCTGAAACGAAGGGGCGAATGAAATAGAGGTTTGTCACCTGCTGCACATAATCCACATGTCAGCTGCAGAAAGCTGCAAGTGACTCTGGAATAAGTCGGAACAACGTTGCGCGCAGTTTGTGCGCTCGGTTCTGATGCGAGATCGGGACAACAGATTATTTCTTCTAGTGATTCTCTTCGCCGATGAAGATATTTTTTCAAATCTTGGAAAGCTGAATGTAAGAAATAGGGTGTAACAGGGATAGATGGCACGATTTTTTTCTAATTCCAATATCAAACCCAAATACAGAAGAATCACCGAAAAATTTACATATATTGCTTCATATATTCATAAAGAAACAAAATAAGACTTAGTTCAGTAAGTTAGACCAACTTTCAAACTAACTACCATTTGTTTTTTTAATTATATAACACTGGACCATCTCATCTTTGTGTCGCACTTAAATGACCATTCAAGCAAAGGACAGACGGTCTGCTTGCAAAACACTTCAAAAACAAAGAGGATCCAATGATCTTAAAATATTTTCACAGAAGTACTTGTTACAGGTACGTTATGAAAAGAAAATTATAGGAAGTCACACAAAACTTCCTCATTGGTTAAAAGCCAATCAGGAACCTGAACCCATTGCAGTTTTTGAATCGGAGCAGGTTTTTATACTTCACTCTAGGATTTTCCTTGGAATATCAAATTATCAAATGCTATAGAACTTTTTTGCCAACGGCCTTGCCGCAGTGGAAACACCGGTTCCCGTCATATAACAGAAGTTAAGCGCTGTCTGACTGGGCTAGCACTTGGATGGGCGACCATCCGGTCTGCCGAGCGCTGTTGGCAAGCGGGGTGCACTCAGCCCTTGCGAGGCAAACTGAGGAGCTACTTGGCTGAGAAGTAGCGGCTCCGGTCTCGTAAACTTACATAAGGCCGCGAGAGCGGTGTGCTAACCACATGCCCCTCCATATACGCATCCAGTGACGCCTGTGAGCTGAGGATGACACGGCGACCAGTCAGTACCGTTGGGCCTTCATGGCCTATTCGGGAGGGAATAATTATCATTTTGTACTCTTGTACTTTATTTACAGCAATTTGAAGTCTTCTTCTCTCCATCTACCATTAATACAACCAATCTTGGGAACGTACTTAGTTGGCACCCGTAAAAAAAGTGAATTCCCGTCAAAACTAAAAGTAAACAAAATTTTACGGGGTGGCTAACTATCCCAAAGATAGCAGTCTCTTCTAATTGGCAGGGTGAGGTGACTACCGTGCGTCATCAAACATGACGGTATGCTGCTAGACCTATATGGACCTGAAATGTAAGTTTCTCTAACTACTCACAATCTAACTTAAGGAAAATGGCCAAGTATTGCTATATAATGTTATGTTGTCTTGAAAACTGAAATCATGAAAAATACTTACTTTTGTTGAATAAAGAGTCAAGGGAAGCATCAACGTCTCACTCACGACAAAGACTCACAGTCATCTGACGTGCATCGTTGTGAAGCGGATAGTTGGAGAACCACAGCCGTTGGCAATCTCCCCCCTATGGCTATCTATCTCTGTTTTACCGTAAGCGTTCATGATCCGCTGAGAATCCGCACTGGCTGTCAGGTGGAACATCAGAGGCAGTGGAATGTGAACGTTTGGCGTGAGATTATTGATGATTACGTGACTAGTCCTTACTTCACTGAAGGAATGGGTGAATGATACGCTTACTTTCTTACCGAAGTGCTAGCGGCTTTTACACACCCTGCAACCCCTTCCCTATCCTAAAAGCAGCGTCCTCTTGTCGCCTTTTATAGAGAGTCTCTAACCACGTCTGTTAAGTTGCTTGACTTTGTTACAATCTTGGCTGCCTTTTGTAACGAACTCGTAAATAAAAGCAATAATATTATAGCTTTGAACACTATTTTTGAATAAAGTGAACCCTATGACTAATGTTGGCGACGTTTTTAACTTACTATTTATTAGGCTATCGTACTCCTTCCCGAGCGATTACTGGACAAATTGTGGCTCAAATGGCTCTGAGCACTACGGGACTTAACATCTGAGGTCATCAGTCCCCTAGAACTCAGGACTTCTTAAACCTAACTAACATGAGAACATCACACACATACATGCCCAAGGCAGGATTCGAACCTGCGACCGTGGCGGTCGCGCGGTTCCAGACTAAAGCGCCTAGAACCGCACAGCCACACCGGCCGGCGGAAAAATTGTGTGTCCAATAAAACTTCTCAGTTTACAAGTCGCATCACTTCAAATAAAGCACGCGAGCTTTCAATAGCTGTCTCCACCATCGTCATCAGTTGAAATCGCTGATGGCGGGGTTGACAAGGCGTTCTGCTTATGCAGACACAATGGCAGCATCTGGACCCTTCCAGATAGGACGGAGTGGTGCATGCGCGGAAGGCAAGTTGGGCAGCTCGTAGCAGTTTCGCGGTGCCGCGGCACCGAGTGACGTCACAAGGCGCGAGGGGCCGGAGCCATGTTTGAAACACCCGCTCCCACGCCCCTACTAGGGTGAAACCACCGTCTTCTCCTTCGCTTCATGGCCTCATCTCGCCCACATACCCTACTGTTTACCACTAGTCTCTGTTAAAACTACGGCTGTTTATTCTAATTTTGGTAACATCTCTTATTACAGAATTCCAGTATGATGATTGTTGAGCCAAAACTCGTAATCTCAAACTGTAGTTTATGTCCGTTTTCTAGGCCATGTCTAGCTACGGCCGACTCCTGAAGTTCCCTTTGTTTAATATGTCGTGAGTGGTCTGTACAACGGAGTGCTAGTAGTTTGACCTATGTACAGGGTGTTTCAAAAATGACCGGTATATTTGAAACGGCAATAAAAACTAAACGAGCAGCGATAGAAATACACCGTTTGTTGCAATATGCTTGGGACAACAGTACATTTTCAGGCAGACAAACTTTCGAAATTACAGTAGTTACAATTTTCAACAACAGATGGCGCTGCGGTCTGCGAAAGTCTACAGTACGATATTTTCCACATATCCACCATGCGTAGCAATAATATGACGTAGTCTCTGAATGAAATTACCCGAAACCTTTGACAACGTGTCTGGCGGAATGGCTTCACATGCAGATGAGATGTACTGCTTCAGCTGTTCAATTGTTTCTGGATTCTGGCGGTACACCTGGTCTTTCAAGTGTCCCCACAGAAAGAAGTCACAGGGGTTCATGTCTGGCGAATAGGGAGGCCAATCCACGCCGCCTCCTGTATGTTTCGGATAGCCCAAAGCAATCACACGATCATCGAAATATTCATTCAGGAAATTAAAGACGTCGGCCGTGCGATGTGGCCGGGCACCATCTTGCATAAACCACAAGGTGTTCGCAGTGTCGTCTAAGGCAGTTTGTACCGCCACAAATTCACGAAGAATGTCCAGATAGCGTGATGCAGTAATCGTTTCGGATCTGAAAATTGGGCCAATGATTCCTTTGGAAGAAATGGCGGCCCAGACCAGTACTTTTTGAGGATGCAGGGACGATGGGACTGCAACATGGGGCTTTTCGGTTCCCCATATGCGCCAGTTCTGTTTATTGACGAAGCCGTCCAGGTAAAAATAAGCTTCGTCAGTAAACCAAATGCTGCCCACATGCATATCGCCGTCATCAATCCTGTGCACTATATCGCTAGCGAATGTCTCTCGTGCAGCAATGGTAGCGGCGCTGAGGGGTTGCCGCGTTTGAATTTTGTATGGATAGAGGTGTAAACTCTGGCGCATGAGACGATACGTGGACGTTGGCGTCATTTGGACCGCAGCTGCAACACGGCGAACGGAAATCCAAGGCCGCTGTTGGATCACGTGCTGCACTAGCTGCGCGATGCCCTCTGTGGTTGCCGTACGCGGTCGCCCTACCTTTCCAGCACGTTCATCCGTCACGTTCCCAGTCCATTGAAATTTTTCAAACAGATCCTTTATTGTATCGCTTTTCGGTCCTTTGGTTACATTAAACCTCCGTTGAAAACTTCGTCTTGTTGCAACAACACTGTGTTCTAGGCGGTGGAATTCCAACACCAGAAAAATTCTCTGTTCTAAGGAAAAAACCATGTTGTCTACAGCACACTTGCACGTTGTGAACAGCACACGCTTACAGCAGAAAGACGACGTACAGAATGGCGCACCCACAGACTGCGTTGTCTTCTATATCTTTCACATCACTTGCAGCGCCATCTGTTGTTGAAAATTGTAACTACTGTAATTTCGAAAGTTTGTCCGCCTGAAAATGTACTGTTGTCCCAAGCATATTGCAACAAACGGTGTATTTCTATCGCTGCTCGTTTAGTTTTTATTGCCGTTTCAAATATACCGGTCATTTTTGAAACACCCTGTAAATGCTGCCACAGTTACAGGCGCCACAATATGCACCATGAACTCGAAGACCTATGTTGACTTTAACGAGGCGTAACATCGTACAGGCGGACGGAAACGTTGATTTCAGCGCACATCCAATATGATAGTCGTTGGTTCCACAGTGCGGAAGGAATGCAAACGGCTTTGGCCTCTTCTGCCGTCTCACGAGGAACCTGAAAGTTCCTGCAATTTCTCCCTTCCTGTAACCACTTTCTCTGAAAATCCGCTTCAAATGCCGAAATTCAGGCTCTAGGTGATCGTAGTCAAAAATAAACTTTTCCCTGTGTACTAACGTGTCCAGGATCGCTTTCTTGTGTACAGGGTTGTGAAAACCGTTGGCGTTCAAGTACCGGTCAGTGTGTGCTGATTTCCTGTACACTGAATGACTAAGTCGGCCTCCTGCCTTCCGCTCAGCTAAAACATCCAAGAACGGCAGCTTGCTACCCCTCTCCAACTCGATAAGGAGTTGCAGTGCATTTCCACTATGAGGCCATATCCAGAAGTTTCGTCAGCTTATCGTAGGAAGCAAGATGGACACAAACTCGCATATTCCAGCTCAAGTATTTCATTAGAATTAACGCGGCTTGTAAATCGAGAATAATTTATTGAAGCATGCCACAGCGAAAGGCTCACAGGACAAACTAGGTGGTCTTTGTATCCGTAAACGAAATATACACATCATTGCACTGTTACCTTTAATTAACATTCTGTTAAATAATGTTTCCCGCTAGTGTACAGTATTGGCATTTAGCACTGAGTCAGAAACAAAAACTAACTCACCTTAAGTACTTTCTTCCTGAAAATCTGTAATTCTACTTCGTAATACCGATCACCGTATCCTGAAATTACAAATTCGGATAGTAAGTCTGTTTACTAAACAGTGAATGAATTAAGGCGAAGACGGCCAAAGATCTCTTCGGTGCGGATGTACACCAGGCTCGAATACTTAACGAGAATAATAGGCCGAGGCACTAGATTAGTGGTGTGTGTATAAGTTGAGAATTTGGTTCTGACCGGAGGCGTGCTAGGGTTGTCCGTACACTTGCGATGAGCGCTGTGTACGGATGGGTCAGTGGATCCTGGCACGGTACCTCATCCTGTTTGGTCAGAGGGCTTGCTGTCCTCTGGAACGAAAAAACTGAGTGAAAGAATCACGATGAACTGGAAAGAGTGTCATGCGACGTCTACTCCGACCAAACGCAACGAACAAAATCAAGAGAAGATGACGAAGAAGGGGGGAAAATATGGTTAGAGCAACTGCCTTGTGAGCTAGAGACCTGGGTTCGAAGTCCAATCCAGCATAAATTTTTAGCTTCCCCACTGATTTAAATAAGAGTCCACTCACAACCAATGTCTGTAATTACTTAATGAATTTATGTTTTGATAAATGTAATTATTGCTTGTACAACAATGAAATTAAGAAGGTCTTAAGTGACTTCCTTTTCGAACATTACTTTACCAACTTTACAAAGAAAAAAAAATTAAGTTCGTAATTGTCATTAGATGAAAGTCAAGTTGTGTGTCTCCACTTTCTTACTTTAATAAACCACACAAACGTCGCGTTCACTATTATTACTTTCCCACTCAGCACATTGCAATTTTAACAATGGATTTATGTAAAGTAATGACACGTACTTAAAATACGGTGATAACGCTTATACGAATTAACCGTCTGTATATTGGACCAACAGCACTTTTCGTAACAGTTTTCGTTAACACAAGTCCAGTTTTCACCTACACGAATAGTGAAATAGACTCTCTATAGCTCGCTTTGTCACAAGCAGCGAAGTCAAGACGCAAAAATACTTCGCAGGCTCTTCAGTACCTTAGTAATCAGATAGACTAAAGACCCTCAAATGTGTATCTTTAAGCTGCCTAGAAATAAGATGGTGTAACTCTCAGCACAACATACACTCCTGGAAATTGAAATAAGAACACCGTGAATTCATTGTCCCAGGAAGGGGAAACTTTATTGACACATTCCTGGGGTCAGATACATCACATGATCACACTGACAGAACCACAGGCACATAGACACAGGCAACAGAGCATGCACAATGTCGGCACTAGTACAGTGTATATCCACCTTTCGCAGCAATGCAGGCTGCTATTCTCCCATGGAGACGATCGTAGAGATGCTGGATGTAGTCCTGTGGAACGGCTTGCCATGCCATTTCCACCTGGCGCCTCAGTTGGACCAGCGTTCGTGCTGGACGTGCAGACCGCGTGAGACGACGCTTCATCCAGTCCCAAACATGCTCAATGGGGGACAGATCCGGAGATCTTGCTGGCCAGGGTAGTTACGTACACCTTCTAGAGCACGTTGGGTGGCACGGGATACATGCGGACGTGCATTGTCCTGTTGGAACAGCAAGTTCCCTTGCCGGTCTAGGAATGGTAGAACGATGGGTTCGATGACGGTTTGGATGTACCGTGCACTATTCAGTGTCCCCTCGACGATCACCAGTGGTGTACGGCCAGTGTAGGAGATCGCTCCCCACACCATGATGCCGGGTGTTGGCCCTGTGTGCCTCGGTCGTATGCAGTCCTGATTGTGGCGCTCACCTGCACGGCGCCAAACACGCATACGACCATCATTGGCACCAAGGCAGAAGCGACTCTCATCGCTGAAGACGACACGTCTCCATTCGTCCCTCCATTCACGCCTGTCGCGACACCACTGGAGGCGGGCTGCACGATGTTGGGGCGTGAGCGGAAGACGGCCTAACGGTGTGCGGGACCGTAGCCCAGCTTCATGGAGACGGTTGCGAATGGTCCTCGCCGATACCCCAGGAGCAACAGTGTCCCTAATTTGCTGGGAAGTGGCGGTGCGGTCCCCTACGGCACTGCGTAGGATCCTACGGTCTTGGCGTGCATCCGTGCGTCGCTGCGGTCCGGTCCCAGGTCGACGGGCACGTGCACCTTCCGCCGACCACTGGCGACAACATCGATGTACTGTGGAGACCTCACGCCCCACGTGTTGAGCAATTCGGCGGTACGTCCACCCGGCCTCCCGCATGCCCACTATACGCCCTCGCTCAAAGTCCGTCAACTGCACATACGGTTCACGTCCACGCTGTCGCGGCATGCTACCAGTGTTAAAGACTGCGATGGAGCTCCGTATGCCACGGCAAACTGGCTGACACTGACGGCGGCGGTGCACAAATGCTGCGCAGCTAGCGCCATTCGACGGCCAACACCGCGGTTCCTGGTGTGTCCGCTGTGCCGTGCGTGTGATCATTGCTTGTACAGCCCTCTCGCAGTGTCCGGAGCAAGTATGGTGGGTCTGACACACCGGTGTCAATGTGTTCTTTTTTCCATTTCCATGAGTGTATTATTATACTGCAGAAGTGCTAATTATCTCTTTCTAGCGTAAATTGCGTCACAGTGAGCGGAAAATATTTAATAACTTGACGAGTGAACCAGTGGATGACGTCACTCGACCACTGATGGTACGTAATTTCCTAACAAAACAGTCTGTCTGCGGTGTACATATTACCACATAAAAGGCGTTCACAAAAATAAACGTCAAGGGACAACTGCCAATCACATCTCCAGAATGCCCACTGCGTGAGCCCGCTGCACACTTTGCCTCGTATAAAAGACGTTTCCGAAACGGAACGACAAGGGTCAAAGACTGGCCGTCCTAAAGCTAAATGGCTTCGTCATTTCTTTGGTAAAATATTACTCTTTCCGTAATAATAGAACATAGCATCCTTAGGAAGACTTCATACTTTACAAATATGGTAGTTTTAAATCCTTAAGTATATGACAATGAAATAAATGTGCAATTACTAATTACCATAATATTTAGAATTGTTTGATATCATCTTTGTCTCCAGAATCATTTTAATTAAACATAAGTAAATCATATCAGATATCGACAACACGCTACGTAAATATAAAAGTCATGTCATTCCATTACAGGCTCTTCAAAAGAAATACCTCCTGGAACACGTAGATGTATAGGTAATACCACGATGAGTGTCCGATTCACTACTAAAAACGAGCCCACCCAGCGCTTTCTTGTCACTGGATAGGTTGCAAAGGCGTTATGTTGGCCTGTCTGTTCGCCTGATTTCTCTACTGGACTTTTTTCTGAGATAACCTGAAACACGATGTTTGTGCACCAGTTCCGACGACCCAAGAGTATTTAAAATATACATTGATACAGCATGCGCAATGATCTCTTCAGTCTGTCCAGAAGTCCTTGCATCAACAACTTCAAACGCTTATTGCAATAGATGGTGAGAAAGTAGACCACATGACAACATAAATAGAATTTTAAGGAATTGGTTCCAATGGCTCTCAGCACTATGGGACTTAACTTCTACGGTCATCAGTCGCCTAGAACTACTTAAACCTAACTAACCTAAGGACATCACACACATCCATGCCCGAGGCAGGATTCGAACCTGTGACCGCAGCGGTCGCGCGGTTCCAGACTGTAGCGCCTAAAACCGCTCGGCCGCCCCGGCCGGCAAGGAACTGGTAACGACGCTTTTGTAATTTGCTTTTTGTTGCTGTTGCTGACGCAGTTTTGCAATATGTATATCTCGACACTAAACTTACTCCGCGAAATAGTCATTTAACAATTTTCACACCTCAATTTCATGTTTTATCATCCACTCAATTTTTGATGATAACCTTTTTCTGGAGTAAGAAAACATAACAGAGAAGTTACCTATGTGGCTAGTGAATGATCCTTATGCGCCACATATTGTCCTTCCAGTTGGAACGTTTGTCCAACCACAAGTAGTCTCTGAAATTGTGTCATTTCATATGTAGTAAGCACCCGCACCTGGACTTCAGACTGGATTCCCCATTTTCGTTCGATGCTGAGGTGCAACTCCAAAACATGGAGAGCCTCGGAAATTATGTTCGTGTGTAATGAGGGATCTAAAGAAGACTGTGACGGTAGTGAGAATTTGGCTTGAGGAGGGAGGCGTGCCAGGTAATCCGTGCTGGAGTGTGAACCGCTGTGTCAAGGTGGCTTAGTGGCTAACGCACCTGCCTAGTCAGCAGAAGACCCTGGTTCGAATCCCGAGCTTGGTAAGAATTTTCACTCGCCGCTTCAGTCTGCATACATGAAGTATGAGACCCCGTAAAGTCTCAAAAATTGTCATTTAATTCTTACCAATAGTCAGTGTCAGCCTTAAATAAAACTTTTCTCCACTATTCCGCTTTTGTAAGTACTCTCAGCTGCGTTAAGCTGAAGAGCTCCATCGTCCTGATGTGAGAATTCCGTATAACATCACTAACTTTGGCATAAAACATCAATTACTTTCATGCTCAGAATAGATTAATCCGTTTTTTTAAATTTTGCGATCCCGCTACCATCTCCGTCCGTCGGACAGTTCATCCTGTGTCGCGAGCGGTCGTCGAGTACTGGCTGTCCACGCCTCCCTAGCGCTCCGTCCCCGACTGCTGCTACGTCCCGACTGCACTTCTGCCGCGTTACAACTCCAACCGCTCCAGGTCCGATCTCCGCCACGACACACCATGACCAGAAAGTAATAGCCGTCCAGCAATTGAAGAGTGAAACTATACAGGGTGAGTCACCTAACATTACCGCTGTATATATTTCGTAAACCACATCAAATACTGACGAATCGATTCCACAGACCGAACGTGAGGAGAGGGGCTAGTGTAATTGGTTAATACAAGCCATAAAAAAATGCACGGAAGTATGTTTTTTAACACAAACCTACGTTTTTTTTTTAAATGGAACCACGTTAGTTTTGTTAGCACATATGAAGATATAAACAAATACGTAATCAGTGCCGTTTGTTGCATTGTAAAATGTTAATTACATTACAGTTCCATTTGGAAAAGAGAAGTCGATATTGATATCTTTCTAATTAATGTTGTCGACGTAAAAGATTATACCCCGTTTAGTCATTACGATGTTTAGTATTACGATGTTTCAAAGAGAAATATCTATGCTGAATATTATTAGTGAAAAATTTAGCTGGATGACACTTCCCTGTGATCATAAACACAATGTAACTACATCTGAACTTAATATCTTTAATAATATTTCAGTATCTTCTGCAGACAAGTGTAATAGCGACTCATAAATTTGGAAATGGAATTAAAGTTGAGGAATTAGACTTTAAATTTTAATATTTGCCAATGACGTTTTAATTCGGTCAGAGATGGCTAAGAACTTCGGGAGATCATTTGAATGGAATGGATAATTTTTTGTCATAAATGAGAATAAAACAGAACAAAGGAAAGAGAGTGGAACCAGTTAAGTTCGATGATGTCCATGGCATTAGATTAGGGAATAGATATTACAAGTACAACGAGTTTTGCTAAGCAGGTACAAAAATAACTGACTACAACAAAAGTTTACAGGATATAAAATGTAGTTAGTAGTAACAAGAAAAGCTTTCCTGAAAAAGAGGAATTTGTTAAGATAAATTTAAATGTTACGAAGTATTTTCTGGAAGTATTTATATGGAGTGTAGTCTTATACGGAAGTGAAACATGAACTAAAACAGCACAGACAGGAAGGGAACGCATTCTTTTGAAATGTGGTATTACAGAATAATTGCTGAGTATTGCCCGCATCTCGTGGTCGTGCGGTAGCGTTCTCGCTTCCCATGCCCGGGTTCCCGGGTTCGATTCCCGGCGGGGTCAGGGATTTTCTCTGCCTAGTGATGGCTGGGTGTTGTGTGATGTAGTTAGGTTTAAGTAGTTCTAAGTTCTCGGAGACTGATGACCATAGATGTTAAGTCCCATAGTGCTCAGAGCCATTTGAACCATTTTTTTGCTGAGTATTTAGATCGATTAACTAATGAAGCAGTTTCTATTTGAGGATGAAAGATTTATAGGATAGTTTTACTACAAGAAGGACGTATGTTTATAGCTACATCCTGAGGCATCATTGAATAGCCAGCCTGGGAATGGAGGGACTTTGGCAGATGTGGGATGAAGGGCTCAGTAGTTACGGGGACATTAAAATACACTAGATAGACTGTAGTATGGAGACCTTCAACAAAGACTCTTCGGATAGACGACTGCAACAACAACAACAGCTGTGACGTAGTCGGTGTTGTCGGATGGTTTACCATTAGAGGTGTTTTATGTTAATGACGGAGACAGTGTTCCAGGCTCTTGTCAGTAATGCAGTCCGAAGCATGCCGTCATGTCATGCTTCTCACAGCCCACTGAGAGACTCGTCTAGTGATGGTACATACCAAAGAAGATGAAGAATTTGCTGAAGGGCACTCTTTCGTAACTCAGGAAGTATTCTGTAAGGTACACATGCTGCGCGATTTGTATGGCTGAAAATGAACTCACTAAATACTCTGTGACTGCAGTGCAGACGCGTTTATTAGAATGAAATTTTCACTCTACAGCGGAGTGTGCGCTGATATGAAATTTCCTGGCAGATTAAAACTGTGTACCGGACCGAGACTCGAACTCGGGACCTTTGCCTTTCGCGGGCAAGTGCTCTACCAACTGAGCTAACCAAGCACGACTCACGCCCCGTCCTCACAGCTTCTGTGAAGTTTGGAAGGTAGGAGACGAGGTATTGGCGGAGTTAAAGCTGTGAGGACGGGGCATGAGTCGTGCTTGGGTAGCTCAGTTGGTAGAGCACTTGCCCGAGTTCGAGTCTCTGTCCGGCACACAGTTTTAATCTGCCAGGAAGTTTCGTTTAAGACGCGTTTATTGTCCGAAGAAGATCAGTTTCAACAGTGCTATGCTGCCATCATCTGATTTTCTGGAACTTGCTGTAGAACTGCCATGTTACATTACATGCAGTGTAGCATGTTACATTACATGTAACATGGAAATTTTATACCAAGTTCCAGAAGATCATGTGATGGCAACATAAGACTGTTGAAACCGGTCATCTTGGAACAATAAATGCGTCTGCACTGTCATCGCGGTGTATGAAGTGTGTTTATTTTCACCGCAAGACGTGTGTGTATGGTAAGTGCCTTGCTGAAGGCGCTTCTCGCTGTAGTTGAGGGAATGGAAGCATAAGGTCTGATTGTGGCATTCGCCATACTGCGTTCCTTGAATACCAAAGTCGATGGTGGCTTTAGGCAGATCGAAAACTCCACGGAATCGAGAACGCTGCTCTCACATGCTAAAAGGGATTGATTACACGTGCTGGGACGTGGAACCTTACACCTACAGCCCACAACTGTTCTCCTCCCGGTCTCTGCACCGTTTCCATGTCCACAATAAACGTTGGGTCTTGCTTGCAGTTGCGGTGCTTCAGTGCTCAGAATCGGGTCTCGATAAAACGATGGGATGGAGAATTTCTCGGTTGTTCCAGTCACCAAGGTATGGGTCTCACTATTAGGGTGCGTTTAGCTTCCACCTCGCTGCTCGCCGGCATGGCACGCCCCACTGCTCGCTACAGTCCGCGCCAGACGATGGGAATCAAGCTAGTTTAAGTTTTGCACTGCGACCATCGTCGCATATCCTGAAACTTGAGCCGTGATCGATGGCTTCGTGGTCACTCCTGGAATGCCGTGTTTGACTCTGGTAGCTGATACGCCCTGCTAACCTGCAGGACGGAACAGGTAGTTTAAATTGTGGAAAGGGGCCAAAATAAGCAGCTGTGAGTTACACTCGAAGATACAGCTTTATTTATTTGACCAAACATTACAGAGCCAAGAACATTAAGAAAACACAGCATTAATTTTTGGAACTTAATAACCGGCTGAATACGCCATACAATCTCATGCTTTATGGCCACCACCACTTTAATTTAAAATCGGCTGAAAGCCAATAACTTAAAACTCAAACCAAAATCAAAAATTTAAAAGCCAGAAGGCCTTATTTTAAAACAGTTCTTTCAATTAGGATGAAGGCCCAAAGGATCATACACTTTAGGAGCAAAACAACTGTAATTTTTTTAAAAAATCGGCTGAAGGCCCATCTGTTAAGACTCAAACCAAGGCCCTACCTTAAAACAGTTCTTTAATTAGGCTGAAGGCCCAAACAATCTGACAACTTAAGAGCAAAACAACTTTAATTCAAAATCGGCTGCAGGCCCATCACTTAAAACTCAACAAAATTAAATTTAAAAAGAAAGGCCAAAGGCCTTACTTAAAACAGTTCTTTAAATTAGGCTGAAGACCCAATCTTTCACATTAAGGGCAAAACAAACTTAATTTAAAATTGGCTATGAGCTATACAGATACAAACAACAAGAACAAAAAATAAAAGGCAGTACACTCAACGGCGCTCAGAACTTTCCGAGGGTTGGCCTGGAATTCAAACACTAACGCCCACTTAGGCGAGACAGGCAGTCGGCCCAACCATTCTCGATCCGACGACATCCCAACCGACAGACAGTCAACGGACTCACCGACAAGATAACTTCCGCTCCACCTGACCAGGACACAACAGGGAGTTCAAAGGAACAACGTAGAAAATATTGACATCCACAACCAATTATACATTGAGCTGTCAAACTACACACTATGCTACACAACGACAACACGATGAGGAAAATACACTGCCTGAATTTACGTCATCGGCCAGGGCAGGTAACTGGAACGTTAACGACCACAAAGCAAAAGATTCTGCTGGTCCACTTCAATTCAAATTAACTAAGTACAGTCAAACTCCACCAGAGGGTAGCTAAAATTTGCCAACTTGAAAACACACGCTGTTGGTCGCGGGAATGTCCCAACAGCCGACAACGAAATCCAAACGACACAATGTGAACAGTTGTGACTTGCTGGTAGATTAAGTACAAACTCAACTTTCGTGTCCAGGATCGGTTAGCCACGGACCTCGTAGCAATGGGAACAGCACCACACACTCCGACCAAGTGTTTGCGCTGCCAGTGGCCCCGGTCAAACCACGCGCCGAAGAGATTTCCCTACTGCTCCACGCCAACCGACCAACTGGTCACACACAGCACAGCTGGGAACTATCAGTGCCAGGCCAAAGATAGTAAAAGGTGCGAATATCGATACACGCCGCTGCTGCCACTCACAGAGAGAGAGAGAATAACAGCGTAACCGCAGGAGACTAAACACAGAATAGCAACCAAAGTCTAATCCAATGCATTTCATGAGCCAGCCACGGCTCAGTAACTATTTAAACAACTGAAGGGCAATTACTCCCGGGAGCAGTGGACAGCGAGCTGCCCTGCAACATAAATATAACAAGGCTCCATCAAGGAGCGAGGTGCGACGTACCATGACGGATGACGAGGCGCCACCAGCAAGGCTGCACCGGGAACGTACCATCAGAGTTCCCTGACTCGGTTCTGTATAGCTTTTGACTGGCAAACTCTGATAATTGTCATTCTTCTGGTCTGGCGTAGTATCAGAATTTCACTAGGGCTAGCATCAATTTGATAATATAAAATCCGTGTCACTGGGATGCGCTAACAGCGACACAGATAACGAATGTGGTACCGAGCATGTCTCATCTTGACAGACGCAACCCACTTTCAGCTGAGGCGTCATCTTTTAACCTGTTAACTCGTGACATCATAGTACAAGTGGAAGAATGCTCTACGTTATAATGACATCATGATTCTTGGTTCCCTTATTACACTACTGGCCATTAAAATAGCTACACCAAGAAGAAATGCAGATGATAAACGGGTATTCATTGGACAAATATATTATACTAGAACTGACATGTGATTACATTTTCACGCAATTTCGGTGCATAGATCCTGAGAAATCAGTACCCAGAACAACAACCTCTGCCTGTAGTAAGGGCCTTGATACGCCTGGGCATTCAGTCAAACAGAGCTTGGATGGCGTGTATAGGTCGAACATTTTCTGTATCCAGAAAGGCCTGTACAGGACCTGCAACATGCGGTCGCGCATTATCCTGCTCAAATGTAGGGTTTCGCAGGGATCGAATGAAAGGTAGAGCCATGGGTCGTAACACATCTGAAATGTAACGACCACTGTTCAAAGTACCGTCAATGCGAACAAGAAGATACCGAGACGTATAATCAATAGCACCCCATACCCGGGTGATACGCAAGTTGGCGATGACGAATACACGCTTCGAATGTGCGTTCACAGCGATGTCGCCAAACACGGATGCGACCATCATGATGCTGCAAACAGAACCTGGCTTCATCCGAAAAAATGATGTTTTGCCATTCGTGCACCCAGGTTCGTCGTTGAGTACACCATCGCAGGCGCTCCTGACTGTGATTCAGCGTCAAGAGTAACCGTAGCCATGGTCTCCGAGCTGCTGGTCCATGCTGCTGCAAACGTCTTCGAACTGTTCGTGCAGTTAGTTGTTGTCTTGCAAACGTCCCCATCTGTTGATTCAGAGATCGAGACGTGACTGCACGATCCGTTACAGCCATGCGGATAAGGTGCCTGTCATCTCGACTGCTGGTGATACGATAAACCGCAATCGCGATAGGCTACAATCCGACCTTTATCGGAAACGTGATGGTACGCATTTCTCCTCCTTACACGAGGCATCACAACAACGTTTCACCAGGCAACGCCGGTCAACTGCTCTTTCTGTAAGAGAAATCGGTTGGAAACTTTCCTCATGAGCACGTTGTAGGTGTAGCTACCGGCGCCAACCTTGAGTGAATGCTCTGAAAAGCTAATCAATGCGTATCACAGCATCTTCTTCCTGTCGGTTAAATTTCGCGTCTTTAACACGTCATCTTCATGGTGTAGCAATTTTAATGGCCAGTAGTGTAGTTAATTTAAGCTGTTCACTGTAATGTTGTGGTAATGAATGGTTCAGTGCTTCACAACAAAACTGGGATTCCTTCGTGCCTGTAGAGCCCCATACCTGTATGCATGCACATCATATTTGTAAGTTACCGATTGAGCCACCTACACATCGGGTTGAAAGGCCTGAAAGTTTTTAAAAACTACTACAATGCTATTAAATTAACTACTGAATGGACTGTTTCCCGGAAAGTATGTGATTTTTGGAATACGAACCCAGAATCAAACTTTTTACAGACAAAGTGTATGAAAAGCAATGTATGTTTTTGTGTCAATGTTTTCAATTTAGTTATATGAATTTAAATGTGTTTTTTGAAAAATACTAGTTGCATGAATCCGGGTACTGTGACCAATAGCTTGGTTTGAGATAGCTCAAGAAAGCTAGAAAGGGTTACTGATTAGTTATAACACAAGGTAGCTCAAAAGAAATACTCTGAAATCAAAATTAAGAATATATGAAAAACGAAAACTGCACACTTCAAGCTCCTCTAAACAGCAAAGACCGAACGTAAGCCAAGAAAACACAATCGTGTCCAACACATTTTATACATCCTGATAGTACTTGTTCTGTTTTGCTTTCCAGATTTCACAGCTCAATTATCTCTGTCCTCTCAGTATTGCAACTGTAAATGGACTTATTCCTTTCTTAAAAAGAACTGTCAGTTCCTGTGGGGGTAATATTACTATTGACGCTCGATAAACGTTCAAATATGAGAAAATCTGAAATTCACAGAGCTTCTCTGCGAATCTGGAAATGGTAGAAAGCAGTAAGAAATCCTACACATTTCACGGTAGGGTAATATACACTCTCAGGCACTGTAAATTGTTTCTCGTGACAAAAGCGAACGCTGCTGGCGTATTGCTAGAGAGCAAATTTACTGTTGGGGAAACGTCAAAATGGAATTGAATCCATTATGCAAATGATTTTTTCCACCTCGAAACGAACTTGAGCGACGCCGGTATACAGAAAACCAATTCGGCAGTGACGCGAAATTCGATTTGAAAAGGGAGTCGGAAAGGTGAATGGAAGTGTGCGGTGTTATAGAAAATCGCTTGCACGAACTGCACAAAGCAGGTTTAGTCGACTGCAGTGTGCCTGAACAACGCGAATATCTTAGCGGACGGAAGCTGCACCGGTTTCCCAGCGAGTAACGTTACAGGGAACTTTTACGTTTTACATCCACATTGCATTCAGTTCGTTGCGAGGGTTCGTCTGAACTCATGCTATTGCTTATTTCGTTCTATTATTATTTATGCAGATGTTGGCCATCTAACGACCACGATAAATTACAGCTATTATGATAACTCTTCACATGTGTTGTTATTTACTCTGAGACGGAGATTTTTCTGCTATTCACTATGTCTAGTACTGCCTGCACACAAGCATTTGGCTCTAACATTTTGCTCACAACTGCCTTGATAGTTGTCTTGAAAACATATTTTGTGCCTCTTCTGTTAGAACGCTCATTGCCCTAGATCCTCCTTAAAGTACTAAAATATGCTTCTTTGTTGTTTCTTTTCAGTCAAAAATGTTTAATAATCTTCCGTCCGTCTGGAGTCCCATTATAACATGTTCCAATAAAACTGAACTCTGAATTTGCACATTATAGTTTTCGGATACTAGACTATGTTTCCTTTTTTTAGAATTTGAGCCCAGAATATTTTGTAAGACGTTTCTTTCCCCCTAATTCAGCTACATTTTTAGATATACGATGAAACACTCACAATGGAAGTACCCTATTTCGTACAGATAAAATAGAGTTGAAATGTTACAAAATATGGAGATGTCTCTGTTCTAACACATATCAACGACATCTGCATTTACAATCAATGTTTGTAGTTTGACGAATCTGAAGTGTATATAGACAAAAGTAACTGATATCACTGTTGTATAACAGACAATTATTACCATTATATTCACTGGGTATTATTGGTGAAAGGCTAAACACTTTCTATAGATGGAGTGTAAGTTAACATATTAGAAGTTGCTGTGTTTTGAAGTAACATGTCCACGTGTTGTCTTCGCCCATGTCCTCTCTTTGTCCGACCTGAAATGTATTCCACACACTTGAGCATTTTACAGATGTAGGACATACAAGTGTTTCGAATGCAATCTTTTTTCTAGACAAACTTCATTTTCTCAGTATCTGCAATTTTCTTTACCTACTTCTCTGTATGGTCGTTCCACTTTGTTTATCTGCACATTGATACTAATTTTAGCTATTACTCAGTAATCTGGTAGCCAAAGAATATCACACTGTACCGTTTCGTGAAGTACAAAAGTTTGCTTTTCTCTGTTTTTGAAACAAGTTGCCAGTCTCGCACAAGTTTGAAATTTTGTGGCAATCTACCTGTAAATTCCTGCGGTTGTAACAGGACAGAATTTTCTAGTAGATAACTTTATCATCGGCGAAAAGCCTCAGATTGCAACTCATCCTACTTAGCACGAACAGGAATGGTTCTACGACATTCTCCAGAAGAACGCCAGACCCTGGTTCAGGGTAAATAGATAACTATCCATACAGAATAATGCGTTACGTCACACCTGTCAGCAAATTTTCGAATCAATCAGAAACCTGGTAGAGATCCACAGGTTAGCGTTTATTTTAATGGTCATGAGAGGTATTAGCTCACATGTACAATCAACAAGACACTAGAGTGATAGAATGTTATAACGTTGGTTTAGGGAGCCGTTGCGGATGATCTCAAGTCACCTGTGGTAGTGATTCAGACTTTACGATGCGGAGAACTCTAATGAGTCTCCAGTACGTCACAGACATCCTGCCCCTCATGTTTTACATCTCATAAGACGGTATTCTGGTATCATCCTCCAACAGAATAACGCTTTCCCCCATCATACAAATCTCTATAAACAGAGTAACTGATACAGAGGTACTTTCTTGTCTAGCAAGATCCCCGAATCCTTCGGACGTTTACTCTGCGCCATTGCCAACATCCAGGTTATTGAGGACTAGCTGCAACAATCATGGACCCTTGTCTACGAAATCAGGGCATGCGTCTTGCACTCTGTACAATATGTTTGTATTGACAACTTCGTGGTTCATTTATCGTAATTTTGTAATCACATACGCTGAGATGATATGGCAGTAGTAGCGCATACACAAGGTGCAAAAGGGCAGTGCTTTGGTGGAGCTGTCACTTGTACTCAGGTTATTCATGTGAACAGGTTTGTAACGTGATTATGGCCGCATGACGTAAATTAACCGCTTCTGAACGCAGGATTGTAATTGGCGCTAGACACGTGGGACACTCCATTTCGGGAATTCAATATTCCGAGACAGTGTCAAAAGTGCGGCAAGAATACCAAAATTAGGTATTATCTCTCACCACGGGCAACGCAGTGGCCGACAGCCTTCACTTAACGACCGACAGCAGCGGCGTTTGCGTAGAGTAGTCAGTGCTAACAGACAAGTAACACTGTGTGAAGTAATTGAAGAAATCAACATGGGACGTACGACGAACGTATCCGTTAGGACAGTGCGGAGAAATACGGCGTTAAAGGTGTGTGGCAGCAGACGATCCAAGGGAGAACAACATGACATCGACCGCAGTGCCTCTCCTGGGCTTGTGACCATATCGTTTGGACCCTAGATGACTGCAAAACTGTGGCCTAATGAGATAAACAGCTGATGGTGGGGTTCGAGCATCGCGCAAAATATGCGAAGCCATGGACCCAAGTTGTACTGGTTGAGCTGTTGGCGACTCCGTAATATTGTGGACTCTGTTCACATGGAATGGACTGGGTCCTCTGGTAACGTTCGGCTACATGGAGACCATTTGCAGCCATTCATAGACTTCATGTTGTTAAACTGATGCAGCGCAGGACAGAACTGAATGAAATGTACATTGAGACGATCAGAAATGACACTCATACAATAATTATACTAAAGTCACTCTTGGACGTTACGCTGCAACGTGCTACTGGCTGGGCAGAAGGGGGAGGGTGGGGGGGGGGGGGGAGTGTTAAGGGGAGGATACCAAACAGCGAGGACATCAGTCCCACCGGATTATGGAAGGACGGGGAAGGAATACGGCGGTACCCTTTCAAGGTAACCATCCCGGCATTTGCCTGGAGCGCTTTAGGGAAATCACGGAAAACCCAAATCAGGATGGCCGGACGCGGGATTTAACTGTCGTCCTCCCGATTGCGAGTGCAGTGTGCTAACCACTGCGCCACTTCTCTCGGTCTGGGCACAAGGATGGTAGAAGTTCCTGTAGTGCGATATTCCAGTCCTGCAACATCACAGTTGAAAACTGCTGGTTGGTGCATGCGTACGTGACGCATTAGGCCTACCTAGCGCCTTCCGCACGTGCTAGATAGGATTTGCGTCGGGGGGACCGCCAGATTAGTCCATTCGCCAAATACCGTCCCGTTCCAAGAGCTCCCCTACCTACGCTGTTCAATGCGGTTGTGCATTGTCATCCATTAAAAAAAGTCAGGGCTTAACACACCCTTGAAAAGACGCTCATAAAGAAGGAATACAGTATCGTAGTAACGTTGACCAGTCAGTGTACCATATTCCATGATTTGGAGGTCAGTTCGCCTTTGCATATTATTTGGACAAGCATAATGATTTTTTCGACAGTGCTACACATCCCCTCATTTGGCGGTAGGTGGTGTGACTGAGGAAGTCGGGATAAGGTTCAAAATGTTTCAAATGGCTCTGAGCACTATGGGACTTAACTGCTGAGGTCATCCGTCCCCTAGAACTTAGAACTACGTAAACCTAACTAAGCTATGGACATCACACACATCCATGCTCGAGGCAGGATTCGAACATACGACCGTAGCAGTAGCGCGGTTTCGGACTGAAGCTCCTAGAACCGCTCGGCCCCTCCGGCCGGCTCGGGATGAGGGGTGCACTTAGCATGGAAGGTCAAGGCCCCTGTAAATGTCACTCCTTAAACACAACAATAAATTAACAATTTATTCAAAGACAATATTTATAAAACAACTAACAGACAATCAACATGTGGCCATCTTTAAGAAAATACCAAAATATCACAAATAGCTTGGTTCTCAAGCAAGGCAGCAATTACAATTACGAATTTTTTTTGTTTATTTATAGACGCAATGACATGTTTATGACACAGTCATAACCGGTTTCGGCCATACAATGACTATCTTGAGATTGTAAAGGTGGCACAAACTGAACACAGGTTTTACAACGCATGAACCTGTGTTCAGTTTATGCCGCCTTTAGAATCTCATGATGGTCATTGTATGGCTGAAACCGGTTATGACTGTGTCATAAACATGTTATTGCGTCTATAAATAAACAAAAAAATACAAAAGAATCAATCACGCACTCCATAGACAAAATGTCGTTTTTTTCACAATTACGACAACTGGCTTATAGATGTGAGCCACAGAGATTTCAGTACTTAAAGGAACAATAAATTACAATCAGAAAGTGATTTAAGGAAATGTGGCACAGCTAATTTGTTTAAAAGAGCAATAATTTACAATATGAAAATTGATTTATGAAACGCACATCAGTTCGTTAAGAACGGAAATAACACAAGCGGCACAACAAGTTACAATTTAATACAATTAATTCACAAGCAAATAAAGAATCATATTTTTTTAAGTATAGATGGAACACGTTAAATGTTTACCAAATGGGCAGTGACGCCAGGCCGCCCTGGGAAAAAGGTGACTTAACTTAAAATGCCGGAAGCAGCGGACCAGCCGTCCAAAACAACACGTAAACGCCGGGGCCCAACCGGGAGTCACTTCCCATTAGACGGCACGTCACAGCTTCTGTGCACCGAAGCGGGACGTGGCGCCGCTCCCACACACCCCAACTCGCAGAAAACTGGAACACAAACAGACTGAAGTAGACACGGCAAGCAGCAACCAAACATCAATTAATATAAGTTAAGAGATCAATAAACAACAAATAAATAAAGAACCAATTGCTCTTTTCCTAATACTGAGTGAGTGCATTCAAATAAACGCACGCGTATAAAATTCTACATATAAATGATTTCCTTTTACAGAATACGAACCTTTACTAATAATAGAATGAGTGTTTTCAAATAAATGCACGTATGTAAAGAAACTACGTACAAACGACTAGCTTTACAGAATTCGAGTCTTTATTAATAACTGAGTAAGTGCTTTCAATAGAAGTGACCCAAATTTTACAGCAATATACAAGGGACGTCGATTTGATGGCAATCAAAATACACTGAAAATCTCATACAGAAAATCCACAAACTTCTGAGTACTGTCATAAAACCAAAATGTAACACACACAGCTTCGATGTAATCAGCTTCCTGATAGTAATCAAACCAGCGGATTTTTAAAGGGAAATACTAACTGCTGGTCTCCATGCGGTTACACACCCTGCCGGCTGCTCTTGCTTCAACAATACGTACATTAGGACAACCAAGCAACAAGTACTCTTGGTGCAACGCCAATCGTTCAACGAAACGAACGCACCAATATCACTTCTACCTTCGATGGAGAGCGTTGTTCGAGATGGTCTCCAGGGATGGGTCTCTCCAACAAAACAGGCACCAATGCAATGCGACGAAAAATGGTTCAAATGGCTCTGAGCACTGTGGGACTTAAGTTCTGAGGTCATCAGTCCCCTGGACTTAGAACTACTTAAACCTAACTAAGCTAAGGACATCAGACACATCCATGCCCGAGGCAGGATTCGAACTTGTGACCGTAGCGGGCGCGCGGTTCCAGACTGTAGCGCCTAGAAGCGCTCGGCCACCCCGGCCCGGCAATGCGACGAACAGCACCCGGAGTTGACATCAGACAAATCCACCACAAAACCCCGACCGCCTTACGAGGTAGACCCGCCGTGCCCCTGCTGGCCGAGCAGTCTCTTTCGTCGACGCAATCACGTCCTTCCGCCTCGTAGCGAGTCCAACCAGCCGAACTGCCTCGAGCTCCAAACTTCCACGAGATCACAACAGGAGCAAGGATCCTAGTACAACCGGGTAGTCGATAGTGTCGCACCAAAGAGCTGGTGTGCCAGAAAAGGCGCACCACGGCTCAGGTGGGAAAAGCTATTACTTTCAGGAACGTAGATCAACGTGATCATTTTGGTGTTCCAAGTGTTGTGGTGCGAGGAGGTATAATGGGAGTAGACACCTCCGAATCTTTGAACACTGTACACTCACGAGTCAACATTATTGTGGCACTGTACTCCTTACCCCTGTGCGACTTTTCAGGGGTGCATTTGGATCCGACTTCCTTTTTATGGGTGACAGTGCGCGACACCATCGAACTGCGCAGTTGGAGGAGCTTTTGGAACGAGAGGGTATACTATGAATGTGCTGGCCTCCCCATTCCCCCGTCTTGAATCCCGTCGTGTACGTGTGAGACGCAGTGGGGGGACGTATTGCAGCACGTCCGGATGCACGAACGACCATCTATTAGTTGACAACCGCGTTGGTGGAGCAATGGAACGCTCTACTACCAGAAATCCTTAACAACCACGTGGCCAGCATTTAATTCTTATCACGGTTAACGGTTGTTACAGTAATTCATCTGATTGATAAGATTGTTTGTTGGACCTGCTTGCAACCGTGCTCTGCTACCAGGTAACACATCACATCTACGTTTCGGTTCAAATGATTCAAATGGCTCTGAGCACTGTGCGACTTAACATCTGAGGTCATCAGCCACCTAGACTTAGAACTATTTAAACCTAAATGACCTAAGGACATCACACACATCCATGCCCGAGGCAGGATTCGAACCTGCGACCGTAGTAGCAGCGTGGTTCCGGACTGAAACGCCTAGAACCGCTCGGCCACACCGTCCGGCCCCTAGATTTCGGAAAGCTTAAGGGAAAAACATGGAAGGTGGACCCACAGGTTTATCATTTGTTGTTTTGTGTAACACACTTTATTACTTAATGATAATATTAACATTACAATTTACAAACTTATTAAAGGAATCATAAATCAGAGCAAGATTGAACAAGCTCACTTTTTTTTAAAAAAAAAAAATGATACTTTAATAATCATACCATTAAAAACAGGACAGTTCCCGCAAACAAAACTGTTACATCAAGTACGCTTGGCTGCAAACAAGTTCAAAATGGCTCTAAGCACTATTGGACGTAACATCTGAGGTCATCAGTCCCCTAGACTTAGATCTACTTAAACCTTACTAACCTAAGAACATCCACACACATCCATCCCCGAAGCAGGATTCGAACCTGCGACCGTAGCAGCAGCGCAGTTCAGGACTGAAGTGATCGAACTGCTCGGCCACAGTGGCCGGACAAGCAAGTTCAACAAACAATCTTATCAACCACATGAATTACGTTAACAGCCGTTAAATGTACTAAGAATTGCTCAGAACCAACTTCAACGATTGTATCATTAAGAAAAGGGCTTTAAAATTAGAAGTACAGAGTTCCCAAAAGCAAAGATTACATCAACTAGCGTGACCGCAAGCAGGTTCATCAAACAATTTTATCAACCAAACGAATTACAATGACAGTTGTTAAATGTACTAACAAGTTTCAAGCCTTCTTCCCATTAAACAGCTAAACAACATTCACCCAAATCTCGGGTTGCTCACAAGACACGCCACTGATTGAAGCTATTGGGAGACCGCTTAGCAATACCTACCCCTTAATATAAGTCCCCTAAACAATAAACTACAAAGTCCCTCAAACAGACCAACTAGAAAGGTGTAAAATTTAAACATAAATGGCCACCCAAATATCGCAGTCAAACACTAACAATGAGGTTTCATAAATACATAATTCCCCAAATTTGATGATAAGCTGAAGTACATGCATATGAAATGTACTTCAACTCGGTACAGAGCAGCAGAAACTTTGACGCATTCCTCACTAACTAAGCAATTGCCCAAAATTCAAAGCAAGCTGAGAGATAGAGCAGACGGTGAAACGTCCCCTTAGAAAAACTATGAATGACTGTACTGGTAAACTTCTACATTATTTGATTTTCAAACAAATGTGCAAAACTGAACGTACTCAGACAGTTCTCTCTTTGAAACTTCCTGGCAGATTAAAACTGTGTGCCCGACCGAGACTCGAACTCGGGACCTTTGCCTTTCGCGGGCAAGTGCTCTACCAACTGAGCTACCGAAGCACGACTCACGCCCGGTACTCACAGCTTTACTTCTGCCAGTACCTCGTCTCCTACCTTCCAAAGTAAAGCTGTGAGTACCGGGCGTGAGTCGTGCTTCGGTAGCTCAGTTGGTAGAGCACTTGCCCGCGAAAGGCAAAGGTCCCGAGTTCGAGTCTCGGTCGGGCACACAGTTTCAATCTGCCAGGAAGTTTCATATCAGCGCACACTCCGCTGCAGAGTGAAAATCTCATTCTGGAGTTCTCTCTTTACTTATTCTGATCATTACTAAATTGACAGACAATATTTTTAGCGCAACGCAATTTGACTTTCAATAATCCCTACAATAGAATGGCCCTGACTAACAAGAACCTATACCTTTCATGAATCACTCACCTCGCAAAAAACTTTGTTACTCGAACTACTGCAATACAGCAAGCGCCAATACTGCCACCGAAATAAAAGATTCCAACTACTGAAGGCACTAACTATGGATAGGCTTAATCAGCAAATGAAAGATTTTGATAGAGAACAAACAATGTATCTACCTTAATAGTGTTCAAAAGTAATCATATATATATATATATATATATATATATATATATATATATATATATATATATATATATATATATACACTCCTGGAAATTGAAATAAGAACACCGTGAATTCATTGTCCCAGGAAGGGGAAACTTTATTGACACATTCCTGGGGTCAGATACATCACATGATCACACTGACAGAACCACAGGCACATAGACACAGGCAACAGAGCATGCACAATATCGGCACTAGTACAGTGTATATCCACCTTTCGCAGCAATGCAGACTGCTATTCTCCCATGGAGACGATCGTAGAGATGCTGGATGTAGTCCTGAGGAACGGCTTGCCATGCCATTTCCACCTGGCGCCTCAGTTGGACCAGCGTTCGTGCTGGACGTGCAGACCGCGTGAGACGACACTTCATCCAGTCCCAAACATGCTCAATGGGGGACAGATCCGGAGATCTTGCTGGCCAGGGTAGTTGACTTACACCTTCTAGAGCACATTGGGTGGCACGGGATACATGCGGACGTGCATTGTCCTGTTGGAACAGCAAGTTCCCTTGCCGGTCTAGGAATGGTAGAATGATGGGTTCGATGACGGTTTGGATGTACCGTGCACTATTCAGTGTCCCCTCGACGATCACCAGTGGTGTACGGCCAGTGTAGGAGATCGCTCCCCACACCATGATGCCGGGTGTTGGCCCTGTGTGCCTCGGTCGTATGCAGTCCTGATTGTGGCGCTCACCTGCACGGCGCCAAACACGCATACGACCATCATTGGCACCAAGGCAGAAGCGACTCTCATCGCTGAAGACGACACGTCTCCATTCGTCCCTCCATTCACGCCTGTCGCGACACCACTGGAGGCGGGCTGCACGATATTGGGGCGTGAGCGGAAGACGGCCTAACGGTGTGCGGGACCGTAGCCCAGCTTCATGGAGACGGTTGCGAATGGTCCTCGCCGATACCCCAGGAGCAACAGTGTCCCTAATTTGCTGGGAAGTGGCGGTGCAGTCCCCTACGGCACTGCGTAGGATCCTACGGTCTTGGCGTGCATCCGTGCGTCGCTGCGGTCCGGTCCCAGGTCGACGGGCACGTGCACCTTCCGCCGACCACTGGCGACAACATCGATGTACTGTGGAGACCTCACGCCCCACGTGTTGAGCAATTCGGCGGTACGTCCACCCGGCCTCCCGCATGCCCACTATATGCCCTCGCTCAAAGTCCGTCAACTGTACATACGGTTCACGTCCACGCTGTCGCGGCATGCTACCAGTGTTAAAGACTGCGATGGAGCTCCGTATGCCACGGCAAACTGGCTGACACTGACGGCGGCGGTGCACAAATGCTGCGCAGCTAGTGCCATTCGACGGCCAACACCGCGGTTCCTGGTGTGTCCGCTGTGCCGTGCGTGTGATCATTGCTTGTACAGCCCTCTCGCAGTGTCCGGAGCAAGTATGGTGGGTCTGACACACCGGTGTCAATGTGTTCTTTTTTCCATTTCCAGGAGTGTGTATATATATACAGGGTGTTTCAAAAATGACCGGTATATTTGAAACGGCAATACAAACTAAACGAGCAGCGATAGAAATACACCGTTTGTTGCAATATGCTTGGGACAACAGTACATTTTCAGGCAGACAAACTTTCGAAATTACAGTAGTTACAATTTTCAACAACAGATGGCGCTGCGGTCTGGGAAACTCTACAGTACGATATTTTTCACATATCCACCATGCGTAGCAATAATATGGCGTAGTCTCTGAATGAAATTACCCGAAACCTCTGACAACGTGTCTGGCGGAATGGCTTCACATGCAGATGAGATGTACTGCTTCAGCTGTTCAATTGTTTCTGGATTCTGGCGGTACCCCTGGTCTTTCAAGTGTCCCCACAGAAAGAAGTCACAGGGGTTCATGTCTGGCGAATAGGGAGGCCAATCCACGCCGCCTCCTGTATGTTTCGGATAGCCCAAAGCAATCACACGATCATCGAAATATTCATTCAGGAAATTAAAGACGTCGGCAGTGCGATGTGGCCGGGCACCATCTTGCATAAACCACGAGGTGTTCGCAGTGTCGTCTAAGGCAGTTTGTACCGCCACAAATTCACGAAGAATGTCCAGATAGCGTGATGCAGTAATCGTTTCGGATCTGAAAATTGCGCCAATGATTCCTTTTTCAAGAAATGGCGGCCCAGACCAGTACTTTTTGAGGATGCAGGGACGATGGGACTGCAACATGGGGCTTTTCGGTTCCCCATATGCGCCAGTTCTGTTTATTGACGAAGCCGTCCAGGTAAAAATAAGCTTCGTCAGTAAACCAAATGCTGCCCACATGCATATCGCCGTCATCAATCCTGTGCACTATATCGCTAGCGAATGTCTCTCGTGCAGCAATGGTAGCGGCGCTGAGGGGTTGCCACGTTTGAATTTTGTATGGATAGAGGTGTAAACTCTGGCGCATGAGACGATACGCGGACGTTGGCGTCATTTGGACCGCAGCTGCAACACGGCGAACGGAAATCCAAGGCCGCTGTTGGATCACGTGCTGCACTAGCTGCGCGATGCCCTCTGTGGTTGCCGTACGCGGTCGCCCTACCTTTCCAGCACGTTCATCCGTCACGTTCCCAGTCCATTGAAATTTTTCAAACAGATCCTTTATTGTATCGCTTTTCGGTCCTTTGGTTACATTAAACCTCCGTTGAAAACTTCGTCTTGTTGCAACAACACTGTGTTCTAGGCGGTGGAATTCCAACACCAGAAAAATTCTCTGTTCTAAGGAAAAAACCATGTTGTCTACAGCACACTTGCACGTTGTGAACAGCACACGCTTACAGCAGAAAGACGACGTATAGAATGGCGCACCCACAGACTGCGTTGTCTTCTATATCTTTCACATCATTTGCAGCGCCATCTGTTGTTGAAAATTGTAACTACTGTAATTTCGAAAGTTTGTCCGCCTAAAAATGTACTGTTGTACCAAGCATATTGCAACAAACGGTGTATTTCTATCGCTGCTCGTTTAGTTTTTATTGCCGTTTCAAATATACCGGTCATTTTTGAAACACCCTGTAAATGCTGCCACAGTTACAGGCGCCACAATATGCACCATGAACTCGAAGACCTATGTTGACTTTAACGAGGCGTAACATCGTACAGGCGGACGGAAACGTTGATTTCAGCGCACATCCAATATGATAGTGTTGGTTCCACAGTACGGAAGGAATGCAAACGGCTTTGGCCTCTTCTGCCGTCTCACGAGGAACCTGAAAGTTCCTGCAATTTCTCCCTTCCTGTAACCACTTTCTCCGAAAATCCGCTTCAAATGCCGAAATTCAGGCTCTAGGTGATCGTAGTCAAACATAAACTTTTCCCTGTGTACTAACGTGTCCAGGATCGCTTTCTTGTGTACAGGGTTGTGAAAACCGTTGGCGTTCAAGTACCGGTCAGTGTGTGCTGATTTCCTGTACACTGAATGACTAAGTCGGCCTCCTGCCTTCCGCTCAGCTAAAGCATCCAAGAACGGCAGCTTGCTACCCCTCTCCAACTCGATAAGGAGTTGCAGTGCATTTCCACTACGAGGCCATATCCAAAAGTTTCGTCAGCTTATCGTAGGAAGCAAGATGGACACAAACTCGCATATTCCAGCTCAAGTATTTCATTAGAATTAACGCGGCTTGTAAATCGAGAATAATTTATTGAAGCATGCCACAGCGAAAGGCTCACAAGAAAATCTAGGTGGTCTTTGTATCCGTAAACGAAATATACACTTCATTGCACTGTTACCTTTAATTAACATTCTGTTAAATAATGTTTCCTGCTAGTGTACAGTATTGGCATTTAGCACTGAGTCAGAAACAAAAACTAACTCACCTTAAGTACTTTCTTCCTGAAAATCTGTAATTCTACTTCGTAATACCGATCACCGTATCCTGAAATTACAAATTCGGATAGTAAGTCTGTTTACTAAACAGTGAATGAATTAAGGCGAAGACGGCCAAAGATCTCTTCGGTGCGGATGTACACCAGGCTCGAATACTTAACGAGAATAATAGGCCGAGGCACTAGATTAGTGGTGTGTGTATAAGTTGAGAATTTGGTTCTGACCGGAGGCGTGCTAGGGTTGTCCCTACACTTGCGATGAGCGCTGTGTACGGATGGGTCAGTGGATCCTGGCACGGTACCTCATCCTGTTTGGTCAGAGGGCTTGCTGTCCTCTGGAACGAAAAAACTGAGTGAAAGAATCACGATGAACTGGAAAGAGTGTCATGCGACGTCTACTCCGACCAAACGCAACGAACAAAATCAAGAGAAGATGATGAAGAAGGGGGGAAAATATGGTTAGAGCAACTGCCTTGTGAGCTAGAGACCTGGGTTCAAAGTCCAATCCAGCATAAATTTTTAGCTTCCCCACTGATTTAAATAAGAGTCCACTAACAACCAATGTCTGTAATTACTTAATGAATTTATGTTTTGATAAATGTAATTATTGCTTGTACAACAATGAAATTAAGAAGGTCTTAAGTGACTTCCTTTTCGAACATTACTTTACCAACTTTACAAAGAAAAAAAAATTAAGTTCGTAATTGTCATTAGATGAAAGTCAAGTTGTGTGTCTCCACTTTCTTACTTTAATAAACCACACAAACGTCGCGTTCACTATTATTACTTTCCCACTCAGCACATTGCAATTTTAACAATGGATTTATGTAAAGTAATGACACGTACTTAAAATACGGTGATAACGCTTATACGAATTAACCGTCTGTATATTGGACCAACAGCACTTTTCGTAACAGTTTTCGTTAACACAAGTCCAGTTTTCACCTACACGAATAGTGAAATAGACTCTCTGTAGCTCGCTTTGTCACAAGCAGCGAAGTCAAGACGCAAAAATACTTCGCAGGCTCTTCAGTACCTTAGTAATCAGATAGACTAAAGACCCTCAAATGTGTATCTTTAAGCTGCCTAGAAATAAGATGGTGTAACTCTCAGCACAACATACACTCCTGGAAATTGAAATAAGAACACCGTGAATTCATTGTCCCAGGAAGGGGAAACTTTATTGACACATTCCTGGGGTCAGATACATCACATGATCACACTGACAGAACCACAGGCACATAGACACAGGCAACAGAGCATGCACAATGTCGGCACTAGTACAGTGTATATCCACCTTTCGCAGCAATGCAGGCTGCTATTCTCCCATGGAGACGATCGTAGAGATGCTGGATGTAGTCCTGTGGAACGGCTTGCCATGCCATTTCCACCTGGCACCTCAGTTGGATCAGCGTTCGTGCTGGACGTGCAGACCGCGTGAGACGACGCTTCATCCAGTCCCAAACATGCTCAATGGGGGACAGATCCGGAGATCTTGCTGGCCAGGGTAGTTACTTACACCTTCTAGAGCACGTTGGGTGGCACGGGATACATGCGGACGTGCATTGTCCTGTTGGAACAGCAAGTTCCCTTGCCGGTCTAGGAATGGTAGAACGATGGGTTCGATGACGGTTTGGATGTACCGTGCACTATTCAGTGTCCCCTCGACGATCACCAGTGGTGTACGGCCAGTGTAGGAGATCGCTCCCCACACCATGATGCCGGGTGTTGGCCCTGTGTGCCTCGGTCGTATGCAGTCCTGATTGTGGCGCTCACCTGCACGGCGCCAAACACGCATACGACCATCATTGGCACCAAGGCAGAAGCGACTCTCATCGCTGAAGACGACACGTCTCCATTCGTCCCTCCATTCACGCCTGTCGCGACACCACTGGAGGCGGGCTGCACGATGTTGGGGCGTGAGCGGAAGACGGCCTAACGGTGTGCGGGACCGTAGCCCAGCTTCATGGAGACGGTTGCGAATGGTCCTCGCCGATACCCCAGGAGCAACAGTGTCCCTAATTTGCTGGGAAGTGGCGGTGCGGTCCCCTACGGCACTGCGTAGGATCCTACGGTCTTGGCGTGCATCCGTGCGTCGCTGCGGTCCGGTCCCAGGTCGACGGGCACGTGCACCTTCCGCCGACCACTGGCGACAACATCGATGTACTGTGGAGACCTCACGCCCCACGTGTTGAGCAATTCGGCGGTACGTCCACCCGGCCTCCCGCATGCCCACTATACGCCCTCGCTCAAAGTCCGTCAACTGCACATACGGTTCACGTCCACGCTGTCGCGGCATGCTACCAGTGTTAAAGACTGCGATGGAGCTCCGTATGCCACGGCAAACTGGCTGACACTGACGGCGGCGGTGCACAAATGCTGCGCAGCTAGCGCCATTCGACGGCCAACACCGCGGTTCCTGGTGTGTCCCCTGTGCCGTGCGTGTGATCATTGCTTGTACAGCCCTCTCGCAGTGTCCGGAGCAAGTATGGTGGGTCTGACACACCGGTGTCAATGTGTTCTTTTTTCCATTTCCATGAGTGTATTATTATACTGCAGAAGTGCTAATTATCTCTTTCTAGCGTAAATTGCGTCACAGTGAGCGGAAAATATTTAATAACTTGACGAGTGAACCAGTGGATGACGTCACTCGACCACTGATGGTACGTAATTTCCTAACAAAACAGTCTGTCTGCGGTGTACATATTACCACATAAAAGGCGTTCACAAAAATAAACGTCAAGGGACAACTGCCAATCACATCTCCAGAATGCCCACTGCGTGAGCCCGCTGCACACTTTGCCTCGTATAAAAGACGTTTCCGAAACGGAACGACAAGGGTCAAAGACTGGCCGTCCTAAAGCTAAATGGCTTCGTCATTTCTTTGGTAAAATATTACTCTTTCCGTAATAATAGAACATAGCATCCTTAGGAAGACCTCATACTTTACAAATATGGTAGTTTTAAATCCTTAAGAATATGACAATGAAATAAATGTGCAATTACTAATTACCATAATATTTAGAATTGTTTGATATCATCTTTGTCTCCAGAATCATTTTAATTAAACATAAGTAAATCATATCAGATATCGACAACACGCTACGTAAATATAAAAGTCATGTCATTCCATTACAGGCTCTTCAAAAGAAATACCTCCTGGAACACGTAGATGTATAGGTAATACCACGATAAGTGTCCGATTCACTACTAAAAACGAGCCCACCCAGCGCTTTCTTGTCACTGGATAGGTTGCAAAGGCGTTATGTTGGCCTGTCTGTTCGCCTGATTTCTCTACTGGACTTTTTTCTGAGATAACCTGAAACACGATGTTTGTGCACCAGTTCCGACGACCCAAGAGTATTTAAAATATACATTGATACAGCATGCGCAATGATCTCTTCAGTCTGTCCAGAAGTCCTTGCATCAACAACTTCAAACGCTTATTGCAATAGATGGTGAGAAAGTAGACCACATGACAACATAAATAGAATTTTAAGGAATTGGTTCCAATGGCTCTCAGCACTATGGGACTTAACTTCTACGGTCATCAGTCGCCTAGAACTACTTAAACCTAACTAACCTAAGGACATCACACACATCCATGCCCGAGGCAGGATTCGAACCTGTGACCGCAGCGGTCGCGCGGTTCCAGACTGTAGCGCCTAAAACCGCTCGGCCGCCCCGGCCGGCAAGGAACTGGTAACGACGCTTTTGTAATTTGCTTTTTGTTGCTGTTGCTGACGCAGTTTTGCAATATGTATATCTCGACACTAAACTTACTCCGCGAAATAGTCATTTAACAATTTTCACACCTCAGTTTCATGTTTTATCATCCACTCAATTTTTGATGATAACCTTTTTCTGGAGTAAGAAAACATAACAGAGAAGTTACCTATGTGGCTAGTGAATGATCCTTATGCGCCACATATTGTCCTTCCAGTTGGAACGTTTGTCCAACCACAAGTAGTCTCTGAAATTGTGTCATTTCATATGTAGTAAGCACCCGCACCTGGACTTCAGACTGGATTCCCCATTTTCGTTCGATGCTGAGGTGCAACTCCAAAACATGGAGAGCCTCGGAAATTATGTTCGTGTGTAATGAGGGATCTAAAGTAGACTGTGACGGTAGTGAGAATTTGGCTTGAGGAGGGAGGCGTGCCAGGTAATCCGTGCTGGAGTGTGAACCGCTGTGTCAAGGTGGCTTAGTGGCTAACGCACCTGCCTAGTCAGCAGAAGACCCTGGTTCGAATCCCGAGCTTGGTAAGAATTTTCACTCGCCGCTTCAGTCTGCATACATGAAGTATGAGACCCCGTAAAGTCTCAAAAATTGTCATTTAATTCTTACCAATAGTCAGTGTCAGCCTTAAATAAAACTTTTCTCCACTATTCCGCTTTTGTAAGTACTCTCAGCTGCGTTAAGCTGAAGAGCTCCATCGTCCTGATGTGAGAATTCCGTATAACATCACTAACTTTGGCATAAAACATCAATTACTTTCATGCTCAGAATAGATTAATCCGTTTTTTTAAATTTTGCGATCCCGCTACCATCTCCGTCCGTCGGACAGTTCATCCTGTGTCGCGAGCGGTCGTCGAGTACTGGCTGTCCACGCCTCCCTAGCGCTCCGTCCCCGACTGCTGCTACGTCCCGACTGCACTTCTGCCGCGTTACAACTCCAACCGCTCCAGGTCCGATCTCCGCCACGACACACCATGACCAGAAAGTAATAGCCGTCCAGCAATTGAAGAGTGAAACTATACAGGGTGAGTCACCTAACATTACCGCTGTATATATTTCGTAAACCACATCAAATACTGACGAATCGATTCCACAGACCGAACGTGAGGAGAGGGGCTAGTGTAATTGGTTAATACAAGCCATAAAAAAATGCACGGAAGTATGTTTTTTAACACAAACCTACGTTTTTTTTTTAAATGGAACCACGTTAGTTTTGTTAACACATATGAAGATATAAACAAATACGTAATCAGTGCCGTTTGTTGCATTGTAAAATGTTAATTACATTACAGTTCCATTTGGAAAAGAGAAGTCGATATTGATATCTTTCTAATTAATGTTGTCGACGTAAAAGATTATACCCCGTTTAGTCATTACGATGTTTAGTATTACGATGTTTCAAAGAGAAATATCTATGCTGAATATTATTGGTGAAAAATTTAGCTGGATGACACTTCCCTGTGATCATAAACACAATGTAACTACATCTGAACTTAATATCTTTAATAATATTTCAGTATCTTCTGTAGACAAGTGTAATAGCGACTCATAAATTTGGAAATGGAATTAAAGTTGAGGAATTAGACTTTAAATTTTAATATTTGCCAATGACGTTTTAATTCGGTCAGAGATGGCTAAGAACTTCGGGAGATCATTTGAATGGAATGGATAATTTTTTGTCATAAATGAGAATAAAACAGAACAAAGGAAAGAGAGTGGAACCAGTTAAGTTCGATGATGTCCATGGCATTAGATTAGGGAATAGATATTACAAGTACAACGAGTTTTGCTAAGCAGGTACAAAAATAACTGACTACAACAAAAGTTTACAGGATATAAAATGTAGTTAGTAGTAACAAGAAAAGCTTTCCTGAAAAAGAGGAATTTGTTAAGATAAATTTAAATGTTACGAAGTATTTTCTGGAAGTATTTATATGGAGTGTAGTCTTATACGGAAGTGAAACATGAACTAAAACAGCACAGACAGGAAGGGAACGCATTCTTTTGAAATGTGGTATTACAGAATAATTGCTGAGTATTGCCCGCATCTCGTGGTCGTGCGGTAGCGTTCTCGCTTCCCATGCCCGGGTTCCCGGGTTCGATTCCCGGCGGGGTCAGGGATTTTCTCTGCCTAGTGATGGCTGGGTGTTGTGTGATGTAGTTAGGTTTAAGTAGTTCTAAGTTCTCGGAGACTGATGACCATAGATGTTAAGTCCCATAGTGCTCAGAGCCATTTGAACCATTTTTTTGCTGAGTATTTAGATCGATTAACTAATGAAGCAGTTTCTATTTGAGGATGAAAGATTTATAGGATAGTTTTACTACAAGAAGGACGTATGTTTATAGCTACATCCTGAGGCATCATTGAATAGCCAGCCTGGGAATGGAGGGACTTTGGCAGATGTGGGATGAAGGGCTCAGTAGTTACGGGGACATTAAAATACACTAGATAGACTGTAGTATGGAGACCTTCAACAAAGACTCTTCGGATAGACGACTGCAACAACAACAACAGCTGTGACGTAGTCGGTGTTGTCGGATGGTTTACCATTAGAGGTGTTTTATGTTAATGACGGAGACAGTGTTCCAGGCTCTTGTCAGTAATGCAGTCCGAAGCATGCCGTCATGTCATGCTTCTCACAGCCCACTGAGAGACTCGTCTAGTGATGGTACATACCAAAGAAGATGAAGAATTTGCTGAAGGGCACTCTTTCGTAACTCAGGAAGTATTCTGTAAGGTACACATGCTGCGCGATTTGTATGGCTGAAAATGAACTCACTAAATACTCTGTGACTGCAGTGCAGACGCGTTTATTAGAATGAAATTTTCACTCTACAGCGGAGTGTGCGCTGATATGAAATTTCCTGGCAGATTAAAACTGTGTACCGGACCGAGACTCGAACTCGGGACCTTTGCCTTTCGCGGGCAAGTGCTCTACCAACTGAGCTAACCAAGCACGACTCACGCCCCGTCCTCACAGCTTCTGTGAAGTTTGGAAGGTAGGAGACGAGGTATTGGCGGAGTTAAAGCTGTGAGGACGGGGCATGAGTCGTGCTTGGGTAGCTCAGTTGGTAGAGCACTTGCCCGAGTTCGAGTCTCTGTCCGGCACACAGTTTTAATCTGCCAGGAAGTTTCGTTTAAGACGCGTTTATTGTCCGAAGAAGATCAGTTTCAACAGTGCTATGCTGCCATCATCTGATTTTCTGGAACTTGCTGTAGAACTGCCATGTTACATTACATGCAGTGTAGCATGTTACATTACATGTAACATGGAAATTTTATACCAAGTTCCAGAAGATCATGTGATGGCAACATAAGACTGTTGAAACCGGTCATCTTGGAACAATAAATGCGTCTGCACTGTCATCGCGGTGTATGAAGTGTGTTTATTTTCACCGCAAGACGTGTGTGTATGGTAAGTGCCTTGCTGAAGGCGCTTCTCGCTGTAGTTGAGGGAATGGAAGCATAAGGTCTGATTGTGGCATTCGCCATACTGCGTTCCTTGAATACCAAAGTCGATGGTGGCTTTAGGCAGATCGAAAACTCCACGGAATCGAGAACGCTGCTCTCACATGCTAAAAGGGATTGATTACACGTGCTGGGACGTGGAACCTTACACCTACAGCCCACAACTGTTCTCCTCCCGGTCTCTGCACCGTTTCCATGTCCACAATAAACGTTGGGTCTTGCTTGCAGTTGCGGTGCTTCAGTGCTCAGAATCGGGTCTCGATAAAACGATGGGATGGAGAATTTCTCGGTTGTTCCAGTCACCAAGGTATGGGTCTCACTATTAGGGTGCGTTTAGCTTCCACCTCGCTGCTCGCCGGCATGGCACGCCCCACTGCTCGCTACAGTCCGCGCCAGACGATGGGAATCAAGCTAGTTTAAGTTTTGCACTGCGACCATCGTCGCATATCCTGAAACTTGAGCCGTGATCGATGGCTTCGTGGTCACTCCTGGAATGCCGTGTTTGACTCTGGTAGCTGATACGCCCTGCTAACCTGCAGGACGGAACAGGTAGTTTAAATTGTGGAAAGGGGCCAAAATAAGCAGCTGTGAGTTACACTCGAAGATACAGCTTTATTTATTTGACCAAACATTACAGAGCCAAGAACATTAAGAAAACACAGCATTAATTTTTGGAACTTAATAACCGGCTGAATACGCCATACAATCTCATGCTTTATGGCCACCACCACTTTAATTTAAAATCGGCTGAAAGCCAATAACTTAAAACTCAAACCAAAATCAAAAATTTAAAAGCCAGAAGGCCTTATTTTAAAACAGTTCTTTCAATTAGGATGAAGGCCCAAAGGATCATACACTTTAGGAGCAAAACAACTGTAATTTTTTTAAAAAATCGGCTGAAGGCCCATCTGTTAAGACTCAAACCAAGGCCCTACCTTAAAACAGTTCTTTAATTAGGCTGAAGGCCCAAACAATCTGACAACTTAAGAGCAAAACAACTTTAATTCAAAATCGGCTGCAGGCCCATCACTTAAAACTCAACAAAATTAAATTTAAAAAGAAAGGCCAAAGGCCTTACTTAAAACAGTTCTTTAAATTAGGCTGAAGACCCAATCTTTCACATTAAGGGCAAAACAAACTTAATTTAAAATTGGCTATGAGCTATACAGATACAAACAACAAGAACAAAAAATAAAAGGCAGTACACTCAACGGCGCTCAGAACTTTCCGAGGGTTGGCCTAGAATTCAAACACTAACGCCCACTTAGGCGAGACAGGCAGTCGGCCCAACCATTCTCGATCCGACGACATCCCAACCGACAGACAGTCAACGGACTCACCGACAAGATAACTTCCGCTCCACCTGACCAGGACACAACAGGGAGTTCAAAGGAACAACGTAGAAAATATTGACATCCACAACCAATTATACATTGAGCTGTCAAACTACACACTATGCTACACAACGACAACACGATGAGGAAAATACTCTGCCTGAATTTACGTCATCGGCCAGGGCAGGTAACTGGAACGTTAACGACCACAAAGCAAAAGATTCTGCTGGTCCACTTCAGTTCAAATTAACTAAGTACAGTCAAACTCCACCAGAGGGTAGCTAAAATTTGCCAACTTGAAAACACACGCTGTTGGTCGCGGGAATGTCCCAACAGCCGACAACGAAATCCAAACGACACAATGTGAACAGTTGTGACTTGCTGGTAGATTAAGTACAAACTCAACTTTCGTGTCCAGGATCGGTTAGCCACGGACCTCGTAGCAATGGGAACAGCACCACACACTCCGACCAAGTGTTTGCGCTGCCAGTGGCCCCAGTCAAACCACGCACCGAAGAGATTTCCCTACTGCTCCACGCCAACCGACCAACTGGTCACACACAGCACAGCTGGGAACTATCAGTGCCAGGCCAAAGATAGTAAAAGGTGCGAATATCGATACACACCGCTGCTGCCACTCACAGAGAGAGAGAATAACAGCATAACCGCGATAACCGCAGGAGACTAAACACAGAATAGCAACCAAAGTCTAATCCAACGCATTTCATGAGCCAGCCACGGCTCAGTAACTATTTAAACAGCTGAAGGGCAATTACTCCCGGGAGCAGTGGACAGCGAGCCTGCCCTGCAACATAAATGTAACAAGGCTCCATCAAGGAGCGAGGTGCGACGTACCATGACGGATGACGAGGCGCCACCAGCAAGGCTGCACCGGGAACGTACCATCAGAGTTCCCTGACTCGGTTCTGTATAGCTTTTGACTGGCAAACTCTGATAATTGTCATTCTTCTGGTCTGGCGTAGTATCAGAATTTCACTAGGGCTAGCATCAATTTGATAATATAAAATCCGTGTCACTGGGATGCGCTAACAGCGACACAGATAACGAATGTGGTACCGAGCATGTCTCAACTTGACAGACGCAACCCACTTTCAGCTGAGGCGTCATCTTTTAACCTGTTAACTCGTGACATCATAGTACAAGTGGAAGAATGCTCTAAGTTATAATGACATCATGACTCTTGGTTCCCTTATTACACTACTGGCCATTAAAATAGCTACACCAAGAAGAAATGCAGATGATAAACGGGTATTCATTGGACAAATATATTATACTAGAACTGACATGTGATTACATTTTCACGCAATTTCGGTGCATAGATCCTGAGAAATCAGTACTCAGAACAACAACCTCTGCCTGTAGTAAGGGCCTTGATACGCCTGGGCATTCAGTCAAACATAGCTTGGATGGCGTGTATAGGTCGAACATTTTCTGTATCCAGAAAGGCCTGTACAGGACCTGCAACATGCGGTCGCGCATTATCCTGCTCAAATGTAGGGTTTCGCAGGGATCGAATGAAAGGTAGAGCCATGGGTCGTAACACATCTGAAATGTAACAACCACTGTTCAAAGTGCCGTCAATGCGAACAAGAAGTTACCGAGACGTATAATCAATCCGACCTTTATCGGAAACGTGATGGTACGCATTTCTCCTCCTTACACGAGGCATCACAACAACGTTTCACCAGGCAACGCCGGTCAACTGCTCTTTCTGTATGAGAAATCGGTTGGAAACTTTCCTCATGTCAGCACGTTGTAGGTGTAGCTACCGGCGCCAACCTTGAGTGAATGCTCTGAAAAGCTAATCATTTGCGTATCACAGCATCTTCTTCCTGTCGGTTAAATTTCGCGTCTTTAGCACGTCATCTTCATGGTGTAGCAATTTTAATGGCCAGTAGTGTAGTTAATTTAGGCTGTTCACTGTAATGTTGTGGTAATGAATGGTTCAGTGCTTCATAACAAAACTGGGATTCCTTCGTGCCTGTAGAGCCCCATACCTGTACGCATGCACATCATATTTGTAAGTTACCGATTGAGCCACCTACACATCGGGTTGAAAGGCCTGAAAGTTTTTAAAAACTACTACAATGCTATTAAATTAACTACTGAATGGACTGTTTCCCGGAAAGTATGTGATTTTTGGAATACGAACCCAGAATCAAACTTTTTACAGACAAAGTGTATGAAAAGCAATGTATGTTTTTGTGTCAATGTTTTCAATTTAGTTATATGAATTTAAATGTGTTTTTTGAAAAATACTAGTTGCATGAATCCGGGTACTGTGACCAATAGCTTGGCTTGAGATAGCTCAAGAAAGCTAGAAAGGGTTACTGATTAGTTATAACACAAGGTAGCTCAAAAGAAATACTCTGAAATCAAAATTAAGAATATATGAAAAACGAAAACTGCACACTTCAAGCTCCTCTAAACAGCAAAGACCGAACGTACGCCAAGAAAACACAATCGTGTCCAACACATTTTATACATCCTGATAGTACTTGTTCTGTTTTGCTTTCCAGATTTCACAGCTCAATTATCTCTGTCCTCTCAGTATTGCAACTGTAAATAGACTTATTCCTTTCTTAAAAAGAACTGTCAGTTCCTGTGGGGGTAATATTACTATTGACGTTCGATAAACGTTCAAATATCAGAAAATCTGGAATTCACAGAGCTTCTCTGCGAATCTGGAAATGGTAGAAAGCAGTAAGAAATCCTACACATTTCACGGTAGGGTAATATACACTCTCAGGCACTGTAAATTGTTTCTCGTGACAAAAGCGAACGCTGCTGGCGTATTGCTAGAGAGCAAATTTACTGTTGGGGAAACGTCAAAATGGAATTGAATCCATTATGCAAATGATTTTTTCCACCTCGAAACGAACTTGAGCGACGCCGGTATACAGAAAACCAATTCGGCAGTGACGCGAAATTCGATTTGAAAAGGGAGTCGGAAAGGTGAATGGAAGTGTGCGGTGTTATAGAAAATCGCTTGCACGAACTGCACAAAGCAGGTTTAGTCGACTGCAGTGTGCCTGAACAACGCGAATATCTTAGCGGACGGAAGCTGCACCGGTTTCCCAGCGAGTAACGTTACAGGGAACTTTTACGTTTTACATCCACATTGCATTCAGTTCGTTGCGAGGGTTCGTCTGAACTCCTGCTATTGATTATTTCGTTCTATTATTATTTATGCAGATGTTGGCCTTCTAACGACCACGATAAATTACAGCTATTATGATAACTCTTCACATGTGTTGTTATTTACTCTGAGACGGAGATTTTTCTGCTATTCATTATGTCTAGTACTGCCTGCACACAAGCATTTGACTCTAACTTTTTGCTCACAACTGCCTTGATAGTTGTCTTGAAAACATATTTTGTGCCTCTTCTGTTAGAACGCTCATTGCCCTAGATCCTCCTTAAAGTACTAAAATATGCTTTTTTGTTGTTTCTTTTCAGTCAAAAATGTTGAATAATCTTCCGTCCGTCTGGAGTCCCATTATAACATGTTCCAATAAAACTGAACTCTGAATTTGCACATTATAATTTTCGGATACTAGACTATGTTTCCTTTTTTTAGAATTTGAGCCCAGAATATTTTGTAAGACGTTTCTTTCCACCTAATTCAGCTACATTTTTAGATATACGATGAAACACTCACAATGGAAGTACCCTATTTCGTACAGATAAAATAGAGTTGAAATGTTACAAAATATGGAGATGTTTCTGTTCTAACACATATCAAGGACATCTGCATTTACAATCAATGTTTGTAGTTTGACGAATCTGAAGTGTATATAGACAAAAGTAACTGATATCACTGTTGTATAACAGACAATTATTACCATTATATTCACTGGGTATTATTGGTAAAAGGCTAAACACTTTCTATAGATGGAGTGTAAGTTAACATATTAGAAGTTGCTGTGTTTTGAAGTAACATGTCCACGTGTTGTCTTCGACCATGTCCTCTCTTTGTCCGACCTGAAATATATTCCACACACTTGAGCATTTTACAGATGTAGGACATACAAGTGTTTCGAATGCAATCTTTTTTCTAGACAAACTTCATTTTCTCAGTATCTGCAATTTTCTTTACCTACTTCTCTGTATGGTCGTTCCACTTTGATTATCTGCACATTGATACTAATTTTAGCTATTACTCAGTAATCTGGTAGCCAAAGAGTATCACACTGTACCGTTTCGTGAAGTACAAAAGTTTGCTTTTCTCTGTTTTTGAAACAAGTTGCCAGTCTCGCACAAGTTTGAAATTTTGTGGCAATCTACCTGTAAATTCCTGCGGTTGTAACAGGACAGAATTTTCTAGTAGATAACTTTATCATCGGCGAAAAGCCTCAGATTGCAACTCATCCTACTTAGCACGAACAGGAATGGTTCTACGACATTCTCCAGAAGAACGCCAGACCCTGGTTCAGGGTAAATAGATAACTATCCGTACAGAATAATGCGTTACGTCACACCTGTCAGCAAATTTTCGAATCAATCAGAAACCTGGTAGAGATCCACACGTTAGCGTTTATTTTAATGGTCATGAGAGGTATTAGCTCACATGTACAATCAACAAGACACTAGAGTGATAGAATGTTATAACGTTGGTTTAGGGAGCCGTTGCGGATGATCTCAAGTCACCTGTGGTAGTGATTCAGACTTTACGATGCGGAGAACTCTAATGAGTCTCCAGTACGTCACAGACATCCTGCCCCTCATGTTTTACATCTCGTAAGACGGTATTCTGGTATCATCCTCCAACAGAGTAACGCTTTCCCCCATCATACAAATCTCTATAAACAGAGTAACTGATACAGAGGTACTTTCTTGTCGAGCAAGATCCCCGAATCCTTCGGACGTTTACTCTGCGCCATTGCCAACATCCATGTTATTGAGGGCTAGCTGCAACAATCATGGACCCTTGTCTACGAAATCAGGGCATGCGTCTTGCACTCTGTACAATATGTTTGTATTGACAACTTCGTGGTTCATTTATCGTAATTTTGTAATCACATACGCTGAGATGATATGGCAGTAGTAGCGCATACACAAGGTGCAAAAGGGCAGTGCTTCGGTGGAGCTGTCACTTGTACTCAGGTTATTCATGTGAACAGGTTTGTAACGTGATTATGGCCGCATGACGTAAATTAACAGCTTCTGAACGCAGGATTGTAATTGACGCTAGGCACGTGGGACACTCCATTTCGGGAATTCAATATTCCGAGACAGTGTCAAAAGTGCGGCAAGAATACCAAAATTAGGTATTATCTCTCACCACGGGCAACGCAGTGGCCGACAGCCTTCACTTAACGACCGACAGCAGCGGCGTTTGCGTAGAGTAGTCAGTGCTAACAGACAAGTAACACTGTGTGAAGTAATTGAAGAAATCAATATGGGACGTACGACGAACGTATCCGTTAGGACAGTGCGGAGAAATACGGCGTTAAAGATGTGTGGCAGCAGACGATCCAAGGGAGAACAACATGACATCGACCGCAGTGCCTCTCCTGGGCTTGTGACCATATCGTTTGGACCCTAGATGACTGCAAAACTGTGGCCTAATGAGATAAACAGCTGATGGTGGGGTTCGAGCATCACGCAAAATATGCGAAGCCATGGACCCAAGTTGTACTGGTTGAGCTGTTGGCGAGTCCGTAATATTGTGGACTCTGTTCACATGGAATGGACTGGGTCCTCTGGTAACGTTCGGCTACATGGAGACCATTTGCAGCCATTCATAGACTTCATGTTGTTAAACTGATGCAGCGCAGGACAGAACTGAATGAAATGTACATTGAGACGATCAGAAATGACTCATACAATAATTATACTGAAGTCACTCTTGGACGTTACGCTGCAACGTGCTACTGGCTGGGCAGAAGGGGGAGGGTGGGGGGGGAGTGTTAAGGGGAGGATACCAAACAGCGAGGACATCAGTCCCACCGGATTAATGAAGGACGGGGAAGGAATACGGCGGCACCCTTTCAAGGTAACCATCCCGGCATTTGCCTGGAGCGCTTTAGGGAAATCACGGAAAACCTAAATCAGGATGGCCGGACGCGGGATTTAACTGTCGTCCTCCCGATTGCGAGTGCAGTGTGCTAACCACTGCGCCACTTCTCTCGGTCTGGGCACAAGGATGGTAGAAGTTCCTGTAGTGCGATATTCCAGTCCTGCAACAGCACAGTTGAAAACTGCTGGTTGGTGCATGCGTACGTGACGCATTAGGCCTACCTAGCGCCTTCCGCACGTGCTAGATAGGATTTGCGTCGGGGGGACCGCCAGATTAGTCCATTCGCCAAATACCGTCCCGTTCCAAGAGCTCCCATACCTACGCTGTTCAATGCGGTTGTGCATTGTCATCCATTAAAAAAAGTCAGGGCTTAACACACCCTTGAAAAGACGCTCATAAAGAAGGAATACAGTATCGTAGTAACGTTGACCAGTGAGTGTACCATATTTCATGATTTGGAGGTCAGTTCGCCTTTGCATATTATTTGGACAAGCATAATGATTTTTTCGACAGTGCTACACATCCCCTCATTTGGCGGTAGGTGGTGTGACTGAGGAAGTCGGGATAAGGTTCAAAATGTTTCAAATGGCTCTGAGCACTATGGGACTTAACTGCTGAGGTCATCCGTCCCCTAGAACTTAGAACTACGTAAACCTAACTAAGCTATGGACATCACACACATCCATGCCCGAGGCAGGATTCGAACATACGACCGTAGCAGTAGCGCGGTTCCGGACTGAAGCTCCTAGAACCGCTCGGCCCCTCCGGCCGGCTCGGGATGAGGGGTGCACTTAGCATGGAAGGTCAAGGCCCCTGTAAATGTCACTCCTTAAACACAACAATAAATTAACAATTTATTCAAAGACAATATATATAAAACAACTAACAGACAATCAACATGTGGCCATCTTTAAGAAAATACCAAAATATCACAAATAGCTTGGTTCTCAAGCAAGGCAGCAATTACAATTACGAATTTTTTTTTGTTTATTTATAGACGCAATGACATGTTTATGATACAGTCATAACCGCTTTCGGCCATACAATGACTATCTTGAGATTGTAAAGGCGGCACAAACTGAACACAGGTTTTACAACGCATGAACCTGTGTTCAGTTTATGCCGCCTTTAGAATCTCATGATGGTCATTGTATGGCTGAAACCGGTTATGACTGTGTCATAAACATGTTATTGCGCCTATAAATAAACAAAAAAAATACAAAAGAATCAATCACGCACTCCATAGACAAAATGTCGTTTTTTTTTCACAATTACGACAACTGGCTTATAGATGTGAGCCACAGAGATTTCAGTACTTAAAGGAACAATAAATTACAATCAGAAAGTGATTTAAGGAAATGTGGCACAGCTAATTTGTTTAAAAGAGCAATAATTTACAATATGAAAATTGATTTATGAAACGCACATCAGTTCGTTAAGAACGCAAATAACACAAGCGGCACAACAAGTTACAATTTAATACAATTAATTCACAAGCAAATAAAGAATCATATTTTTTTAAGTATAGATGGAACACGTTAAATGTTTACCAAATGGGCAGTGACGCCAAGCTGCCCTGGGAAAAAGGTGACTTAACTTAAAATGCCGGAAGCAGCGGACCGGCCGTCCAAAACAACACGTAAACGCCGGGGCCCAACCGGGAGTCACTTCCCATTAGACGGCACGTCACAGCTTCTGTGCACCGAAGTGGGACGTGGCGCCGCTCCCACACACCCCAACTCGCAGAAAACTGGAACACAAACAGACTGAAGTAGACACGGCAAGCAGCAACCAAACATCAATTAATATAAGTTAAGAGATCAATAAACAACAAATAAATAAAGAACCAATTGCTCTTTTCCTAATACTGAGTAAGTGCATTCAAATAAATGCACGCGTATAAAATTCTACATATAAATGATTTCCTTTTACAGAATACGAACCTTTACTAATAATAGAATGAGTGTTTTCAAATAAATGCACGTATGTAAAGAAACTACGTACAAACGACTAGCTTTACAGAATTCGAGTCTTTATTAATAACTGAGTAAGTGCTTTCAATAGAAGTGACCCAAATTTTACAGCAATATACAAGGGACGTCGATTTGATGGCAATCAAAATACACTGAAAATCTCATACAGAAAATCCAGAAACTTCTGAATACTGTCATAAAACCAAAATGTAACACACACAGCTTCGATCTAGTCAGCTTCCTGATAGTAATCACACCAGCGGATTTTTAAAGGGAAATACTAACTGCTGGTCTCCATGTGGTTACACACCCTGCCGGCTGCTCTTACTTCAACAATACGTACATTAGGACAACCAAGCAACAAGTACTCTTGGTGCAACGCCAATCGTTCAACGAAACGAACGCACCAATATCACTTCTACCTTCGATGGAGAGCGTTGTTCGAGATGGTCTCCAGGGATGGGTCTCTCCAACAAAACAGGCACCAATGCAATGCGACGAAAAATGGTTCAAATGGCTCTGAGCACTGTGGAACTTAAGTTCTGAGGTCATCAGTCCCCTGGACTTAGAACTACTTAAACCTAACTAAGCTAAGGACATCAGACTCATCCATGCCCGAGGCAGGATTCGAACTTGTGACCGTAGCGGGCGCGCGGTTCCAGACTGTAGCGCCTAGAAGCGCTCGGCCACCCCGGCCCGGCAATGCGACGAAAAGCACCCGGAGTTGACATCAGACAAATCCACCACAAAACCCCGACCGCCTTACGAGGTAGACCCGCCGTGCCCCTGCTGGCCGAGCAGTCTCTTTCGTCGACGCAATCACGTCCTTCCGCCTCGTAGCGAGTCCAACAGCCGAACTGCTTCGAGCTCCAAACTTTCACGAGATCACAACAGGAGCAAGGATCCTAGTACAACCGGGTAGTCGATAGTGTCGCACCAAAGAGCTGGTGTGCCAGAAAAGGCGCACCACGGCTCAGGTGGGAAAAAGCTATTACTTTCAGGAACGTAGATCAACGTGATCATTTTGGTGTTCCAAGTGTTGTGGTGCGAGGAGGTATAATGGGAGTAGACACCTCCGAATCTTTGAACACTGTACACTCACGAGTCAACATTATTGTGGCACTGTACTCCTTACCCCTGTGCGACTTTTCAGGGGTGCATTTGGATCCGACTTCCTTTTTATGGGTGACAGTGCGCGACACCATCGAACTGCGCAGTTGGAGGAGCTTTTGGAACGAGAGGGTATACTATGAATGTGCTGGCCTCCCCATTCCCCCGTCTTGAATCCCGTCGTGTACGTGTGAGACGCAGTGGGGGGACGTATTGCAGCACGTCCGGATGCACGAACGACCATCTATTAGTTGACAACCGCGTTGGTGGAGCAATGGAACGCTCTACTACCAGAAATCCTTAACAACCACGTGGCCAGCATTTAATTCTTATCACGGTTAACGGTTGTTACAGTAATTCATCTGATTGATAAGATTGTTTGTTGGACCTGCTTGCAACCGTGCTCTGCTACCAGGTAACACATCACATCTACGTTTCGGTTCAAATGATTCAAATGGCTCTGAGCACTGTGCGACTTAACATCTGAGGTCATCAGCCACCTAGACTTAGAACTATTTAAACCTAAATGACCTAAGGACATCACACACATCCATGCCCGAGGCAGGATTCGAACCTGCGACCGTAGTAGCAGCGTGGTTCCGGACTGAAACGCCTAGAACCGCTCGGCCACACCGTCCGGCCCCTAGATTTCGGAAAGCTTAAGGGAAAAACATGGAAGATGGACCCACAGGTTTATCATTTGTTGTTTTGTGTAACACACTTTATTACTTAATGATAATATTAACATTACAATTTACAAACTTATTAAAGGAATCATAAATCAGAGCAAGATTGAACAAGCTCACTTTTTTAAAAAAAAAAAAAAAGGATACTTTAATAATCATACCATTAAAAACAGGACAGTTCCCGCAAACAAAACTGTTACATCAAGTAAGCTTGGCTGCAAACAAGTTCAAAATGGCTCTAAGCACTATTGGACGTAACATCTGAGGTCATCAGTCCCCTAGACTTAGATCTACTTAAACCTTACTAACCTAAGAACATCCACACACATCCATCCCCGAAGCAGGATTCGAACCTGCGACCGTAGCAGCAGCGCAGTTCAGGACTGAAGTGATCGAACTGCTCGGCCACAGTGGCCGGACAAGCAAATTCAACAAACAATCTTATCAACCACATGAACTACGTTAACAGCCGTTAAATGTACTAAGAATTGCTCAGAACCAACTTCAACGATTGTATCATTAAGAAAAGGGCTTTAAAATTAGAAGTACAGAGTTCCCAAAAGCAAAGATTACATCAACTAGCGTGACCGCAAGCAGGTTCATCAAACAATTTTATCAACCAAACGAATTACAATGACAGTTGTTAAATGTACTAACAAGTTTCAAGCCTTCTTCCCATTAAACAGCTAAACAACATTCACCCAAATCTCGGGTTGCTCACAAGACACGCCACTGATTGAAGCTATTGGGAGACCGCTTAGCAATACCTACCCCTTAATATAAGTCCCCTAAACAATAAACTACAAAGTCCCTCAAACAGACCAACTAGAAAGGTGTAAAATTTAAACATAAATGGCCACCCAAATATCGCAGTCAAACACTAACAATGAGGTTTCATAAATATATAATTCCCCAAATTTGATGATAAGCTGAAGTACATGCATATGAAATGTACTTCAACTCGGTACAGAGCAGCAGAAACTTTGACGCATTCCTCACTAACTAAGCAATTGCCCAAAATTCAAAGCAAGCTGAGAGATAGAGCAGACGGTGAAACGTCCCCTTAGAAAAACTATGAATGACTGTACTGGTAAACTTCTACATTATTTGATTTTCAAACAAATGTGCAAAACTGAACGTACTCAGACAGTTCTCTCTTTACTTATTCTGATCATTACTAAATTGACAGACAATCGTAGAGATGCTGGATGTAGTCCTGTGGAACGGCTTGCCATGCCATTTCCACCTGGCGCCTCAGTTGGACCAGCGTTCGTGCTGGACGTGCAGACCGCGTGAGACGACGCTTCATCCAGTCCCAAACATGCTCAATGGGGGACAGATCCGGAGATCTTGCTGGCCAGGGTAGTTGACTTACACCTTCTAGAGCACATTGGGTGGCACGGGATACATGCGGACGTGCATTGTCCTGTTGGAACAGCAAGTTCCCTTGCCGGTCTAGGAATGGTAGAATGATGGGTTCGATGACGGTTTGGATGTACCGTGCACTATTCAGTGTCCCCTCGACGATCACCAGTGGTGTACGGCCAGTGTAGGAGATCGCTCCCCACACCATGATGCCGGGTGTTGGCCCTGTGTGCCTCGGTCGTATGCAGTCCTGATTGTGGCGCTCACCTGCACGGCGCCAAACACGCATACGACCATCATTGGCACCAAGGCAGAAGCGACTCTCATCGCTGAACACGACACGTCTCCATTCGTCCCTCCATTCACGCCTGTCGCGACACCACTGGAGGCGGGCTGCACGATGTTGGGGCGTGAGCGGAAGACGGCCTAACGGTGTGCGGGACCGTAGCCCAGCTTCATGGAGACGGTTGCGAATGGTCCTCGCCGATACCCCAGGAGCAACAGTGTCCCTAATTTGCTGGGAAGTGGCGGTGCGGTCCCCTACGGCACTGCGTAGGATCCTACGGTCTTGGCGTGCATCCGTGCGTCTCTGCGGTCCGGTCCCAGGTCGACGGGCACGTGCACCTTCCGCCGACCACTGGCGACAACATCGATGTACTGTGGAGACCTCACGCCCCACGTGTTGAGCAATTCGGCGGTACGTCCACCCGGCCTCCCGCATGCCCACTATATGCCCTCGCTCAAAGTCCGTCAACTGCACATACGATTCACGTCCACGCTGTCGCGGCATGCTACCAGTGTTAAAGACTGCGATGGAGCTCCGTATGCCACGGCAAACTGGCTGACACTGACGGCGGCGGTGCACAAATGCTGCGCAGCTAGCGCCATTCGACGGCCAACACCGCGGTTCCTGGTGTGTCCGCTGTGCCGTGCGTGTGATCATTGCTTGTACAGCCCTCTCGCAGTGTCCGGAGCAAGTATGGTGGGTCTGACACACCGGTGTCAATGTGTTCTTTTTTCCATTTCCAGGAGTATATATATATATATATATATATATATATATATATATATATATACAGGGTGTTTCAAAAATGACCGGTATATTTGAAACGGCAATACAAACTAAACGAGCAGCGATAGAAATACACCGTTTGTTGCAATATGCTTGGGACAACAGTACATTTTCAGGCAGACAAACTTTCGAAATTACAGTAGTTACAATTTTCAACAACAGATGGCGCTGCGGTCTGGGAAAGTCTACAGTACGATATTTTCCACATATCCACCATGCGTAGCAATAATATGGCGTAGTCTCTGAATGAAATTACCCGAAACCTTTGACAACGTGTCTGGCGGAATGGCTTCACATGCAGATGAGATGTACTGCTTCAGCTGTTCAATTGTTTCTGGATTCTGGCGGTACACCTGGTCTTTCAAGTGTCCCCACAGAAAGAAGTCACAGGGGTTCATGTCTGGCGAATAGGGAGGCCAATCCACGCCGCCTCCTGTATGTTTCGGATAGCCCAAAGCAATCACACGATCATCGAAATATTCATTCAGGAAATTAAAGACGTCGGCCGTGCGATGTGGCCGGGCACCATCTTGCATAAACCACGAGGTGTTCGCAGTGTCGTCTAAGGCAGTTTGTACCGCCACAAATTCACGAAGAATGTCCAGATAGCGTGATGCAGTAATCGTTTCGGATCTGAAAAATGGGCCAATGATTCGTTTGGAAGAAATGGCGGCCCAGACCAGTACTTTTTGAGGATGCAGGGACGATGGCACTGCAACATGGGGCTTTTCGGTTCCCCATATGCGCCAGTTCTGTTTATTGACGAAGCCGTCCAGGTAAAAATAAGCTTCGTCAGTAAACCAAATGCTGCCCACATGCATATCGCCGTCATCAATCCTGTGCACTATATCGTTAGCGAATGTCTCTCGTGCAGCAATGGTAGCGGCGCTGAGGGGTTGCCACGTTTGAATTTTGTATGGATAGAGGTGTAAACTCTGGCGCATGAGACGATACGTGGACGTTGGCGTCATTCGGACCGCAGCTGCAACACGGCGAACGGAAACCCGAGGCCGCTGTTGGATCACCTGCTGCACTAGCTGCGCGTTGCCCTCTGTGGTTGCCGTACGCGGTCGCCCTACCTTTCCAGCACGTTCATCCGTCACGTTCCCAGTCCGTTGAAATTTTTCAAACAGATCCTTTATTGTATCGCTTTTCGGTCCTTTGGTTACATTAAACTTCCGTTGAAAACTTCGTCTTGTTGCAACAACACTGTGTTCTAGGCGGTGGAATTCCAACACCAGAAAAATTCTCTGTTCTAAGGAATAAACCATGTTGTCTACAGCACACTTGCACGTTGTGAACAGCACACGCTTACAGCAGAAAGACGACGTACAGAATGGCGCACCCACAGACTGCGTTGTCTTCTAATCTTTCACATCACTTGCAGCGCCATCTGTTGTTGAAAATTGTAACTACTGTAATTTCGAAAGTTTGTCCACCTAAAAATGTACTGTTGTCCCAAGCATATTGCAACAAACGGTGTATTTCTATCGCTGCTCGTTTAGTTTTTATTGCCGTTTCAAATATACCGGTCATTTTTGAAACACCCTGTAAATGCTGCCACAGTTACAGGCGCCACAGTATGCACCATGAACTCGAAGACCTATGTTGACTTTAACGAGGCGTAACATCGTACAGGCGGACGGAAACGTTGATTTCAGCGCACATCCAATATGATAGTCGTTGGTTCCACAGTACGGAAGGAATGCAAACGGCTTTGGCCTCTTCTGCCGTCTCACGAGGAATCTGAAAGTTCCTGCAATTTCTCCCTTCCTGTAACGACTTTCTCTGAAAATCCGCTTCAAATGCCGAAATTCAGGCTCTAGGTGTTCGTAGTCAAAAATAAACTTTTCCCTGTGTACTAACGTGTCCAGGATCGCTTTCTTGTGTACAGGGTTGTGAAAACCGTTGGCGTTCAAGTACACCCTGTATATTTGCTTTTTCCGGCGGACATACGTCCAGATCGTCAGCTTATAGCAACCTCTCAAAAGTCTGGCATCTCTCTCTCCACAGCCACCACTGCTGGTGGCTCACCCCCAACTGCACAACGCTATGCGCTGTTCCCATCCAACTGCCCAACACTACAATAGCGAAAATTCCAACAATGCCAACCAGCCACAGACTGCACACAGCACAATCAGTGATTTTCATACAGAGCGCTACGTGGCGTTACCAACATAAAAACCTAAACAACCTACTTACAGCGGCTATGACAGCCAATAAGGAACGAGCAATCAAATTTCGCAGCAAGTGTTGTAGCTAATGACTGTGGATCAAGGTAAGGTTCGCCTTTTTATCTTGATAACTAACAGGTCTTAAACTGCACACGCTGAGAAGTAGTGATAAGAGTCCCATCTTTAAAGAACAGTTACAGAGGTATAATGAGGAAAAACCTCAGGCATCGCAGACACACTTCTCCTCACCGCTTCGAATTCACCAAACAGATCTAACTACTGATTCCCGCACGAACGGCAACACTCACGCATGAAATGATCAACTTTACTCAGATTGAGCCACATGATGCGGCTAGTGGTGGAACGTCCACTTAAAAAAAATTATGAATGACTGTGCTGGTAAACCCCTTACGTTATTTGATTCTCAAACAGCTGAGCAGAACTGAACATACTCAGACATTTCGCTCATTACTTATTCTGATCCTCACTAAACTGACACATAATATTTTTAGCGCAACGCAATCTGACTTTCAAAAATCCCTACAAAAGAATGGCCCTGACTAACAATGACCTATACCTTTCACAAATCACTTACCTCACAAAAATCTTCGTTACTCGACCTATTGCAATACAGCGGGCGCCACTACTGCCAGCTAAATAAAAGATTCTAACTACTGAAGGCACTAACTACTGATAGGCATACTTAGCAAATGAAAGATTTTGATAGAGAACTAACAATGTATTTACCTTAATAGTGTTCAAAGGTCATTATATATATATATATATATCAGTTCATGACATCCAGTCTTACAAATTTACTGTCTCTGATGGACACACGTCCAGATCAACCGTTCTCAAAACTCCGCCATCTCTCTCCCCACATCCACCACTGCTCGCGGCTCACCTCCAACTGCGCAACGCTACGCACTGTTAACAGCCAACTGCCCAACACTACAATAGCGAATTCCAACAATGCCACCCAGCCACAGACTGCACACAGCACAGCCAGTGATTTTCATACAGAGCGCTACGTGGCGGTGGCGTTACCAATATAAGAACCTAAGCAGCCTACTTACAGTAGGGGAGGCCGACTGCCGACCAACCCAGACGCCGTGTGGCGATCGGAGTGCTACCTCGCCAGTCAACAGACGGCCCAGGGAACAGGAACGCACCGTTTGCCGCTAAAGCTGCCCTTCCAATACAGATGAATAGGAGACAGTAACCTGCGGAAATAAAGCTTCACACAAGAATCCGGGGAGTAAACAGGAAGTACAAAGACTAATGGCAAGCGGGTGAAAATAGGTTAAATTTAACATTCCTTAAAACTGCTAATATTCGCTACCTATCATGTTAGTGCCGGCTGACTCAATAACACAGACATACGCATATATCACCTTGCCTCCCACACCGATCGAGACACAAATTATTACCTTCACGATACCCATCACAGGGAATGCTCTTACACTTGCACGAAACATGGCCTAGAATACCAACTGGAATTAGTAACACTGACCAGTGGTCATGTTCTCAAGGTGTGTTAATATAACAGGCCCCGTTCCATATAACACAGCCATGGCCTTACTATATCAAGTGGTCAAAATAAGAAATAAACACGCAACTCCACTTAGGTGAGAAAATACCGCGACTTACAGCCAGGGCGTTATTGCTTCCAACCCGCACAGACGATCTTCGAGACGGCATAAACCTTAAGTTTGCAGAGTAGGCCGGGAACTTGTCGACCAGGCTGCATGAGACGCCCGCGTCTCCTCGCACCGCGCGCCGCTACCAATTCTTAAGGCAGCCGGCCAGTCTTGCCCACGGCGGATTTAACCTTACGCTTTTTCTCGAGACCCGCGGTAGACAGCCGGAGTCCCCGGAAAGACTCAACTTGCCAGTCACATGCCCCTCAGTCAACTCGCCTTCACAGGCCCCGCCAAACCAACAACACGCACGCCTCGACCAAAGACATCAGTCGGCGTCACACGATCGACTCTACATTGGGAACCTAAGCGGCTAATGGTACCAATGGAAAGCCACACCACCAATATCAGAGTCATCACGGCTCAAACTCTCCCCCCCCCCTCCTTAAACCAATTATTCACCACTTGAGAAATAGCGGGAGGTTGACTAATTGGCTTTACTTGTCTACGGTGGACTCTGAGGATGTTACTGGTAGCTACTGACTAACAAGCTAACCGCCCGCAAAATCTTAACAATGGAACACGAACCGATGAAAGGAGGGGGGGGGGAGGTGAAATTTCCAAGTCTAACGGCACCCTGAGCACGTCCGGCGTCGTTTCTGATGAAGATCTTATCCGTTACATTTGTCCTGAAAGGGACTTCTACTCTTGTTATAGTGCTTTGCCTCTTGACGATGGACCAATTCAATACTGTTCCTAGCCATTGCCAATTTTCCTTAAGTGTATCAGGAGTGACAGATGCTGCAGAAGATCATTAACATTCCACAAGTTAGATAGTGGAGAGGTGAGGGGATATGATAACATAAGGGCGGCAGGAGTAGCGTTCGAAACTTCTACTCAGTGGAATTAAATGAGAAATTCACCCAAGGGAGGGTAGTATCCCTTCTGTTCTGGAACTTATCATTTATATCAAAATCGACTTAAGATTACAGTTGACTCTTTCGGCGAAGGACGCCTAGGGTTGATATGGCGTGGTAGTAATATACGAGGGCTGTCCAGAAAGTAAGTTACGATTGATCGCGAAATGAAAATCACAGTGAAAATCAGAAATGTTTCATTTGTAACAGATAGCTACATCTTTCAGCTACTTCTCTACGTAGTCGCCGTTCTGACTCAGACATTCGTCGTAGCGTTGTACCAACTTTCCAATACCCTCATCATAGAAGGCAGCCGCCAGTGCTTTCCGCCAATTCTCTACGCTGGCCTAAAGCTCGTTGTTTGTGCCAAAATGTTGTCTTCATAGCCAGTGGTTCGTTTGAGCAGAGATGAAACTCAGTGGGAGACAATTACGGGCTGTATTGTGGGTAACCAAACATTTCCAATTGAAACGATGCAGGAACATCTTCATTGCCCCTGCAGAATGAGGCTGAGAATTGTCTTGAAGAAGAACCGCACGACAGTTATGTAATGTTGGTTGCATAGCTTCAGGGGAAAATTATCACCAGGCCCTCGTACTTGGAGGGAGACACTATTTTCTATAACATCTTTACGCGCTCACTAAGAGCTCAGGAATGAAAAGAGCGACATAATTCTACCTAGAATCATACTAGAGACACTGCCCAACACATCTTTACAAAGATTTTCATAGTCGTTTCCATTTCGCGACCGATCGTAACTTACTTTCTGGACAGCCCTCGTACTTAATGGCACTGAAAATACAAAACTTCTTAAAAAGAAACGCCAGAGAGTTATTCACCAGAGTCTTAGGAGGAACAAACCAGGAGAAGATTTTGGTAAGGTATCTGACAGAACAGCGGCAGTAACCCCATGGCTAGGGACGCGCCAAACAAATCGTGAAAACGCGCAATTGCCACAAGGATATAACGGTTTCCTTTCTTAGTATGGGTAAGGGGTCCCCGTTAGGAGGGATGTCAATGGGTTTGCCCCTATTACAAGAATAGCACTCGCCAACCAAACACGGATGGCCAGGTGAGGTGAGCTCGTATCTTTGCTAAGGTCTTGTACACGCCTAAATGCACACCCACCAACGAACCGTGGAAGTAATGAAATATGGAGGGGACTAAGAGGCAAGCAAATTCTGAATTCCCAGAGTTCTCCCACTTGTTTACACCATACACCATTCATTAACGAAAACTTCAGCACCTCTTTTCCGGATACTGGGTCCCCACAACGGACCCTCTTCCTGTTTAATTATAAGGTCAGCAAATAATTGGGGCATTTCGTTCACAACAGTACAAGCAAGATCATGGGAGCCACTGGCTCGATATCCCTCAGTGGTACCTTCCTGCTCAAACATGCGACTGAGTGCATTCGCTACCTGGTTCTCGGAGTGTTTAACGTAGGTCACCTTAAAATGAAACGCCGGAATCCGGATTGTCAGCCTGGCGATTCTACCGGTTTTCCTGGATCTGGTCAGAACTCATCTTGACGCCAAATTTTCGGTCTCTAAATCAAACTCCCTATTTTCCCGATAGAACTGGAACGTTTCTAGGACGAACGTAACAGCCAGTGCCTCACACTCGTACACACAATAATTCAACTCGGGGTTGGGGAACCATCTTGACGTAAAATCCAAAGGACATCATCGACCCTGGTCCTTCTGGAGGAAAACTGCTGCAATCCCTGCATTGGTAGCGTCTGAACAACAAATCTCTTGCCGAGATCGGGCACAGCCAACACCGGAGGGTAGGGGAGGGGGCGGGGGGGGGGGGGGGGAGGGGGTTCGCGATGGCGGTCTTAATACCTCAAATACACACTGTTGGCTTTAATGCATTAAAAAAAGCGTTCAGTGCATAGTGTTGTGGAATGCAGAAAAAACAGCAAATTGGCGCTCATAGGAAGAAGAACAAGACCAAAAATGCAACAGGAGCGTAATATGTAAGAAACTGTCTACGCAACCTGCCACTGATGATGCCTTGCAGAAAATAAAGGCGAAACGCGTATGGCACTAAAATTGTGTTTTATTCAGTTGCTGTCAGACGGTCCATAAGTGAAAATCATCAACATACCGTAGTATTACGCGCAACTGAGGAGGACAGGACCAAAAAATTGAAGAAAAAAGTTAAAATGATTGGAGGAAAAATTTTTTGAAAAGTTGATAAGATGTTCAGTGAGATCAATATTTAACTTCAATGAGGTTTATTTAATAAATATACCAAATGGACAAAAACCCTCACAAGAACAGGGTGTGCCGCGCGGGATTAGCCGAGAGGTCTCTGGCGCTGCAGTCGTGGACTGTGCGGCTGGTCCCGGCGGAGGTTCGAGTCTTCCCTCGGACATGGGTGTGTGTGTTTGTCCTTAGGATAATTTAGGTTAAGTAGTGTGTAAGCTTAGGGACTGATGACCTTAGCAGTTAAGTCCCATCAGATTTCACACACATTTGAACAAGAACAGGGTATGCAATAAGCAGAATACTCAGATTCAGATCATCTACAGTGAAACGTAGATATTGCAAAGTCCAATTGCGGGTCACGGCGTCAGAGGTCCAGTGTCCATGGACAGTTTTGGGAAAAGTATAGTTATTGCTTCTTAGGATGGGTTCGAGTCTTCCTATCGAAGACAGGGGAGTCGTGTGTGGAACCGACAGAGAGACCAGCGCTGGGTATACACGCAACCCTTTATTCAGTCATTCAACTTGGTTCCTCCATGAACAAGTGTTTCATTTTTCCCTCCGGCTAGTACAATGAAGTACAATTCCTTCTTAACGTAATATTCCGCTCCGAGCAGCAGGTGTAGACACAGTCAGTGACTCAGATGGGCGAGCTGCCTACTCAGGGCAGCGTCGACACAGCGAGCTGACACGGTGATGGTTACGCAGAAGTCGCACGAGCCTTCACACGGCTGCGGCGCCAAGAAAAGCCAGCTAGTAGCGTCTCCTGTCTTAAGAGCATGTCACGGTCTCCCAATGGCACGACGGTGTCGTTGCTCAGGGTCGATCTGTGGACCGACGGCTGGAGAGCAGGGGCAGATGGCTGGGAAGATAGGCCCAGTGGTGGCAGAGTTATAGCGCCAATTGACGTAGACTGGGCACCACATACTGTTCATCTGGTCGAACGATGGAGAGCTGGTATGGCATTGCTTTCCCCTGCTGATTCCACATTAACAACAGTGGTTCTGGATCGCCTCGAAGCATGTGGAGCGTGTCGACGGCCGGAGATGTGGCATAATCGACAGTAGGTCGCCCAAGCTGCGACAATTACGTGATTTAGGACTACGGCATTGTTCCGCCCCTCGTGCTCTGACGAGACAGGAGTTGATCACGCAGTTCAGTAATCAGCAACTGCTGTCTGGCTATGGCCTCGTCTTAGTTCTGGGTTCTCACTTCTGCTTTAAGTTCCCCTCTAGTATTGTCCCGTTAAAGATGCCACGTCTCTTCAGTGTAGAGGCCGTAAAATGGTGTAGGTCTGTAGTTGGCAGCTCCAGGAAGCGAAAGTCGATGTGAATGGTGGCTTCTTTACAGCGACTGCGGATACTTTCACAATCGTCGCTTGCCTCAGGAATCTGACTCGAAGGAAACTAGTTAAACGTAGACCAGGCTTTTTCCCAAATACTGCCCGGGTATCATGATATTCGCCTATAAAGGAGAAAAGGTGCGCATGGTTAGAGACCTATGGCGGCACTAGGGCTTCTGCCTGGTGGGCAGGCGAGGTGCGTCCACCCCTTGTCTGTCGCCTGTGAGGTCCAGGCCAGCATGACCCATCTGTGTGGTTGGCTGCTGCCTGAGTAGGCGCCAGGCCTCAGTACAGCACAGGGCATCATCTTGAACCGTGGTGACTTCAATGTAATTATTGTCTTTGAATAAAAATATTGGTTCTGTTCGTCTCATTCAGTTGTCTCCTGTACTATACCTTAGCGTTTTTTTCAAGTATGGTCCAAGTTACATGGACCTATGTTACTTGGCAGTGACACATCATGAAAAAGTTACTTTCGCCATTAAGATCACACACAGAATGAAGATTACACAATTCGCAGACACATCAGTTCCCTCCCTTAGGTAATTGACGATAGCAATAGCATCCGACCGCAAAGTCAAATAACAATAAATCTGACAGAACCTGAGAACAGCTGAGGCCCTAAAAACTACCGAAAGAAGAAGTGGTAGGAGGATGGTAGCGCATGGAGAGAAGACAGGAACAGGAACAGTGGGCAGGTTAGAGAATGGAGAAATAATTATTGCTTCACAAGTATATGCAACAAGAACTAGCGTAAGAGAAAAATTTTGTGGCTTGTAAGCCTACATCGTTTCTCTCCTATCTGTGTTCTCATGCAGCTATCTACCTCTCTCTGTCTCTCTCTCTCTCTCTCTCTCTCTCTCCCCCCTTCTACCCAGCTCCACTGGTTTGAGTATCGAGTGCGGCGGTAAGAAGGCAGCCCGTTCGCAGGGCCAGCCTGTTGACACAGCCGTTGGGCCCTCCACCCACAGAGCAGCCGCGCAGGCCACGGCAGGCAGCATCCATCTGCTGCCGGCAGACCGGAAGGAGCCGTTCGATCCGCAGCAGCGGCATCGGCAGCCGAGGCACGTCACGTCCGGCGATACGTTCGCGAGGCGAGACAATAGCTGCCTGAGAGCTCAGAACAGAACGGAGGGGAACACGGGCGCCAGAAAAGGCTCCCCTTTGTAGCGGACTCTGCTGCGCGCTCAGTGCTAGCAGCATTGTTCCCTGGTGAGAAAATAATACCTCTAAAACAGCAACACCCACAGGAAACGGCTCAGATGAACGTAAATCGCGGAATGTTTAGAGTTACGTGTGTGGCGCTCTTGGCCAGCTGTGACACATTTTCATGACGGAAAGTATCCGAAAACATAACCGTGAGGAAACATTACATGACGTGAAGAAGAGTTGGGATTAGAGATAAACTGGGGTTCACCCACTAGATGAGGCAAGGAAGCATGCCACAATGGCATTAAACTAACATATTAAAGAAAAGACATGGAAGATATAATTTCTCGCCTGCAGAAGTCTACTAATGTCACATTTAGGCCTTCATATGAGAAATGAATCTCTCAGGATGAGCACCGTCCGTCCAAAAAGTTCCAAAACTTATTACATTCCTCATGTATAAGTGACGTCAGCGCAGTAACTACGGCCGTAGCTTGAATAACAACAGTGAATAACTGATGTAGCCGGCCCCGGTGGCAGAGCGGTTCTAGGCGCTTCAGTCAGAACCGCGCGACTGCTACGGTCGCAGGTTAGAATCCCGCCTCTGGCATGGATGTGTGTGATGTTCTTAGGTTAGTTAGGTTTAAGTAGTTCTAAGTTCTAGGAGACTGATGACCTATGTTAAGTCCCATAGTGCTCAGACCCATTTGAAGTATTTAACTGATGTATTCGATGGTCAGTCAGTCGTCATCATGAAGTGTTAAGTAATTTTTTTTTATTAAATTGGCTTTAGGAATCTGCTACATAGCCACAGGCTATTTATTAGAGGCAAGTCGTACCCTGGTACAAAGTTATATAGGCTTAGACTTATGAAGCCAAGCAGGCGATTTTCGTGTCACGATGCTACGAAGGTAAGAACAACACAACACCCAGTCCATGAGCAGAATCAAACTAGGGCCCCCTAGGCCTTCAGTTCACAATTCACCCTCCTGACCCCGCACCTAGCCGAAGCTGACAACAGTGCTAAGCGGACGTGTGGTCGTAGTTTGTTAATGCTGTTGTGTCGCAGCGGAGCAACGACTGAATATGTTTTGAAAAGAACAGAGTGTGGAGGAAAAAAAAAACACACGTGGACGCTCACCGACACTTGCTTAAAATCCAAAACGTAGACAATGTTTTTCTAGTGAAAATCATCACGGGTGTCGAAACTTGATATTATTGATGCCAACTTACAACTAAATGACACGCTACATAAATTCACATGAACGGTCGATGCTTTGATGACATAGCCTACATTCAAGCCAATGCAACCCATGGCCTGAACAACATCCCAAAGCAGGACTTTTCTATCAGTTTCACAGGGCTGTATGAACTTTCCATGTTTCTGCTGCAGAGCGATGAGACCATCGGAAGCATTAAAGTCACCATCTTAACTTCTATTTTTTATTAATTCAGTCTCGAAACTTTCTGGAACGACTGGGTACATCCTGAACACAGAATTGTAGGGATATGGATCATAGATTGTGGAGAAACTGAGAAAGAAGAGAATGGAAATGACTGAGATGTGGTGCTACGGAAGGATGTCGAAAATTAAGTGGATGTGTAAAATACGAAAAGAAGAGGTCCTAAGCAGAATCTTTGAGGAAACTGTGTGGAAAACACTGACTAGAAGAAGGAACAGGATGACAGGATATGTATTGAGACATCTGGGAACAAATGCTATGATACTAGAAGAAAAAATGAAAAGAAATGATGGTATGGCATTTATTGGCCGGGATATACCCTTCGGGGTTCCGCCACCGTATTGCAAGTCTTTTTAGTTGACGCCACTTTTTTTTCATTTTGCTCTTAGTATTTGGTGGAAGCGGACGTCACATGACATCCACTGAAATTCATTTTTTATCTGTTCACTCAGTTTTTTTTCTTTTTTTTTATTACATAGACACGCCAGGTCTCTGACCGAACGCGCTGAGCTACCGTGCTGGCATTTCTTCGGCAACTTGCGTGTCAATGATGCTGAAAATGACACTGAAGGACACACAACACTCAGTCCCCCGTCGAGAATCGAACCCGTGCCCCCTTACGTGGTAGGCGGTAACGCCACCGCTGAGCTACGGAGGCGGACATACCAGAAGAAGGCATAGACGATAAAATGGTGGAAGACGAATACGAATATTACAGGCTACTACAAATATTGTGGATGATGGATGTAAGTGCTGCCTGACATGAAGAGATTTGGCACTAGGGTAGAAATCGTGGCTGGCCAGTCAGATAACTGATGACGCAAACAAATGGATTTCTTGCAGGCAGGGATCGATGACAAAGATCCTTGTGGCATATTCGCCAACGGATTTCGTAACAGAAGGCGTCCGGCCACACCACAGCACATTTGTTGCTGCCTATTGATTCATTCTCGAGTGAGAGATTTTTCGTTTTGAGTTTGTTGGCGGTGAAACGCGTGCTGTAAGAACATCATAGTTAGCGAATGTCGTGGTAGAATGATGCAGTATTGTATCTTCAATTAGACTGTATGCCGTAGCTTGCACTACAAGGTCAGGTCACGCGACCACGTGCAGGATACTGCAGGAATGTAACTTAGGCTTACGTGACCACCAGAAGATGCATTCACAAGGGGCACTCAGTTTCATTTTCTACATCGATACTGCGATATCCAACATACGGCACGTGGCGGAGGGTACCTCGTACTACTACTAGACATTTCCTATCCTATTCTACTCGCAAATAGAACGAGGGAAAAACTTCTGTATGAGTCCTAAATTCTCGTATCTTATATTCGTGGTCCCTACGTGCAGTGTACGTTGGAGGCAACAGAATCGTTCTGCATTCAGCTTCAATTGCCGGTTCCCTACATTTTCTGAGTGGTATTCCCCGAAAATAACGTCTTCTCTCCATGGACTACCATTTCAGTTCTCGAAGCGTCTCCGTAACACTCGCGTGTCGTTCGAATCTACCAGTAAGAAATCTAGAAGCCCGCCTCTTAAATGCTTCAACGTCTTCATTTAGTCCGACATAGTACGGATACTAAACAATCGAGCAGTGCCCAAGAGTAGGTCGCACTAACGTCCTAAATGCGGTCTTCTTACAGATGAACCACACTTATGTAGAATTCTCCAAAAAAACGAAATCGAGCACTCGCCTTTCCTACCATAATTCTCACATGCTCATTCAATTGCATATCGCTTTGCAACGTTACGCCCAGATATTTAAACGACGTGACTGTCGAGCAGGACACCACTAATGCTGTATTCGAAAATTACGGGTTTGTTTTACCTACTCCTCCGCATGAACTTACATTTTTGTACATTTGGAGATAGCTGCCATTCTTCACACCAACTACAAATTTTGTCTAAGGCATCTTCCTACAGCCACTCAACTTCGTCACCTTACCGTACACCGCGGCATCACCAGCAAACAACCGTACGACGACGCCCACCCTGTCTGCTAAATCAGTTACACGTATAGAGTATATTGGCGGTTCTATCACACTTCCCTGGAGCACTGCTGACATCCTTGTCTCTGATGAGCACTCGCCGTCGAGGACGACATACTTAGTTCTATAATTAAATAAGTGTGCGAGTAACTCACGTACGCTCGCACCTTCTTCAACAACCTTTCAACGCCTTTCAGGAAATCCAGAAATATGGAATCTGCCTGTTGCCCTTCATCCATAGTTCGCAGCGTACAGGGTGGTCCATTTATCAATGGACCGGGCCAAATATCTCACGAAATAAGCATCAAACCAAAAAACTACAAAGAACGAAACTCGTCTAGTTTGAAGGGGGAAACCAGATGGCGCTATGGTTGGCCAGCTAGATGGCGCTGCCATAGGTCAAACGGATATCAACTGACTTTTTTAAAATAGGAAGCCCCATTTTTATTACATATTCGTGTAGTACGTAAAGAAATATGAATGTTTTAGTTGGACCACTTTTCCGCTTTATGATAGATGGCGCTGTAATAGTCACAAACGTATAAGTACGTGGTATCACGTAACATTCCGCCAGAGCGGACGGTATTTGCTTCGTGATACATAACCCGTGTTAAATAAATGGTTCAAATGGCTCTGAGCACTATGGGACTTAACATCCATGGTCATCAGTCCCCTAGAACTTAGAACTACTTAAACCTAACTAACCTAAGGACATCACACAACACCCAGCCATCACGAGGCAGAGGAAATCCCTGACCCCGCCGGGAATCGAACCCGGGAACCCGGGCGTGGGTAACCCGTGTCAAAATCGATCGTTTACCAATTGCGGAAAAGGTCGATATAGTGTTGATGTATGGCTATTGTGATCAAAATGCCCAACGGGCGTGTGCTATGTATGCTGCTCCGTATCCTGGACGACATCATCCAAGTGTCCGGACCGTTCGCCGGATAGTTACGTTATTTAAGGAAACAGGAAGTGTTCAGCCACATGTGGAACGTCAACCACGACCTGCAACAAATTATGATGCCCAAGTAGGTGTTTTAGCTGCCGTCGCGGCTAATCCGCAAATCAGTAGCAGACAAATTACGCGAGAATCGGGAATCTCAAAAACGTCGGTGTTGAGAATGCTACATCAACATCGATTGCACCCGTACCATATTTCTATGCACCAGGAATAGCATGGCGACGACTTTGAACGTCGTGTACAGTTCTGCCACTGGGCACAAGAGAAATTACGGGACAATGACAGATTTTTCGCACGCGTTCTATTTAGCAACGAAGCGTCATCCACCAGCAGCGGTAACGTAAACCGGCATATTATGCAGTATTGGGCAACGGAAAATCCACGATGGCTGCGACAAGTGGAACATCAGCGACCTTGACGTGTTAATGTATGGTGTGGCATCATGGGAGGAAGGTAATTGGCTCCCTTGTTATCGATGGCAATCTAAATGGTGAATATATGCTGATTTCCTACGTAATGTTCTACCGATGTTACTTCAAGATGTTTCTCTGCATTAAAGAATGACGATGTAATTCCAACATGATGGATGTCCGGCACATAGCTCGCGTGCGATGGAGCGGTGCTGAATAGCATATTTCATGACAGGTGGATTGGTCGTCGAAGCACCATACCATGGCCCGCACATTCTCCGTATCTGATGTCCCCGGATTTCTTTCTGTGGGGAAAGTTGAAGGATATTTGCTATCGTGATCCACCGACAACGCCTGACAACATGCGTCAGTGCATTATCAATGCAAGTGCGAACATTACGGAAGGCGAACTACTAGCTGTTGAGACGAATGTCGTTACACGTATTGCCAAATGCATTGAAGTTGACGGACATCATTTTGAGCATTTATTGCATTTATGTGGTATTTACAGGTAATCGCGCTGTAACAACACGCGTTCTCAGAAATGATAACTTCACAAAGGTACATGTACCACATTGAAACAACCGAAATAAAATGTTCAAACGTACTTACGTTCTGTATTTTAATTTAAAAAACCTACCAGTTACCAACTGTTCGTCTAAAATTGTGAGCCATATGTTTGTGGCAATTACAGCGCCATCTGTCACAAAGCGAACAAAGTGGTCCAACTAAGACACGAATATGTAATAAAAAATGGGGGTCCCTATTTAAAAAACGCAGCTGATATCCATTTGACCTATGGCAGCGCCGTCTAGCGGGCCAACCATAGCGCCATCTGGTTTCCCGCTTCAAGCTAGACAAGTTTCGTCTTTGTAGTTTTTTCGTTTGACGCTTATTTCGTGAGATATTTGGCCTGGTCACGATCAATGAACCACCCTGTATAATATTATAAAATAGCAAGCTGAATTTCGCACGAGCGATACTTTCTAAAACCATGCTAATTCGTGGAACTAAGGTTCTCGGTCTCAAGAAAATTTATTGTATTTGGATTGAGAATTATTCAAGGATTCCGCAGCAAACCGATGTAAGGGATATTGCTCTCTAACTTTGCGTGACCGTTCTTTTGCCCTTCTCACACGCAGGAGAAATCTTCGCTTTTTCGGTCACTTCGGACTTCACGAGCGACGAGAGATTCGCGATAAACGCAATCTAAGTAAAGATCCAGTGTCGCAGAGTACTCTTTGAAAAACCGAGTTGGGATTTCATCCGGACCTGGTGACTTTTTTTTATTCCAACTCCTTTAGTTCTTTCTCTACGCCATGGATGCTAATTATTGTGCGGTCCATACGGAGTTCTCTTCGACGGTCAAACGACTGTGTGTTTGTACGATTCTTCTGCATGAACGATTTCTTGAACGTGAAATTTCAAACTTCTCCTTTCGTTTTTCTATCCTCAGTTGCCGCACCAGATTCGTCAACGAGATACTGGATGCAAGCCTTAGACCCACTTAGTGGTTTTATATAAGACAGGATTTTCTCGGGTTCTCTGCCAGATCTTTCGCTGAGGTGTGGCGGTGGAAGTTGTTATAAACATCGCTCATAATCCTTCCACAGATGCACGAATCTCTACTAACCTTTGCTTGTCGTCATTTTCGCGTCCTCTTTTGAACAGAGAGTTCTGATTCCTCAGTATCCTCCGAATCTCGTTATTGCCATCTCACTAGGCACATAGCCTTCCTGAACACAATTTACAATCTGTTTAAACTTTGCCCATGATTCCCGCACGTTCATCTTACTGGAGCTAAGTAACGTCAGTCACTGTCTAAGCGAGATACTGACAGCTGCTTATCTGCTCTTTCTAGCAGAAACACTCATCTAGCCTTCTTAACTGATTTATTAACTTTCGTAACAGAGTTGCTATTATGACGTCATGAAATGTTGTCGGTAAGTTCCGGCTACAAGGTCTAAGATATTTACATTGAGTGTGGACTGATGAACTAGCTGTTCAAGACAGTTTTCAGAAACCGCATTCAAAAGTACTTCACGTGGCTCTCTGTCTGTACACCGTGCAGTGAATCCATAGACATCCCTGTCTGTACTCGGTAGGTTGAAGTCGCCTCCAACTAGTGATGCATGATCTGGGTATTTAAGATCTACTGACCAATGATATTCTTTGGTTGACTCTAGAACTGCCACAGCAGAATCGGGTGCCCGGTAAAAACATCCAATTAACTTGGTTTCACCTAGATCTGTTATACGCGACTAGATAACTTCACTGTCACACTCAACTTTCACCTGACTAGAGACAATATTTTCGTCAACTGCAATGAATAATCCCCTTCCTATGGCCTCTAATCTGTCTTTCCGATGTATGCTCCATGACTCCCTAAGTATTTGACAGCTTTCCACTTTGAGATTCAGTCAGCTCTAGAACTTCCCTGGAGTGAAGTAAACTCGGAAACTTCGTTACTAATTGTTCATCAGAGTACCTCAAACTGCCACCTAACCTAAAAAACCCTTTCATGAACTCTACAAGTACCATGCTACCTGAGTAGCTGCTTCCGACCTATCAAGGGGAGTCCTCACGATAACGCAGGTCTAGAAATCTGCAGCCGATAATGTCACACAGTCGACGCATTCTTGGTTGAGATCTTCCACTCGGCTCCAAAACAAAGGACCCCGTTCAACTCTGATAACAACGCTGCAAACTGCGAGCTCTGCTAGCATCCCACGCCTGGGGCTAGCAGTCTTCACCACCTCCACCAGCCTCTTGTATGAACTGAGGAGGGTCTCAGAACCCATGTGACAAGCTTCGTTGGTGCCGACATGAGCCACAACTTGGAGAGGACTGCATCTTGCACGGTCGATAACCGCAGGCAAGGCCGCCTCCACATCTCGGATAAGGCCCCACGTTGCCGATAGCTAGCAAATCCCCATGTGCCTCTTCTCGATCCTGCTGAAGGAAAGGGCAGACGATCAGTCTCTACATTGGCCCTCCGCCTCGATCAACGCGAACGCGTTACTACCCGCCACTCGCTCTGCTGTGAGGGCGGATCCTCCGCAACAGGTACACTAGTAGGTGCCTCGGTAGCATAGCCCGTGGGCGAAACAAGCAACATCTGAGGTGTCCCATGTGGTGCACCAAATTCTCTGCCATCGCTACACCCTAAGGCAGCACCTGAAGGTGACTGGCCGTAGCCAAAAGCGCATTCAGCTGTTGACGAACTGCTGCAAGCTCCTCCTGCATCCTCACATATGGTACGTATTCTAGCAAGACTAACTGAAGAAGTGAACTATAAAAGTAGACGGAATCCCTGATGCCTCAGGGAGCTATGCAGTTGCCTGTTGCTCCCTTACACACACACACACACACACACACACACACACACACACACACACAGGATGTCTAGTTATGGTTATTTTAAAAACATTAAAAATTTGGTATCATGATTACTCTTACACGATTATTGTAATATCTAAGAGCAAAGAATTTGCAAGTGCGTTTGGTGTGGATTCATACGTATTCGTGATCTGGGTTTCTACAAACAGGCTTACCAGGAGGATTCTGTCATCTTTCGGGAGTGCATCTGGGACAAAAATATTTTAGCCTGATACACAGCCGAAAGATGATGAAATATCCTATCTGCCAACAACAAGAGACACTAGTTTAACTGGAACAGTTTACCAAACATCTCACTGCCCGCATTCGATGACATAGTACTACCTCCAGAGGACGGTGCAATGTTCCTTCAGACATGCATGCGTGAAGTACAAGAAATATATTCTCATGCGTGCGTGCATGTTCGAAGGAAAGTTGTATCGTTCGTTTTAACTAAACAGACCGTGCAATATTGTATTTATCCACCAGCACTTGACAACGACTTTCAATTACAATGCCCTCCGCTATACGGGAATTACATAATGTGCGTACGAGTACAGGCTGTGAAGCAGGAGCGACGACATATGGAAGTTTGGGTTTGGCCGGGAGTTGTGCACCGGCAGCCAAGCGGTTAAGGCAACCACTCGCGTAAAGCGTAAACCGGGCTTGAGACCCGGTCCTGCAGAAATGCTGTGGTGGCACGTGAAGTATGTGGTTTGCCAACCAAAACATTTATGTGACCGACACGTTCTTGTAAAATGCCGATTGTGCTTGCAATTTCTCTCTGTGTGATACGACGATCGTCCTGAATCAATATGTCAACATTTTGCTTGTGAAACTCGGTGGTTGCTGTCACAGGACGTCCAACTCTTTGTTTGTCACGCAGATCAGATGTTCCCGCCTCAACATCTTTAAACTTACTCGCCTTACGACGCACAATACTCACATCAACACAATCACCATAAACTGCTTTCATTCTCTGATGAAACTCCTTCGGGGTGACACCGTCTGCCGTCAAGAATTCAGTGACTGCACGTTGCTTAAATCGCATTGACCGATCGTCTGCGCAGGGTTCCATACATAAGACTGCGTAAGTAGGCTGTTTAGGTTTTTATGTTCGTAACGCCATGTAGCGCTCTATATGAAAATCACTGACTGTGCTGTGTGCAGTCTGTGGCTGGTTTGCATTGTTGGAATTTGCTATTGTAGTGTTGGGCAGTTGGCTGTTAACAGCGCGTAGCGTTGCGCAGTTGGAGGTGAGCCGCCAGCAGTGGTGGATGTGGGAAGAGACATGGCGGAGTTTTGAGACCGGATGATCTGGACGTTTGTCCATTAGAGACAGTAAATTTGTAAGATTGGATGTCATGAACTGATATATAAATATATATATATATATATATATATATATATATATATATATATATATAATATGACTTTTGAACACTATTAAGGTAAATACATTGTTTGTTCTCTAACAAAATCTTTCATTTGCTAACAGTGCCTACCAGTAGTTAGTGCCTTCAGTAGTTAGAATCTTTTATTCAGCTGGCAGTATTGGCGCACGCTGTATTGCAGTAGTTTGAGTAACGAAGATTTTTGTGAGGTAAGTGATTCATGAAAGGTATAGGTTATTGTTAGTCAGGGCCATTCTTTTGTAGGGATTTTTGAAAGTCAGATTGCGTTGGGCTAAAAATATTGTGTGTCAGTTTAAGCACAGTCATTTATAATTTTTCTAAGGGGACGTTTCAACCGTAACAACACAACCATTCAATGCTAAGGCTTCCCGCCAACTGGAGCAGTAGAGAAGAGGCTACGGAACAAGCCAGAACCTGCCACATACCAATGCTGCCAACTGTTCAAGAGTTACGAAGGAGAGGCATCACTTTTCAAAATGGGACTTAACATCCGAGGCCATCGGTCCCTTGAGACTTAAAACTACTTAAACATAACTAACCTAAGGACATCACACACATCCATGCGAGAGGCAGGATTAGAACCTGCAACCGCAGCAGCAGCCCGGTTCTGGACTGAAGCGCCTAGAACCGATCGGCCACAGAGGTCGACATCACTTTTCAGTCAACCCTCGTATATATGAGCATAAGACATGCTCACTAGATGAAAAGCATGCCCGCATCTCGTGGTCGTGGGGTAGCGTTCTCGCTTCCCACGCACGGGTTCCCGGGTTCGATTCCCGGAGGGGTCAGGGATTTTCTCTGCCTCGTGATGGCTGGGTGTTGTGTGATGTCCTTAGGTTAGTTAGGTTTAATTAGTTCTAAGTTCTAGGGGACTGATGACCATAGATGTTAAGTCCCATGCGCTCAGAGCCATTTGAACCATTTTGAAAAGCATGTAATAATTAACTAAGGATCCGTTCGTGTTTTCGCAGGTACACAAATTACTGTTTTCATCTTTACAAATAAGTGATCCTCTGTGTGATCCTCTGTCGTTGGTTAAAGTATCCCGGAAAGTCCTGAAAAACGCTACAACTATTTATTCCGTTGTCTGGTGCCCTGTAAGGCGCCCCCTCCTCTCCCCCGGCGCATCACATTACCAAATTAAATAATTTGGAATGTGTTTTTACACACGACATTAACATGGAACGGGGTTTCGTAGGTTTCATCCTTCACCGTTTGCCTTTGCCTTCGCTTTAACACAACAAAGTGACGTGAGCCCACAGGATTTGCGCACAGCCCCTAGTCTGCCCCTCCAGATTTGGATTTCCCGTGGTTTCCGTAAATCGCGCAAGCAAAATGCCTTGATGGGTCCTATAAATGAAAAACGGCCGATTTCCTTCTCCAATTCGTGCTCGTACTGCGACTCGAAGGTTTAGTGACCGTCGACGACGGGGCCATAAGTCTTCCTTCCTTTTTGTAAGTAACAGCAAATTTTAGATACATCCAGTTTCCTCACTTCTTTTTCCTAAAATACAAATTTCACCTGTGTACGATTTTGTCTGTCCAATTAGCTTCGTTCATTAACTCGATATTATTTACAAATCTTATCAGTCTAACCTGTTCCCCTTGCATTTTTGTTCCTGTTACGGTATCTCATTTGAATTCCTTCATAAGTTGTTCGACAGACAAATTAATTATTCTAGATTATCAACTTTGATTGGTGTCTTCGTGATAAACATTCTACTTTGGAATACATCGCAGGCATTAGTCTCTGTATTTCAGTTTTATCCGTCTGAGGATACCAAGTATCTCATTGAAACTTGCATTTTCGTGAGATTCTCTACACTTACAAAAACTATTTTGGTTTCTTTTAATTCTCCTAGTCATCGTTATGGATGCAGTCAGGTCACCACAGTCCAGAAGAATTTGAGTTTTACACTAATTCGCCTCACTCATAATGTTATGTAATTCCGCTTCACTTTAGCCAAACAGTTCATTACCTCTGACCGGCAAATCTAGGAAGAAACAATACAAAAGTGTGGAAAGTCTCCGCGCTTCCTACAGTTGTAGTAACACACGCACTCGTCAAGACACTGTACAATGCATGGCGGAATGCGCTTTGTACGACTCTTGTAAGTACTGTCCTCTCTCACACGCAAACAGAGTGGAGAATCGTGATTGCTAGTTTGCCCGTGAACGAGCGCAGATTTCTGTTATTTCCACCTTACTCAAGAACGCAATATCAGCAATGGAGACAGCAGAGTCGTTCTGCAGCCTATTGAAATTACTACTTCTCTAAATTCCTACACTTTGGTCCCCCCCTTTCCAGAATTACCAGAACGGAGCTTTTCCGTGATACTCCCGAACTGATCAAATTATAGGTAACGAATCTTGCAGCATACGCCTGAATTTCTTTGATATGTTTAATCCGACGTATCCCGAAGACACGAGGAGTAATCAAGAATGGATCGCTCAAGTGTTATGTACTTGGTCTCCTTAATGGATGCAATTTCCCAGAACTCTCTTAAACTGTAGTATTTTTTACAACTGACTTTATTTACGAGTTTAATTTCGTGACGTTTCACTGTAACAGAAGAAACGAAAACTGGTAGTGGCATCGTAATTCTGTCAGAAACGGCAAACCTGATCGGAATGGACAGTGAGAAGAGGTTACAGCAGCACTGACTGTGAGGGACTCAGAGTAAGAGATGGGACACCAAATGTAGTGTACGAGTTGTGCTATTTGGGCATCAATTGATGACTGCAGAGGTAAAGATAATATAAGATATAGCTGGCACTAGCAGAAAATTGCTGATTCCTTAACATCAGCTGCTTTAGGTATAGGTCTGTCACCTAATACTGAGATCTACATCTACATATATACTCCGCTATCCACCAAACGCTGTGTGGCGGAGGGCACAACTTGCGCCAAAGTAATATCACCCCCCCCCCCCCCCCTCCTCTGTTCCACTTCCGGATCGCGCGAGGGAAAAACGATTGTCTGAACGCCTCAATATGAGCTGTAATTCCCTTATCTTTGATGGTGATCATTGCGCGATTTGAAAGTTGGCGATAATAATATATGCTCTACATCCACGGCGAAGATCGGATTTCGGAATTTAGTGAGCAGCCTCTTCCGTTTAGCGCGTCGTCTATCTGCAAGTGTGTCCCACTTCACACTTTCTGTGAGATTTGTAACGCTCTCGCGATGGTTGAATGTACCAGTCACGAATCTTGCCGCTCTTCTTTAGACCTTCTCAGTCTCTTGAATCAGACCCAACTGGTAAGGGTCCCATACAGACGAACAATACTCTACTCGCCGGCCGGAGTGGCCGAGCGGTTCTAGGCGCTACAGTCTGGAACCGAGCGACCGCTACGGTCGCAGGTTCGAATACTGCCTCGGGCATGGATGTGTGTGATGTCCTTAGGTTAGTTAGGTTTAAGTAGTTCTAAGTTCTAGGGGACTAATGACCTCAGAAGTTAAGTCCCATAGTGCTCATATCCATTTGAATACTCTACTACTGTACGAACTAACGTATTGTAAGCAATTCCCTTGTTGATGGACTGCATCGTTTCCGGATTCTACCAATAAACCGCAATCTAGAGTTCACCTTACCCTTTACCTGTGTAATCTGATCATTCCATTTGAGATCATTTCGAATAGTCACACCCAGATACTGGACGGATGTTACCGCTTCCAAAGACTGGGCATTTATTTTGTACCCATACAGTAATGGGGATTTTCGTCTTGTTGCACGCGGTAGGTTACACTTATTAATATTGAGAGATAACTGCCAGTCATTACACCATGCATTTATTTTCTGCAGATCCTCATTGATTCGTTCACAACTTTCGTGTGATACTACTTTCCTGTAGACTACAGCATCATCGGCAAACAGTCTAATGCCGCTGTCAATACCATCAACCAGATCTTTTATGTAAATCGAAAAAAGCAGTGGACCTATTACGCTGCCCTGGGGCACACCTGAAGTTACGCTTGTTTCTGTTGAAGTCACCCCGTTCAGGACGATATACTGCCCTCTGTTAGAAAACTTTCTATCCAGCCGCATTTGTCATTGGATAGACCGTAAGCGCAAGCGACGGTGCGGAACTGAGTCGAACGCCTTTCTAAAGTCGAGAAATATGACATCAACCTGGGAGCCGGTCTGTAGAGCCTGTGTTCGCATGACCGCTGTTTCCTAAAACCGTGCTGGCTTCTGCAGATGAGCTTCTCACAGTCTAGAAAGGTCATAATGACTGAACACAAAATATGTTCCATGATGCTACAACAAATTGATGTCAGTGAAATTGTCCGGTAATTAGGTGCATCCGAGTTTCCACCCTTTTTATAGATTGCTGTGACCTGGGCCTTCTTCCAGTCCCGTGGAACTTTCCGCTGTCCAATGATCTCTGATAGATGATGGATAGAAATGGTGCTATATTTGTAGCATAGTCAACATAAAATCTTATGCGCATACGAAACTTTGTGCCGAACCGGGTCTCTAACACAGATTTCCCACTTATCGCGAGCGGTTCCCTTAATAACTTCGGCTATTTGTGCACGCTCCCTGGCTCGTGCAAATTTCCATATGTCACATGGGCTATATACTTCTATAGTAGTCGACTAAATTCATCAGCTAATGCTGGCAAAGTTACTTGGATTCCCGAAGTAGGGCGAATCAGACAACGAGGAATCGAGACCAGTGTTGTTACCGTAGTATGACCGCCTTGGCTTATAATATGGATGTCTCAAAGAACAGCTGTTGGTGACGAGCCACAGCTGTATGAAATAGTTTCGAAATTAATTAGCTGACTGTTAATTCCTTAACGTCAGCTGTATTGCGTATACACCGAGGTGACAAAAGTCATAGGATAGCTATATGCACATATGCAGATGGCGGTGGTACAACGTATCTCGTACTCAAGGTATGGAGAGACAGTGCATTGGTGTAGCTGTCATTTGTACTCAAGTGATTCATGTGAGGATGCTTCCAACATGACTATGGACGCACAACGCAAATTAACAGACTCCATAACGCGGAATGGTCCCTAGACTTACACACTACATAAACTAACTTATGCTAAGAACAACAGACACACACACACCCATGCCTGAAGGAGGACTCGAATCTCCGGCGGGAGGGGCCGCGCAGTCCGTGACATGGCGCCTCAAACTGCTCGGCCACGCCGCGCGGCCCTCAGAGTAGGTCTCTTACCTAGTGGTGTCATGGAAATTTATACCGTAGCAGCACTCGAAACAGAATTTTACGCTTTCTGCGAGTAGTCGATATAAGCAGGATATAGAGAGTGTGACACATAGAAGTTCGAGCGGTCCGGGTAGAGTGCACGGATAGCTCAGCGTGTTTGGTCAGAAGGTAAGCTACCCTCTGTAATAAAAAAAACTGAGTGAACGGATCAACGAACAAACTAAACGGCTGTCATCGGACGTCCGCGAAGAACAAATCAACGAACAATGTAGAACGAAAATGATGTTTAAAAAAAATACAAAAAAGGTGAAAAAATGGTTAACGCGGCCGCTCGTGACGAGCAGAAACTGCGGGTTCGAATACCGGTTCGGAACAATTTTCATGTGTCACTATTCAGGCAGCGAGTTGATTTCGAAATTCTTTGATAATTTCAATAACTGACTTGCCTTGCCTTCTATAGCATTGCATTCTACGGCTACAATGTAATGGGTTTAAGGTACTCATATGATTATGCTAATTTTATAGTGCCCATAATAACTGTTAATTGTCACTCGCTGCAAAAGAAAGGCCTCTCTTTTCCGTAACAGTCCCCTGATGAAATTCTACTCCATTTTGCCTACGTAAATTGATTGCAGAGCCGTATATTTCAGCGACAGAAAGTTGAGCAGCATCGGCCGTAGCTACAGGCAAGGAAATCACATTAACATCGAGTTAGTTCATTTCCATTCTGCTTGGCGGCAGGAGGGATGGTGGGCCATTGGCACAGGGTCCCCGCGTCTCCAGCCACGAGTAATTTAGCGAAATGAGATGCGTAATTCGATTGCTATCCTCTGTCAAAAATGTTCCAGGAATCTGCATTTCAATAAGTCCGTAACCTACTTAGCTACAATTCTCAGTTGTCGAAGTGTCTGGATTCTCTCTGCCAGTACCATCTGCGCGTCGACGCTTCTCTGTTCAGAGCTACTGACAGACACACTGAAGAAATACGCAAGAATGAAAAACCTTTTGTTCGTAGATAGTAAATATTCTCGACGGTAAAAAGACCAGCTACCTTTAAAAATAGTCGATTTTATTCAAATGAAAATAGAATTTCATCAACTTGGATAACTACAGCCAGCGTGAAACTGCTCCCCAGTGTAGAATATATTTTAATATTTAATGTCTCTCCTGAAATGCGTTCCTACTCAGTACGTCACATCTGCATTTCTCTCCTCCCCACTCCTTCCTCCTCCTCCCCCCCCCTTCTTTCACAAAAAAAGAGTAAACACACAACTTTCAGTAGTCACTTATATCTAATTGGCTCATCTCATTTACCGTTATGTTCTGGATTTTCACACACATTTTCTAAATCACGGTGACTGATACATCGTAACAGTTTTATAGTTTTTCTGTCCACTTTTTTGATGTATTGAGCCACGGAAAACTATGTGCCTCTGTACGCCTCATAACCTCTTACATAATTCGCATTACCTCAAGCAACATCTACGGCGTATGCGGGAAAATTACCTTTCCCTACTACCGTTTCTCTATATTTATCCGAAAGGCTTTTACAACAGTGATGTCATTAATTGTGTGCTTCCGGGTACACAGCCGAGTTGTCTTTCCCATTTTATGCATAGCACGGAAACAACAACTCAGCTGCATACCCGGAAGCACACCATTAATCAATCACGCCGAGAAATACTGAGAGATTAAATTGAGGCGTAGCGCCGTATAACGATCCTGCCTTGGAGGCGGTTAAGTGGGAGACGTGTCTCAGAGTGGATAGTGACAGATGGTGACGCGAGACTGGATGCGCACGTATTTTATGTATCAGCCGATAGAGGACAGTATTGGATAGGGGACTGAATAGTTTCGATTGTGCCCAGTAGAGTACACTAAAGTAATAGAATGTTTTTGTTAATCTGTTCTAGTATTTTCATAAAGTGTTATTATGCTTTTTGTGTATGCAAAATGTTATAAATGTGTTTTAGCAGTATGAATGATGCGTAAGTGTGGACTAAAGTTAATATAAAGATAATTGTTTAACGAGTTATGTAGTGGGATTTAGTGTTGAAACATTTCGAAGAAGTATGGATATGGAAAAAGGGGATTTTTGTAGAATAGATTTGTAAAGTGAGTTTATGCTAAAGGGAAAGTTAATTCAGGTATAAATAACAATAGTAAATAACTTTATGCATAAGCAAAATTTCAGCATATTAGAAAATTACGCCGGTAAAAAGTGCAGTCGTTATGTTTATTATTTTATGATTGTTTATTGATGAAAAGCGCGGACTGACGCGGGAGAATGTTGTTTTGCTATTGGCTGTTGAGTAAACTAACCAATGGTAGAGCAATATTCTTCGCGCGCCTTTCCTGCTGGTAGAGAAGACTTACAGTATTCTAAAGAAGAGTCGAATCCTAGCCATGAAACAGATCGGACGCGTGCAGTAGTAGTTCCGATGGAAACGATAAGTTGCTGGATCTAGCAGTGTTCCATACATCAAAAGTGTTGGAAAGTGACGGAATAATTATTCCGATTTGTGTGTAGAAATTTCGGAATTTTTAAGTGAATTTTGTGACGAGAAAAGACATATATTTCGCGTGGCGTATTGAGCAGGTCGGTGGCTGAAAACTGTGACTGTATTTGGTACCGACAGACTTCATATTTGGCGAGCCTTATCGATCTAAAACAATCAGTATTTTTGTAGCTATTACGTTTCTGGGAAATGCAACACCATAAACTCGCTAACGTGAGTGAAGGGATTGTGAGTGTCTGTGTTAAGACTAGCACGGGCTTGGCAGTGATACTTGTTCACCTAAGTTTCAGAATATATTAATTGAGGACAAAATTTCCAACCTTTCAATTCGTGTTTCTCCCGAAACGTAGATTACTGACTTTAATTGCAGCCTGGTTCACGTCGAAGTACAGTAGGTTTCACTCGGCTTTCCTACTGATGATCTGCTGAGACAATGTTCACAGGTAGGTGCAGGTTCGTCGTAAGGGGACGGAAAGAACCGCGCCGCCGCAAAATGACGCCATTCATCCAGAGATTCTCACTCACGTTCCCTCACAATTGCTGTTACACTTCCGTGCGGTGTGTTTTGGCCACTGTCGATCCTAGCTGTGCATCTCTGCTGTCGAACCTGCTTGTTGGGTACAAAAGCTGAGGTACAAATATAGAACTGGACGCCTGTTTTGGTCGTATGTAAAATCAGTCAGTGGGTCAAAATCATCTATTAAATTACTCAGTGACCATACTGGCACCGAAACGAAAGATAACAGAGAGAAGGCCGAAATACTGAATCCGGTCTTCCGAAAATGTTTCACCGCGGAAGATCGTAACACGATCCCACCTTTCAATCGTTGTACGAACGTCCAAATGGCAGATATTGAAATAACCGATCGCAGAAAATCAACTACTGTCGCTTTTTAGTGCAAAGCCCTCAGGACCAGAAGAGATACCTATAAAATTCTACAAGGATTATGCGAAAGAACTAGCTCCCCTTCTAGTCGTAATTTATTGTAGCTCGCTTGAGCAACGACAGAAAGACAGGATGAAAGTGCAGTTCGTTACCGTTTTTAAGAGGGGCCGTAGGGTATATGTACGCAATTATAAACCTATTATGTTGAAGTCAATCTGTTGCACAATTATGACGCTTTTGGAGAATGAAAATCTTCTCTATAAATATCAACACGGGTTCCGCAAACAGAGATCCTGCGAAACTCAGCACGCTCTGTAGCTCCAACGGCGTTCCTTCCTTGACTTTATGGAGGAATTTTACACCTTCCCGCACTGCCGTTTAGTGGAAAAAATACGAGCTTATCGGAGCAGATTTACGACTGGATTCAAGATTTCCTTGCAGACAGAACTCAACACGTTGCTCTTAACGGAACAAAATCGACAAATGTAAAGGTAACTTCCGGAGTTCCCCAAGGAATTGTGATAGGACCGTTACTGTTTACAGTGCACATATAAATGATCTAGTACAAAGCTTCTGATGCTCTTTAAGACTCTTCGTAGACGGTTCGGTTGTCTGTAACAAAGAACCAACGCCAGAAGATAGCAACGATTTGCAGAATGACCCCCAGAGAATTAACAAACGATGCAGGCTCTGGCACTTGACCCTCAACACATATTACGCATACGTGGGAAAAGAAATCCACTACTGTACATCTACACTATTGATGACAAACCGATGGACACAGAATCTACCGTAAAATACCTAGAAGTAACTATCCTGAACGACCCTAAGTGCAATGATCACAGAAAACAAGTAATGGAAACATCAGATGCCAGACTCAGATTCATAGGAAGAGTCTTAACGAAATGCAACTCATCTACAAAAGATGAGGCTTATAAGGCGATTGTTCGACCGATTCTTCAGTACTGTTAATCTGCCTGCCATTCCTACCAGGTAGGACTAATAGAAGAAATAGAAAAGATCCAACGAAGAGCGGCGCGTTTCGACACGAGATCGTTTCGCCGTCTCGAGAACGTCTCAAGAAACTCATTGGCAGAAGTCACGAGAGAAACGTTGTGCACCACGGAGAGATTTGCTAATAAAATTTCGAGAAAGCGCTTGCCGGGAAGAGTCGGACGTCTTTTTCACCCTCCCCCCCCCCCCCCCCCCCCCGCCTCACACACACACACACACACACACACATTCGTCTCGCATAATGATCTCGAGGAGAAAATTCGAGAAATTAGGGCCAATTTAGTTGTAAGCCTCCCACGCACTATTCGCGAGTGTAACAGGATTGTAGGACTCAATCAGTGGTTTAAAACTATCCTCCGCCACATTCGATTAGATAACTTGTGGAGTATGATGTAGTTGTAGACTATTAGAGTGTTGCATACTGTTCCCTTTACAACAGGTGCAATGCGCTTTTCCAAACTCCACTTGAATTTTAAAGAGACTACAGTGAAGTATCGATGATGATGTTGGACATTTCTTAAAATTTAACTATATTCCCAATTGGGATTAATCCCAGATCTCTGCCATTTGCCATTCGTAAACAATGGCAGTTGTGCTCTCCGTTACACGCATCGCAAACGGACTACAATCTTGTCACGTGAAGATCTCAGAACCAGAGAGCACAAGTTTCCACAGACAGAGCATAGGGGAACTAAAGCAAACCTGTATCTGGATGATTATAATGGGGACCAGGGTTTCTCAGGACAGCCGGCCACGGGGGTCTCCCGGTTCTAGGCGCTCAGTCCGGAACCGCGCGACTGCTACGGTCGCAGGTTCGAATCCTGCCTCGGGCATGGATGTGTGTGATGTTCTTAGGTTAGTTAGGTTTAAGTAGTTCTAAGTTCTAGGGGACTGATGACCACAGATGTTAAGTCCCATAGTGCTCAGAGCCATTTGAACCATTTTTTTTCTCAGGACGTAAGCAATGTTCAAATAGCTTACGGCAGGTGACCACCCTGTAACTTTCAAGTACTGTCGTCCTGCATCATCACAAATCAAGAGACTGCGGTTTATAAAAAAGTGGCTCAAATGCCTACAGGAAAACACTGAACATAGTTGGGTGGATAGAATAACGAATGAAGAGGAGGAAAAACTAATGTTATCTAACAAATTGAGTAGTTGATAGGACACAACCTGAGGCATCAAGGGATCGCAAAGTTGGTAAATAAGGGAAGTATGGGTTCAAAAATGGTTCAAATGGCTCTAAGCACTATGGGACTCAAAATCTGAGGTTATCAGTCCCCCAGAACGTAGAACTACTTAAACTTAACCAACCTAAGGACATCACACACATCATTGCTCGAGGCAGGATTCAAACCTGCGATCGTAGCAGCAGCGCGGTTCTGCACTGAAGCGCCTAGAACAGCTGGGCCACAACGGCCCATTTACAAGATTTGTCTATTAAGTGACGACTATCTGATACAAGCAAGAGAGAGTAGGGCATTCGCCGCTTACCTCACGTGTGGACGGGCTTTACTGGCCCTTCCATACTTAAGGAGCCTGTCGCCGTTTTTTTGTTCATAGGACGTGAACGGGAACCTATCTGCAGCATACTGCAATTATTCAAATGGTCACCTTTTGGCTATGGAATCATGGGGAAATGAGGCAAAATAAAAAAATTGTACATTGCAAATTGAAGAAATCATATATAGTCTCAGATCTGAGGCTTAAGATGTTGAATATTTTGTTGTAATCACTCCGCAGACAGATTTGATACAGCTCTCTACGCTGCTCTGCTCTCTGCAAGTCCTTTCATCTACAAAGTGCATAAATGCTGCGACCTACATGCATCTGAACATCTCTCTGCAACTTTTACCTCCCATACTTCCAGCCGGCCGGTGTGGCCGTGCGGTTCTAGGCGCGTCAGTCTGCAACCGCGAGACCGCTACGGTCGCAGGTTCGAATCCTGCCTCGGGCATGGATGTGTGTGATGTCCTTAGGTTAGTTAGGTTTAACTAGTTCTAAGTTCTAGGGGACTGATGACCTCAGCTGTTAAGTCCCATAGTGCTCAGAGCCATTTGAACCATTTTTGAACCCATACTTCCCTCTTTTACCAACTTTGCGATCCCTTGATGCCTCAGGTTGTGTCCTATCAACTACTCAATTTGTTAGATAACATTAGTTTGTCCTCCTCTTCATTAGTTATTCTATCCACCCAACTATGTTCAGTGTTTTTCTGTAGCGTCACATTTTAAAAGCTTCTACTTTCTTCTGTTCTGTTTTGAACCTTTCGTTCCTCACGCTTCAGCTCCGTACAAGTCTACACACCGGCTACATCCATCAGATAACACTTTAATTTACATTCGATGCTAACACATTTGTCTTTTTCGTAAATGCCTTTCTCACCGTTGCCAGTCTGCACGTTATATCCTCTCTAATTCGGTCAACGGCTCTTTTCAAGACGCAACCTATTCAGTTGAACTACTCTTCCAAACCCGTGCATGTTTACAAAGCCACCGGAAAACTAAGTTTTGATGGGTTCTCGCTGTACTTTAATTCCTTTCCAAAATTTCTCTTTGGTTTCCTGTATTACTTACATATCGAATAACATGGGCGATAGCCTACAACCCTCCCTCTATTCTCAAAAATTGCTTCCCTTTCATTTTCGACTCTTATAAAGACAATCTGGCTTGTGTACAAGTTGTCGATAACCGACGTTAAGTATGTACGTATTTATTATTAGTACAACTCTACTATAGATGTCAGGCCTACACACTGGCAGCATCATTTACAGTTTTGGAGAGCGCAAAATCATGCATTAAAACATTGAAGTAGGACAAGCGAAACTGCACTATCCCTGATGACTTTAGAATTTCAAATCGTGATTTCCAATCAACATTGTCGAAATCTTACTCTACTCTAGATATACATTTTGAGAGAGCAGTTCGTAACTAGTTTTTTTATTGCAGAAACTGAAAGCATAAGGTCATTCATGTGCTACCAATGACGGGTATTCCACAGATGGCACACTACACAATCTACCACTAATTACACAACCGTCTCCCGGTCGGTGCTTTGTGTACAGTCCGTTATCGGAGCGCGAAACAGATAGTCCTGATTCCGATCAAAATGCTCCTACGAGCAGCGCCAGCATCCCCAGGTGCGGTGAGAAGGCAAAAACCAAGAACGAACAAATTGGAGGTGCAGGGAGCGGTGTGCAGGGAACAGCTCGGCCACGACGGCCGAAGTTACTGTCGCAGCCGATCCTCCTAATTGCTTGCAAAGCCTGCGGTTGCGTCGACCTTCAGCGAGGATCTTCTGCCAGACCACGAGGATTTGCATGGGATCTGTAGGGCTACCAAACGTAACTGCGGGCCCCGGACATCCCCCCTCTCGTTAGGGTTTCAGTGGTTCCCCATTATTCAAGAAAGATTTTCCTCGCCTGAGCCAAACTGATTTCTATGTCTCCATGTTCCCTCTACAATAAGCCATCCTGTCTAGAGAGGAAAATTATTTCGCTCTATTTCATGATTCTCCTTCCCACTAAGCTCACCGAATAAAATTTTAGTCACCTCCTTCACTGGCCGTTTCGGATTGCTGAACACTGATGTGACAAAAGACATGGGATCCCTCCTAATATCGTGTCAGGCACTCTTTGGCCGGCGCAGTGCAGCAGCTCGTGATATGGACTCAACAAATTGTTTATCTTGTGCACGGCCTGATCTCTCGATGTGTCCCTTAAATGTTCGATGGGATTCATGTCGGGCAATCTAGATGGCCAAATTATTCGCCTTAAGTGTCTACATCTACATGATTACTCTGCAATTCACATTTAAGTTCTTGGCAGAGGGTTCATCGAACCACAATCATACTATCTCCCTACCATTCCACTCCCGAACAGCGCGCGGGAGAAACGAACACCTAAACTTTTCTGTTCCAGCTCTGATTTCTCTTATTTTATTTTGATGATCATTCCTACCTGTGTGGGTTGGTCTCAACAAAATATTTTCGCATTCGGAAGAGAAAGTTGGTGACTGAAATTTCGTAAATAGATCAGCAAGTGTCCCGAAAGTTCCTCAAACAAATCGTGAATAACTATGTCCAGTTACATGACATCTTTGTTTGGGAACACGACGTCTATGAATGGCTGCAGATGGCCTCCTAGTAGCCAAACAGCCATTGCCATACAACAATCGGTTTACTTGGAAGAGAGGACCTAGTACATTCCACGTAAACACAATCTATACCATTACGGAGCCTCCACTAGCTAGCACAGTGCCTTTTAACAACTTGTGTCCTATGTTTTACGGAGTCTGCGCCACATTTCAATCCTACCATCAGCTCATACCAACTAAAATCTGGACTCATCTGACCAGGCCACGGTTTTCCAGTCGTCTAAGATCAAACCGATGTGCGAAGGAGAGGTTCTGCAGGCGACGTTGTGCTGTTAGAAAAGGCAGTCGCGTCGATCGTCTGCTGCCATAGCCTATTAACGCCAAATTCCGCCGTACTGTCCTAACGTATACGTTCGTCGTACGTCCCACATCGATATCAGCTATTATTTCTCGCAGTGTTGCTTGTCTGTTGGCACCGACATCTCTACACAAATACCATTTCTCTCGGTGGTTAAGAAGGCCATCGGCCACTGCGTAGTTCGTGGTGAGAGGTAATGCCTGAAACCTGATACCTTGACACAGTGTATCTCGGAATATTGACTCCCTAACGATTTCCGAAATGGCATGTCCCACGAATCTAGCTCGAACTACCATTCCACGTTCAGAGTCTGTTAATTCCCGTCGCGCAGCCATAATCACGTCGCCAGCCTTTTCACATGTATCACCTAAAAACGAATGACAGATCCGACAATGTAGTGCCGTTTTATACCTTGAGTTCACGGTACCACCGCCGTCTGTAAAAGTGTATGTCGCTATCCCTTAATTTATTGTCACCTCAGTATATTTCGGGTAGAATACGCCGGTCATGTGATAATGTAGATCATCGGAGTAAACTGGTGTGTATGTCCCTCTTTGTTCTATAGATCCATTACAACAACGTCCGCGTCCACAGCTACGTGGCCCGCGCGGCCTGCTGTTGTGTGTGTGTGTGTATGGGGTGGAGCGGGGGAAGGTAGTGGCGGATTAGATTCCCTGCCAGGTCAAAGAATATATCCTTCAGCGGCCTGAGTTGTGTTATCATCATCATCGACGCGCAAGTTGCCGACGTGGCTTCAAATAAAAATACTTGCGCCAGGTGGCCAAACACTCCCAGATGGTTCCTCCCCGCCAATAACGCCGTATGATTATTTCACTTCATCACAGTAAAAATGGTCAATGAGGAGATAAGACAGAACAGTAGAAAGGAACTACAGTGCTACGACATTCTCATGACTGTACGATAAATGAAGCTGACTGATTTGTTGCTGTATCAATGCGAACTGTCCAATGTGTCTGTAAGGAATACCCTACAATTAGTAGCCGCACATCACACCGAAATAACAATGCTCACGACAAGATACTAAATTTCACGGCCCGGAAACGTGTGTCACACCTCGTCAATGACGATCAGTTTCAGGAAAACCTGCTGCTGTCATTGAATTCAGGTCCACCTCAAACTGTTTCCGCACAAATATTGCTGAGGTAACTTTATGAACTGCATCTAATAAACAACTGTATTCAGATACCTCTTAAAAAGCTATTTCTCACAGCTGCACATAAAGCTGCACATCTGCCATATGCAAAACAACACAAAAAGCGTACAATAGGCGACTGGAGGCGAGCATTGTTACCCCACGATGGCTACGTGCCGTCAGTCCGCCTCTTCTCAAATGATATGAGGCGCCGAGTGTAGAAACAGCCTAATTAGGCGCTTAACCTGCAGTGCGTGGAGGGTGACTGCAGGTAACAGTCAGTTCTGTGATATTTTGGGGTATTTCTCGTACCATTGCAAATTGTTTTAATCATGCGGGAGGCGACTGCATACAGAGAACTACTCAGACATGGTACGTTATAAACTGACGGAAAAAATCGCAAAACCAAAAAATAATTAATGTAGAGTAACTAAATTTGTGTAGGTGACATAAGTAAGTGATTAACACTGCAAGAACACAGGTTAATGCAAGCGTGAGATAAATCATTGCAAATGCGAAAGGCTGAAACATTTATAACCGGTGTGCCGCCGCAACGTAGAATGCGAGCAAGCATACGTGCATGCATTCCGTCGTGCAGCTGCCGGAGGTCAATTTTTGTGACGGACTTTCACACCTGTTGCACTTGGTTGGTCAATACAGGAAAGGTTAATGCTGTTTGAGGACGACGCTGGAGTCGTCGACCGATGATGTCCCTTTATTTATTTATGTATTTTATAGTTTGCTTTTTTTGGGTCATCAGTCTTCTGACTGGTTTGATGAGGCCCGCCACGAATTCCTCTCCTGTGCTTACCCCTTCATCTCAGAGTAGCATTTGCAACCTACGCCCTCTATTATTTGCTGGATGTATTCTAATCTCTCTCTCCCTCAACAGTTTTTACCCTCTACTGTTCCCTCTAGTAGTCATTACCTCATGTTATAACAGATGTTCTATCATCCTGTCCCTTCTCCTTATCAATCATTTTCGCGTATTCTTTTCCTCCCAACTCTGCTCAGGACTTCCTCATTTGTTACCTTATCAGTCACCTAATATTCAACATTCGTCTGTAGCACCACATCTCAAGTGCTTCTATTCTCTTCTCTTCCCGTTTTCCCAAAGTCCACGTTTCACTATCATACAATGGTACTCCAGACGTACATTCTCAGAAATTTCTCCCCCAAACTAAGGCTTATGTTTTATACTAGTAGACTTCTCTTGGCCAGGAATGCTCTTTTGACATTTCTAGTCTGCTTTTGATGTCCTACTTGCTCCGTCCGTCATTGGTTATTTTGCTGCCTAGGTAGGATTCTCGCCGTTCTCATTTCTGCTGTTTCTCAATACATTCGTCTATCTTCGATTTACTCTCACTCCATATTCTATACTCATTAGACTGTTCATTTCATTCAGCAGATCATGTGATTCTTCTTGACTTTTACTCAGGACAGCAATGTCATCAGCGACTCGTATCATTGATGTTCTTTCACCTTGAATTTTAATTCCACTCCTGAACTTTTCTTTTATTTCCATCATTGCTTTTCCGATGCATGGATTGAACAGAAGGGTGAATACTTCCCCGTCTTACACTCTTTTTAATCCGAGCGCTTCCTTCTTGGTCGTCCGCTCTTATTATTCACTCTTGGCTCTTCTACATATTGTATATTACCCGTCTCTCCCTATAGCTTACCCCTATTTTTCTCAGAATTTCAAATATCTTGCACCATTTTACATTGTCAAATGTTTTTTCCAGGTCGAGAGACCTTATGAACGTCTTATAACTTTTCTTTCGTCGTGCTTCCATTATCAACCGCAACGTGAGAATTGCCTCCCTCGTGTCTTTACCTTTCCTAAAGCCAAACTAATCCTCATCTACCACATCATCAATTTTCTTTTCCTTTCTTCTATATATTATTCTTGGCAGAAACTTGAAAGTATGAGCTATTAAGCTGATTATAGGATGATTCTCGCACTTGTCAGCTCTTGCAGTCTTCGGAATCGTGTGGATAATATTTTTCCGAAAGTCAGAGGATATGTCGCCATATTCATACATTCTACACACAACGTGAATAGTCGATTTGTTGCCACTTCCGCCAAGGATTTTAGAAATTCTGATGGAATGTTATCTATCACTTCTGACTTATTTGATCTTCAGTCAACCAAAGCTCTCTTAAATTCTGATTATAATACTGGCTCCCTTATCTCTTCTAAATCGTCTCCTGTTTCTTCTTCTGTCACAAGGCAAATCTTAGCCCTCATAGAGGCTTCCAATGTATCCTTTTAACCTTCCCTCACTCTTCTCTGCATATAACAGTGGAATATTACCACCCTTGCTGTTAATGTCTCCAAAGGTTGTTATGAGTTTCCTGTGTGCTGTGTCTGTCCTTCTGACAATCATTTCTTTTTCGATTTCTTCTCATTTTTCATGTAGCCATTTCGTCTTAGCTTCCGTCCACTTCCAATTTGTTTCATTCCTCAGCGATTTGTATTACCGTATTCCTGAGTTTCCCGGAACCTTTTGTACTTCAGCTAAAGTACACTCCTGGAAATTGAAATAAGAACACCGTGAATTCATTGTCCCAGGAAGGGGAAACTTTATTGACACATTCCTGGGGTCGGATACATCACATGATCACACTGACAGAACCACAGGCACATAGACACAGGCAACAGAGCATGCACAATCTCGGCACTAGTACAGTGTATATCCACCTTTCGCAGCAATGCAGGCTGCTATTCTCCCATGGAGACGATCGTAGAGATGCTGGATGTAGTCCTGTGGAACGGCTTGCCATGCCATTTCCACCTGGCGCCTCAGTTGGACCAGCGTTCGTGCTGGACGTGCAGACCGCGTGAGACGACGCTTCATCCAGTCCCAAACATGCTCAATGGGGGACAGATCCGGAGATCTTGCTGGCCAGGGTAGTTGACTTACACCTTCTAGAGCACGTTGGGTGGCACGGGATACATGCGGACGTGCATTGTCCTGTTGGAACAGCAAGTTACCTTGCCGGTCTAGGAATGGTAGAACGATGGGTTCGATGACGGTTTGGATGTACCGTGCACTATTCAGTGTCCCCTCGACGATCACCAGTGGTGTACGGCCAGTGTAGGAGATCGCTCCCCACACCATGATGCCGGGTGTTGGCCCTGTGTGCCTCGGTCGTATGCAGTCCTGATTGTGGCGCTCACCTGCACGGCGCCAAACACGCATACGACCATCATTGGCACCAAGGCAGAAGCGACTCTCATCGCTGAAGACGACACGTCTCCATTCGTCTCTCCATTCACGCCTGTCGCGACACCACTGGATGCGGGCTGCACGATGGTGGGAGGTGAGCGGAAGACGGCCTAACGGTGTGCAGGACCGTAGCCCAGCTTCATGGAGACGGTTGCGAATGGTCCTCGCCGATACCCCAGGAGCAACAGTGTCCCTAATTTGCTGGGAAGTGGCGGTGCGGTCCCCTACGGCACTGCGTAGGATCCTACGGTCTTGGCGTGCATCCGTGCGTCGCTGCGGTCCGGTCCCAGGTCGACGGGCACGTGCACCTTCCGCCGACCACTGGCGACAACATCGATGTACTGTGGAGACCTCACGCCCCACGTGTTGAGCAATTCGGCGGTACGTCCACCCGGCCTCCCGCATGCCCACTATACGCCCTCGCTCAAAGTCCGTAAACTGCACATACGGTTCACGTCCACGCTGTCGCGGCATGCTACCAGTGTTAAAGACTGCGATGGAGCTCCGTATGCCACGGCAAACTGGCTGACACTGACGGCGGCGGTGCACAAATGCTGCGCAGCTAGCGCCATTCGACGGCCAACACCGCGGTTCCTGGTGTGTCCGCTGTGCCGTGCGTGTGATCATTGCTTGTACAGCCCTCTCGCAGTGTCCGGAGCAAGTATGGTGGGTCTGACACACCGGTGTCAATGTGTTCTTTTTTCCATTTCCAGGAGTGTATTTCTTCTGCTACCCATTATTTTTTCGCAATTAACCTCTTTGTACCTATGTTTTTCTTTCCAAATTCTGTGATGGTCCTATTTAGAGACGTCTATTTCTCTGCCTACTGAGCTATTTCTTACTGCTGTATCTATAGTCAAAGAGATCTTCAACAGCCTTTCTTCCAGGAGTGCTAGTTCTGCAAGGTTCACTGGAGAGCTTCTGTGAAGTTTGGAAAGTGGGATACGAGGTACTGGTGGTAGTAAAGCTGTGAGGACGGGGCGTGAGTCGTGCTTGGGTAGCTCAGATGGTAGAGCACTTGCCCGCGAAAAGCAAAGGTCCCGAGTTCGAGTCTCGGCCCGGCACACAGTTTTAATCTGCCTGGAAGTTTCATATCAGCGCACACTCCGCTGCAGAGTGAAAATCTCATTCTGGAAACATCCCCAGGCTGTGACTAAGCCATGTCTCCGCAATATCCTTTTTTCCAGGAGTGCTAGTTCTGCGAGGTTCGTAGGAGAGCTTCTGTGAAGTTTGGAAAGTAGGAGACGAGCTAATGGCGGAAGTAAAGCTGTGAGGACGGGGCGTGAGTCGTCCTTGGGTAGCTCAGGTGTAGAGCACTTGCCCGCGAAAGGCAAAGGTCCCGAGTTCGAGTCTCGGTCCGGCACACAGTTTTAATCTGCCACGAAGTTTCCAGCGTTATCCTGCCGGAGAACACATAGTGTAATTCTGTTCATGAATGACAGCATAACAAGTCCAACCCCAGATTCACGTACAAGTTTGCAGAACCAGCTTTCTTCAGAAAAGAGAACAGACCTGCTCCCTGACCTCCAATGAGCTCTCCCTTGACGCCAAATGGCGGTGGTTTATGGCAGTACAATGCATGCTATATGTGGTGTCACCGCCAGACACCACACTTGCTAGGTGGTAGCTTTAAATCCGCCGCGGTCCATTAGTACATGTCGGACCCGCGTGTCGCCACTTTCAGTGATAGCAGACCGAGCGCCACCATACGGCAGGTCTAGAGAGACGTACTAGCACTCGCCCCAGTTGTACGGACGACTTTGCTAGCGACTACACTGACGAAACCTCGCTCCTTGGCAGAGCAGATAGTTAGAATAGCCTTCAGCTAAGTCCATCGCTACGACCTAGCAAGGCGCCATTAGCCTTAGATAGCTTGTATCTAAAGAGTCTCACTTGTATCGCCACAATCTCCAGATGTACAACAAGGATGGATTAAAGTTAGGTATTCCAGAAGCTACGTACTTTTCTTTATAGCATTCATTACGTATCCTGTTTCAGACCTCACTCCATCCTTCGTGAGCTTATAGCGTGCATTGCGGTCCCCTCAAACCACACTGTGTCGGCACTTCTGTCGACACATCACTATAGGGCGTCTGTTGCTCAGTTTGCTGCTGCAGACGCAGTACAATACGCCAGAGCCATACGCCGAACATGGTGGTCTTCCCTCTCGGTAGTGTCACGTGGCGGTCCGCATCCCGGACCCCGTCTTATTACGACCGCACCACCGCTGCCAGCAATCATGTACTGTGGCTACAATGCTGCCAAGTTTTTCTGCATTGTCCCAGAAGGAACATTCAGTTTCTCGTAGTGCCATAACATGAATACGTTCAATCTCAGGGAGGTGTTGATAGTGGGCACTCTGTCGCCTTAAAGGCATACTTGACTAACATCAATTCACCACGTCCAGTCTCAAAGTAACTAATGATCATGACCGTTGCAGAGTGTATTTAAAGCAAACACGATTTGCATCCTCATAGTGGCACTACTAGAGCCACTCGTATGCGACTAGAGCGAAATTTTAATAGACATAATCTTACAGATGTAAAAACACGCCTACGATCTTTCGTTTATGTCGCACAACTCCACCTTGGTGTTCCCATCTTCATTTCCGTCAGTGTACACAGTACTATTTTCTGAATTAGGCGGACTGAAACGGATCTTATGTTGGAAGACAAATACAATTTCAAGTCCGGGGCAGTTAAATTATGGAGAAGAAGATTATAGGAGCTATAGAAAGGAAACGATTGGTTCATATTACTTCCCATCATTTAATTTTTCTCGTCGTTGTACAAGTAACAACACAGTTTATGTAACGTTGACATAAGAATAAAAAAAGAGAGATGATTATTTACTGCCCTTTTAGGGATCACAAATACAACATATGGTACTCTCATGTGCACGGGCCACTGGGAAAATTGTTGAAGCAAGAGAATTTGAAGTGCGTACGCGGCGTCACAAG